>NC_135482.1:139273395-139608707 GCF_052094955.1 Ictidomys tridecemlineatus
TCATTGTATAAATCTTTCACCTCTTTTGTTAGGTTGATTCCCAAGTATTTTATTTTCTTTGAGGATATTGTGAATGGAGTGGTTTTCCTCATTTCCATTTTTGAAGTTTTGTTGCTGATATACAGGAATTCCTTTGATTTATGCGTGTTGATTTTATATCCTGCCACTTTGCTGAATTCATTTATTAACTCTAGCAGTTTCTTTGTAGACCCTTTTGGGTCTGTTAAATATATTATCATGTCATCCGCAAATAGTGATAATTTAAGTTCTTCTTTTCCTATTTTTATGCCTTTAATTTCTTTTGTCTGTCTAATTGCTCTGGCTAGTATTTCAAGAGCTAAATTGAATAGAAGTGGTGATAGAGGGCATCCCTGTCTTGCTCCAGATTTTTAGAGGGAATACCTTCAGTTTTTCTCCTTTTAGGATGATGCTAGCCTGAGGTTTAGCATATATAGCTTTTACAATGTTGAGGTAAGTTCCTTTTATCCCTAGTTTTTCTAGTGTTTTGAACATAAAGGAATGCTGTACTTTGTCAAATGCTTTTTCTGCATCTATCGAGATGATCATATGGTTCTTGTATTTAAGTCTATTGATGTGGTGTATAGTATTTATTGATTTTTGTATATTGAACCAGCCTTGCATCCCAGGGATGAATCCTACTTGATCATGGTGCACAATTTTTTGGATATGCTTTTGTATTCGATTCACCAGGATTTTATTGAGAATTTTTGCATCCAAGTTCATTAGAGATATTGGTCTGTAGTTTTCTTTCTTTGAAGTGTCTTTGTCTGGTTTCGCGATCAGGGTGATGTTGGCCTCATAGAATGAATTTGGAAGAGCTCCTTCTTTTTCTATTTCTTGAAATAGCTTGAAAAGTATTGGTATTAATGCTTCTTTGAAGGTTTTGTAAAACTCCGGTGTATACCCATCTGGTCCAGGGCTTTTTTTGGTTGGTAGTCTTTTGATGGCTTCTTCAATTTCTTCCTTTGTTATTGGTCTGTTTAAATTGTGTGTAGCCTCCTGACTCAATCTGGGCAGATCGTATGACTTAATAAATTTATCGATATCTTCACTATCTTCTATTTTATTGGAATATAGGGTTTCAAAATACTTTCTAATTATCTTCTGTATTTCTGTAGTGTCTGTTGTGATATTGCCTTTTTCATCCCGTATGTTAGTAATTTGAGTTCTCTCTCTTCTTCTCTTTGTTAGCATGGCTAAGGGCCTGTCGATCTTATTTATTTTTTCAAAAAAACAACTTTTAGTTTTTTCAATTTTTTCAATGTTTTTTTTGTTTCAATTTCGTTGATTTCTGCACTAATTTTAATTATTTCTTGTCTTCTACTACATTTGCTGTTGTTTCACTCTTCCTTTTCTAGGTTTTTGAGGTGTAGTGTGAGTTCATTTGTTTGTTGGTTTTTTCTTTGTTTGAGGAAAGAACTCCAAGAAAAGAATTTCCCTCTTAAAACTGCTTTCATTGTGTCCCATAGATTCCAGTATGTTGTGTCTGTATTGTCATTTGTCTCTATGAATTTTTTTTATCTCCTCCTTTATGTCTTCTGTAACCCATTGATCATTCAGTAACATATTGTTCATTTTCCATGTGATGTAGGATTTTTCCTTCCTTCTTTCATCATTGATTTCCAGTTTCATTCCATTATGATCATATATGGTGCATGGTATTATCTCCACGCCTTTATATTTACTAAGAGTTGCCCTATGGCATAATATATAGTCTACCTTTGAGTAGGATCCATGTGCTCCTGAGAAGAACGTGTATCCACTTGATGATGGTTGATATATTCTATATATGTTGGTTAAGTCTAGGTTATTGATTGTGCTATTGAGTTCAATAGTTTCTTTATTCAGCTTTTGTCTAGAGGATCTGTCTAATGGTGAGAGCAGTGTGTTGAAGTCACCCATAATTATTGTGTTGTAGTCTATTTAACTCTTGAACTTGAGGAGAGTTTGTTTTATGAACGTTGCAGCTCCATTGTTTGGTGCATACAAATTGATAATTGTTATGTCTTGTTGATGGATGGTTCCTTTTAACAGTATATTGTGTCCTTCTTTATCCCTTTGGATTAACTTAGGTTTGAAGTTGATTTTATGAGTATGGCCACTCCTGCTTGCTTCTGAGGGCCATGTGAGTGATATGATTTTTCCCAACCTTTTACCTTCGGTCTGTGTATGTCTTTTCCTATCATATGAGTCTCTTGAAGGCAGCATATTGTTGGATTTGTTTTTTTGATCCAGGTTACTGGCCTATGTCTCTTGATTGGTGAGTTTAGGCCATTAACATTTAAGGTTACAATTGAAATATGATTTGTACTGCCAGTCATGTTTATTTATTTATTTATTTTAGTTTGGCTAGTTTTTACTTTTTGGTTATTTTCCTCCCCCTTTACTGAGATACCTCCTGCTGTTAGTTTTGGGCACTATTTTTCAATTCCTCTTCTTGTAGTATTTTGCTCAAAATGCTTTGCAGTGCTGGTTTTCTGGCTGTGAATTCTTTTAGCTTTTGTTTATTGTGAAAGATTTTAATTTCATTGTCAAATCTGAGGCTTAATTTTGCTGGATACAGTATTCTTGGTTGGAATCCATTATTTTTCAGCGTTTGAAATACATTGTTCCAGAATCTTCTTGCTTTCAAAGTCTGTGATGAAAAATCAGTCGTTAACCTAATTGGTTTACCCCTGAATGTAATCTGCCTCCTTTCTCTCGTAGCTTTTAATATTCTCTCCTTGTTCTGTATGTTGGCCATCTTCATAATTATATATCTTGCAGTTGGTCTATTATGATTTTGAATGTTTGGGGTCCTGTAGGCTTCCAGGATTTGGCAATCAATTCCATCTTTCATCTCTGGGAAGTTTTCTAGAATTATTTAATTTAATAGATTTTCCATTCATTTGGTTTGATTCTCTATGCCTTCTTCTATTCCGATGACTCTCAAATTTGTTTTTTTTTATGACATCTCATATCTCTTGAATAGATTGCTCATGGGATTTAAGCATCTTTTCTGTGTTGACTATATTCTTTTCAAATTGATAAACTTTGTCTTCATTATCTGATGTTCTGACTTCTACTTGATCTAGTCTATTTGTAATATTCTCATTTCTGAGTTTTTAGTTTGGTTTATAGTTTCCTGCATTTCTAGGATTACTGTTTGATTTTTTTAAAGATCTCTATCTCCTGGTAAGGGTTGTTTTTGCTATTTGAATTTGTTTGTTTAATTCATTTTCAAAATATACTTTTATTGCTTGGACTTGTTGTCTCATGTCTTCTCTAATATTCCTTTCCATCTGAGTTAGGTATGCCTTGATTTCTTTCCCTATCCCTGTTTTTGATGCTTCTAGGTCCTCCTGTAGATTTAAGTTGTCCTGCATTGTTTGTACTCCTTTTTTCCCTTGTTTTTTCATGATGTTCACGCTACTTTCCAGCTCTATTTGATTGCTGTGTTTCTGCTCTCTTCTATAAATTTGTTTTGTTTTTTTTATATCTCTGTTGTCTCTCCTTTGTGTTGGTAGACTATGCTTGCTAAAATGGATTCTGCTGGGAAGGAATTCCGATGCCCAAGCTCCAGTGACGTCACCTCTCTGCTATGGCGGGTCCAAGTCTCCTTACTGGGGTGTCCGAATGGAGGGGTGGGACTGGACTGTCTCTGGTTGGTTTTAGCTCCCGGACACTGGCTGGCAGGCGGTCTCCAGCCGCCCAGTTGCTCAGACAGCGAGTGGGTTGTCACTGGCAGGCGGGTGATCTCTAGCTGCCCAGTTGCGGGGTTGTTTGCCAGCAGGCGTGTGGTCTTCAGCAGCCCAGTCGCAGTGGCAATGGGAGGGCTGTTGCTGGTGGGCGGGCGATCTCTAGCTGCCCAGTCGCGCAGTCGGTCGCTGGTGGGGGGCGGACTCCAGCCGCCCAATCGCGTGGGCCTGGCCTCTAGTTCCCTGGTTTCTCCTGCTAGTTCTGGTTTCTCCTGCTAGACCAGATTTCCCCTGAGTGATGCCTCTCAGCAGTTCAAACTGTACTCCGGGCCTGCCGTTTGTTGGGCGTGGAGGGTGGCTATTGAGAATGCCCCCCCCTCGCACTCTATTATTTTGATTTTTTCCACTTGCCCCTCCCCCTGCGCTGGTAATACAGGTTTCGTTTTCACTGCTGATGGGAGGGGGAGTTGAAGGTCGGGTGTCTCTAGTTTTCCCCGCGTCTTTATGTGGGCTTGCTCTGATAATGCCTCCCCTGGAGAGCCTAGGAGAGATTTTATGCGAATTTCCTGCTGTATGGGAGATGAGCTGAGTAACACGCACCTGTTTTATTGTTGTAATCTGTCAGAGAGTGTCGGTGGTTACTTCAGCTCTCCAAGATGGTGGCCGCTGGTTTCCTTGGTGGAGTTTCCATTGTGGGGGATAGAACTGTTCCGATTCCTTCCCCATCTGAAATCCCAAACTCAGCCTGGGGCTTCGTGAGTGTTCAGGTGGCAGAATTCCACAGAATCTGCAGCAATCTCCCTGCTTGCTGGTCGCTTCTCGGAAGCTCCCCACCGTCTGTAGCCACCGGGGCAGGCCGCGTGGATCAGTCAGCCCGGATCACTGGTCGCAAGTTGGCTCGTGTATGAGACTCAATTAACGGACCTCGGTGCTGGAAATCCTTCCTCTAGGTTTCGGTGCACCCCCATTTTGCTGTAAGTTCCTAACAAGATAGTTTTTTGTCGTTCTAACTCGTTATTCACCCGCGCAGTGGCGCGGTACACGGGGTGTGATGCACTCTATTCGCAGCCATCTTGGAAATCTCTTGTCTCTCAACTTTAGACTTTTCTCTTGGCTGAACTTTAATAATTTCGTCGATGTATGTATAACATGAGATTCTGTCGGGTTCTACTTTAATAATTTAGTCCCCAAATTCATGGAGTGCTCTTAATCACAATACAGAGGGTCCCCTTGTTAATTATTTAGGTTTGCAACGTTCAGATCCTAATGTGATTCTGACCCTGAGCAGCCACTGACTAAATTTCCAACCTTCACATTGTTTGTCCAGTGATAACATCTGTGCCTAGACATTTCCTAATTTTGATTGTCCACTGCACCTTTTGTCTGATTATTGTTGAACATTGTGTAAAGATTTTTTGAGACTGACAAATACCTCCATTAAGATTTCCTTTAAGGGTAAAACTAAGTGATCAAATTTAGAAATTCATATAATTTATATTATGTATACTCAAATCACACATAATCTTATGAATGTTTTCTGATTTTAAAAATTGCATTTCATATGTGCTATTTTATTTTACACTTTGACATTTTTGTCAGATTAATATAACAAATAACACTTAGGTTGTATTTCCCAATTTATGTACATTTACATTCAACTCCCAAAGTACCAAATACGAAGATATGCTGTGGTCATTCTGTTTTTTAAAGGCCTGGATACATGCAAATGTACCTCTTTAAAGGTGAGCAATGTAAGTTGCTTTCATAAATTATCAATTTCTATTATTTCAGTTCTTAATTTATTTAGTAATCAAATAAACCTATGCTTTTGATATTGTTATTTAAACGCACTATTATTTCCTCTTATTTCTCTTTTCTTGTCACCATACATTATCATGGTGAGTATAGATTTTGAGTTTGTCTCCATAGTTTGCCTTTGAGATAGAGTACTACATTTTATTTATGAGAAGAGGAAAGTACATGAGACTTTTGACTGACTAATATAATTACTCTTGAGAGGAGAGCACAGGAGAAACCTTGTTTATTTTGATGTTTGCCAGCATACCTAAAATGCCAACATGGAAGGAGCTCAGAAGAAAAATGCTAGAATCTTTCAGATGTTAAAGGGGAGTAGCATAACAAAAAGCACAAAAACGACAGCAAAATCAATAGATGTGCTGATCTATTCACTTTTATTACTGAACTTCAGGGTTTTGAGCTGAATTTCAGCTATTTCACATGTCCCTGGATATAATGAAGGGATGATATAGACTTTGGTAAGTTATGGGGTTTATCTCATACATGTGAGTGCCTCATAACTTATTAGTGCCCGAAGCTATAATGAGTTATGTTGCAGTTCTCATACAGAGCCTCCAAAACTTGTAACTCACCAAAACCCTGGGCAATTTCATTTATTTAATGCCTTTTTAGTATTGGAGTTTCTAATCCAGAATTTGTTAATTTTTTTCATAGTTACTGGCTAGTGTCCCCTGTGGTATGTTAAATTCAGAAGGTCATAAGTCTCTATATATTTTGCTGAAGTGAACATTCTCTGCCACAACATCTAAAGAATAATATTTGGGGGTGGCACACTAATACATCATGTCAAGCTGACATTTATATCATGAAGTTTACTGTTTTCTGGTGATATTGTTCATAATATAAGCCTTTGACTTGTTTGCAATCACAAGTTGGTAGGATATAGTGTTCTGTTAAGCATCTCTGGTGGTGGTTTGCAATGAATATGTGACTGCTCTACAAATTTTCAGAGATGTTTTGCCCTTTCATTTTGGTAGGAGTATAGAGAAGATGATAAAAGGCTCTATTCATCAAATGTTGTTTCTGTAGGAGTATCTTCAAATTTTCCTGAATTCTTTTTTCAGGTGGCCAGATGTGTATATATGTGGTTCATCATTCTGAACAATCGCCCTGAAGAAAATTGCATTTGTTGGAACTGATTCCAAAAAACGAAGTTTTATTAAAAGTGGTCTTTTGAACATAATAAAACAAGATTGCTTTTGGTTGGATTTGCTTCTCCACTGTATCGTGGCTTTTAGTAAGCTTTTCCATAGACTGAAACAGACAACAAATAATGAAGAAATTCATTAAGTGCTAAAATGCAACTCTCTTGAAAAAGCAGTTTGGAATTATTTTTATGAGAAACTGAAATTATTTAGCGTAATGAATAAAAGTGTTCTTGAATGAATTCAGCATTTTATTACTTACAACATTATAATGAAAGTAACATTTTAAGTCCTAAAAACAATGATGCCCTTGATTAAATAGAGCTACTGTTGTTTATTTCTATCATTATTGGTTACATAACTAGATGAGCTTATGTGTATACTTTTAGCTAAAATATATACTACTTATCTATGTCACCAACATGGAACGAGTTCCTATCCCCCTTGGTATGTATCCAATAAATGCTAACCAATTTTACATGAAACTGAAAAAAAATAATAATTAAGAAGGACTTACTGACTGGGAACAATATAGCATAGTCTACTCTAAAGTCAAACATAATTATTTTGGATCCCCTTCTTTCCTGGAATATCTGTACAACTTCTCTATTCCTGTGAGTAATTGAGAGATGATGGAATTGTATATTACATTTTTAAAGGACTCACATTTGCTAATTCTAAAAGTAAAAGTCCATTAAAAAAAAGACCTAATTAAAATAAAGTAGTTGAAATCCCTGGAGAAAACTCATTTTTCCCCTAAGAGCTCAGCAGCAATCAAGAAGAGCAGATAAACATCCATGTCATAGAACTTGACAGACCTAAAATTAAGTTTTTTTTTTTTTTAAAAAATAAAGGATTTTTATAATGGGTAATATATTGTAAATAAGCGGAAAACAATTTAGTATACTATTTTCCTTATTTGAGGTGCTTTCCTTCTAATCACCATTTTGTTACTTTCAATTTTATGTTTGTTTCTAAATTTTGCTCATTTTACATTAAGGAGTAATTCATTATAATATGAATGCAATATAAAACTAAATAATGTAATGAGATGCTGACAAGCCCAAAAGAGAGATACAGGAAAGCATTTTAAAGGCAAATGAACAAGGACACTCTCCCGTAAATGCTAAGAACCAAATTACAAGAGAAATGAGTTATTTTCACAGTAAAGTGGCAAACTGATTTTATTTTCTTACCTCCATTGTCCTCACCACTTAAAAGTAGAAAAAATAAAAGCCCCAAAAGCTTACATTGGCTGGTGAGATACTTGTTAAAACCAGTACTGTAATTTGTTTCTTCATTCTAAAATAAATATAAAATTGAGACAAACACTTTTCGAGAAAACGAGTGAAATGAAACATGTCTTTGTCTGAAATACCTGAGTACAAGCTCAGTGGTGTAATTTTTGAAGTTATATAAGCTCTTGGTGTAGGGGCAGAAAGTTGATGACAAATCCAGAATAGTAGGCACATTTAACCTTTTAGGGGAAAGGTAGAAAAATATCAACAGAAATATTATATTTGAGACCTGTCTTTAAAGATTATTTCACCAATCTGGAATATTAGCATAATATAAGTTACACAAAAATTTATATCACTTAAAAATGGCAATGATTTATGAAAATAATTTTTACAAAAGAATAAAAGCAATATTATCAGAAAATCAGAAATTCAAAAGACCAAATCTGGAATTAAATCTGGGAATGAGTCCTAGAAAAACTTGGCCAAGTTTATGCAGTCTATTCATAGCAGCAATGAAATAAGACCTCCCTTTTTAAGGACTATGATTTTTTTTTCTTTTGGTCTTATTATTTAGTAATTAAAAAAAGAAGTCTTGTCTCTTGAAACATTGTTCAAAAATTATATAATATTTTGTATGTATAGTTTACAGATCTCTAATTGAAAAATTAATGTGTAAAGTTTATTTGTATATGTGTCCATAAAAAGCACAAATGAATATTTTGAATAGTATATCCTTATTTGCCTTAGTTCTCTGTGCTTAAAGTATTACAGATTGCAGTACCAATGTAATCTTAATTATATATACCTCCTCATTCTTATTGGCACCCAAAGTGAAGATCTGTCCTGGGAAATTTTTAAAGCTTCTCTAGGACCATAAGTACTGACTACTTATTCTCCATGAACACATCATGTCATTCCTTATATTTCTTATATTTCCACATAATTCATTTCTATAGTGCTTTTATTTTGAAATTTTGAGCTCTGTAAGATAAAAAGATTGAGGGAAAATAATCCATCATTCTGTACAAATCTTTGTTACCATGTCTCTACAAAAATGAAGAGTAGCCTCAATTACCAATTTCTCTACAAAACTGAATCCGTTTTCTCAAATCATTGAGCTAGATAGTAAGGATAACTGACTCTAGGATCTCCTAAGAATGCTAGGACTTTTACAATATTCCTAGAATAGGTTAAATGAGGGAGAACTTCAAAAAAATCTTTATTAATATGTCGTGTATATGTTGGAATGGTAATAAAGAGGTTAACTTAGGTAAAGGACACAAGAAATCACGTGGCACTTAAATCATCCATGTTTAGTTTCTATACTTCCAGATAAGGAACAAAGCTTAGGATCTTCAGTAACCTCAAGATATGTATGAGCTTTGACCTGGATATGTACAAGGCAAAGCTCTGTTCCAGCAATGAATTTTCTTATTCTTTGTAACGTATTGAGTTTTCTAAGTAAAAATGCTTCACAAATATCTTCTCAACATCTCTGCCATTTTCCACCATATTTCCTTGTCTTTTCCAAGATGTGTTCCATCTTTTTTGATTTTTGAGTTAATATGAATATTCTCATTCTTGAACAGGTCATTTTGAAAATAAGCTTTCTTATCAGAAAACAAATTAATTTGAATATATTGTGTATTATATTTGTCAGGTCATTGCTGAAATGATTCAGGCAAAATAAATGGAAACCAGGAATTCTCACAAGGGTTCAAACATGGCAATAGGAAACATTATCAGTGACCTGCTGTGGGATAGGAGCCTGTGACTAAATGGCCAGTTCCATTCTTTCATAGAACTCTAAGTGAAGTTAGTGTGGGGGTGGGGGTGGGTGCTGGTGGTGGAAAGTGGGGTCTTGTCCATGCTGTGAAGCACACACTCTACAACTGAGCTATATCCCTAGACAGGTAAAACAATTTGTAATCAGAGGTTTTTGGTTATACCATAACTTTTAATATGAGGAAAGAACTATATTTTGTTTCTTCCTGCACAATATATCTTTATTATATATTTTTAGAGTGGTAGTACTATAAAATATGCATGGTATAATCTATAAATGCTTATAAATGAATTTATACATATGTATCTCATAAAAGAATATTATTGTATTTTAATGATTAAAATAATTTTAGATCATTTTAAAGCAGGTTGATGTAAAAATCACTGTTTGAAGCTTTATTTTTTTTTCTATCATAAGATGAAAAAATTGCTCAATACTCATTAGTCAGTATATCAGAACTATTGAGGATATTGCAACACATTTGGCAATAGCTTCTGTTCCCCTATTTAGCACACAAATGGGACAAGTTATCTGTGAGCTATCATCTGCTTTAAAAAAGGACACTTCATACAATGTTATTTCACTATAATGATAGTTTAATGCATCAGTAAGGATTTTGATCTTGATTGTTTCAAGCATTTAAATTGAGCTACACTTTGGGGGGCATTTATTTTTCTAAGAAAATTTTTTTGAATCATAATTTACTCTAATCCTAAGGAATAAGTGGAGTAGAATTTTGGATGTCTTTCTGTGCTATGTTTTTTTTTTTTCTTTTTTTCATTCTTGAGACTGGTATAGAGTGGCTCTTTGTTTTTTGAAGGTCAGGTGACAATTACACTAACTATAAACATTCATTCTATTCCACTGCTAAGTGATTTCTACTTTAAATTGCTTCTAAATCTTTTCTCACCCACCTTAAATCCAATATTTATTTTAACCTTGAGCTGCCTAAGACCTTTAATAGGAAGCTTCAAAGCATTTTAAAAATCGTATCCTTTTTAAATCTTTCTCATTTGAATGCAAGTGCCTTGAAAGCTCAAACAGTGTTGGTTGTTCTTATTGAAGTTTATAATGCTTTAGATATTCAAATCAGCTCTATGTCTTCCATTTGTTATGCAAATCTTTAAACTTTATATACTGCATGGTTTATCTACATTAATACAGCTTTCACTAACAGGTCTTACCAGAGCAGACATACACTCTAAAGGTGCACATTTTTAGTGTCTTGAATTACCATAAAATCATAAAAATAGTGTGTATTGCTTTAGTCTAATCAGACTCAGTTTTATGTGGCTGTTGAAAGCCCTTTTACATTCCATTCTGTGTCTGGAGTTCTGTGTATAAAACTGATTCAGAAAAAGCAAAGTGAAGACACCTGCTGGCTTATAGCACAAATACTAAAATATCTTAGAGCCTGCTGAAAGGAGAATTGGAACAATATGTCATTACTGAAGGCTCACTTGCAAGTTTTAATGTATTATAATGAAAACAGTATGACAAACCTAATGAGACAGTGAAGATTTGGGTAATTGTTCCTACAATGTATGGTAACTTTTCCAGCCGTTATTGGCAAACATAAAACCTAATGAGATTTTATTAATTTAAATGCAGTACATCTGCAAAACATTTCCTTCCTTGCATTCTCCTCTGATAGTCTTCCTTTCCACATGGACTTGATCCTTTTAAGTTAATTGTTCTGTATAGTACACTCTCCAAACAAAACACTTGACAGAAATGTGAATCAAACTTTTCCATTTATTTTTGTATATATTGTCCTGAAGCACAATAATACACGCAAGCTTATGAAGTCTATCAGTACAATATTTAGTAAAAGCATAATATTTACATTTATGGTTAAACTATGTTTGTTAGAACATTTGAGTGTTTTTCAAAAATGTAGAACATGTAGAAATGCTGTTTCTTCTTAATTTGTGAAGGGAAGAAATTAATTTCCTGTTATTTATATCCATATGTTTTAAATTGTCAAAAGACTAAAGATGAATAGGAAACACTGTTCTGCCCATTGCTTCTTATTCAACCAATCACTATTTGCTAATTTTAAAAATATTAAATATGTCCGAGAGGCTCAGTCTACTTCCATGAAAAGTAACTTCAAAATTTCTTCATAAAAATTCATATGCAGCACAAAGATATTTCCATTTAAAAATAAAGATGTTTTGATCTCAGCACATTCTTAAAATAGCTCTGTTTTAAACATGAACAACCATGAAGAGAATGCTAATTTTCTACTATTAACCTTTAATTCTTTTCCACTTTCAGCTCATTTTACTTCATTGTGTCTTTTTCAAGCTACCATGTCACACTCTTAGCTAGGTGAAATCTTGACTTTGAAGTGGTAGGAGAAAGACCATTTCTGATGAAGGCACAAGTAACACATTGGCAGTTCATGGTAGGGAAAGCAATAGAGCTGTCAGGAAGTTCAAAAATTATATTGTATCTGCTAGAGTAACTGGAAAGAGATCATATTCACTTTCCCCCTGAGTTTTGCAGGTCATTTTGGATTTACAGTATTGCATTTTATTACAGTTTGAAAACTTTATAGAAAACTAAGTTTCTAGTTCTTTGTTATTCAATGTTTTTTAATGAAAATAGATACAATTGGATCAACATATATTTAACCATTTCGTATTTTTCTTAGCTCGGATTTTTGCAAAAGTTGAATAATTAATTGTCAAGGTTTATATTTTAAACTTTAGGCGACTGCATTCATTATATCATGAATAGGGTAGAGTTTCTATAATATCTGAGGTTAAAGTAGTCAGTGATTTTACAATGACGTTTAGAAGATTTTGTCAAAATTGATCCCCAAAAGTCAAATTATACTAAATGTCAAATAATTTGACAATGAGTTTATAGCAACATGTTCTTAACTTTACTTTGTATTCTATGAATAATGCTTGTTTTCTATTTTTCATAGAAATATATGTATATTTTTGGTGGAAGCACTCCTGGAAGGAATTACAAAAACAACTTCTATAATAGAAGGTAAACATATTCTTCTCCCTTAATTTTATGAGAGGCTATTATGTACATAATTAGTTCAGAAAATGATTTTATTAATGAAATAATATATATATATATTATTTTTAATGTAATTCATAGTAATTTGTTAGAACATTTAGGTGTTCCCTTGAATTTGTTATAATGTGGGCTATATATAAAGGGTTATAGCTCAGAGGCAGACTGCTTGCCTAGCATGTAGGACACCCTGGGTTCTATATCCAGCATCTCAGTATAAAAAGAAATTAGTTACAATATTATTAGTTAGAGATGGCTAAATTTATTTTCAGAGACAATGAAGACATATTTTCTTTTTTATTTGTTCTTTTTAGTTATACATGAATGTACAATCTATTTTGACATGTTTATACACCCATGAAATATATCTTATTCCTAGGATCCCAGTCTTGTGGATGTACACAATGTTGAGATTCACTGTGGAGTATTCATGAATGTACTTAGGAAAGTTATGTCAGACTCGTTCCACTGTCTTTCCTATTCTTACCTCCTTCTCTTCCTTTCCTTCTCCTTTGTCTAATCCATAGAACATCTATTTGAAGAAAGAATTTTCTATGAATTCCTGTTGTCAACCATATTTTGAATATTGGGATTTTTATGATGAAAATACTATTAAAGACTGAGGTTTTTCTGTCAGTACTGGGATTGTAATCCACTGGGGCTGTTTCATTTAGTCTGCAAACATAGTTTAAGCCTACCCATTTGTGCCGGATACTATTTTCTGTTGAACACTGGATATTCTCCTCAAAAAGCATATATAATTATGTCAAAATGAACCCCAATATTATGTATAACTATAAAGTACTAAAAAAGTTTTAGTGAAAACAAAACAAAATTACCTCTAATAATGGGCCATAATATTGTGGACCACAGCATTTTTAGGGTAAGGGCTATTAGAAACAAATTATAAATAGGGCTGGGAAAATAGTTTCGTGCTAAAGTATCCCTGGGTTCAATCCCCAATATGGCATTAAGTAATTAATTAATTTCTGAAATATTTTTAAATCTTAAGTTATGTTTACTGTGGTTAAAAAACACAAAACATAAAATTTACTAATTTTTTTCATGTCTAAGTGTACAACTCAGTAATGTATTTATATTGTTATGCAAACAATGTCCTGAGCTTTTCATCTTGTAAAACTGAAACTCTTTAGCCATTAAACAATTCTCCAGCCCTCCCCCCAAAAAATGCATATAGGAAAAAATAAGTATGTAAAGAGTTTAACACAAAATTTTGAAACTTGTCAGAAAATATTCATATTTCCATGATTTCATAGCTTTATGCATAATAATAAATGACTTTCTATTTTCATAAGAACTTTAAAGTATATTCTACAAAATGTTAAATTGCAAAATTCACATATGTTTTCGAAAATTTATTTTTCTATACAACAAAGAGTTCATTGTAAATATCACACACACACACACACACACACACACACACACACACACACGGTATATTTCAGTGGGATAAATCATTTGGCTCTTTAGTGATATTAGTTGAAGTGAGCCAGGAATCAACTCCTGATTAACCTTTCTTTACCAGAGATAGTAATTCTTCTAGAATCAACTAAAATATACTGGATACATAGTAAAAAAAAATTACCATTCTTAGTAATGCCTAGTTTTCCCATAAGGAGCTTTTCTAATATTTGCATTTTTTTTTTTTACAATACAATGAGAACAAACTTATTTAGACTGATCTTGCTGTAAATTGTGTAAGTCACTTGCTATGGGAATTTTAACAAGCTACGTAACTATCCTGATCTCTGGTTTGCCTACTTATGAAAGGGAGATAATAGTGGATATTTTTCATGATTCTTGAAAATATTATATGAAATAATGTATGTCTCATTCCTTCTTAGACCTAGACATGTAGTAGAGTGTAAATGCTTCTCTGTTTTAGACATTTTGGGGCTTATTTGGTCAAACTTCTAGTTGTATTCAGTGTGATTCAAGCCATTTTCTTTTTCTTTTTCTTTTTTCTTTTTTTTCAATGAACAGAAAAATGAATGCAGTGTCCATGTGTTGCTTACACACCAGTTGCAAGGACCTCTGTTCTCTATAAACTGAATAGAAGGTTTTAAATGAAAACTTAAGCCTTCTAATTATGAAAAGAACACTCATAAATTCAGTTACAAGTTTCTTTTATTCTTTTTCGTTCATTTCCAACATCCAGCCACCATACAGTTATTACTTTTGTTACTCTGCATTCTTCCCAAAGATAAAGCTGCAATGCTAAATGCATCATAGAGAAGCATTGTCCTAGAAAAAAAATACCTTATATTAGGTGGTGAAGAGTGATTGAGGCAGTGGAGAGAGTTGCCAATGGCCAACATATATTTCTTTCTTAGCTATCTATTTTTTAAAATGGTGTAGATAGTGTACTTTACTAAAGAGAGAGGATTTTTCAGTAAGGAAACTAATAGAAAGAAGTCATTGTAAACACAGGTAGGAAAAGAGAATGCAGCCTGCCCTGGTACAGACAATTAGAGAGTGAATTGTCTATAGAAAATGTAAGAACAATAATAGCACTGACTAAATCTATCTACTTTTTATCACAACCATACTCTAGTAATTATAAACAATGCCAAAAGTAAAATTTGTCTTTGTTCCAGACCAACCATATACAATGCTTTTATTTTAAGGAAGGTTCCGGTTCCAGAATCTGAAAATGTGAATAAGAAAAGCATTTTTTCTTATGCATATTTAGAACAAGGAGAGTATTGAGATGAATGGTATTACTGGGGTGGAAGTTAGGCGATCATATCACAATGATAACTTTGGTCATATAAAGCATATTTTACAGGGACAAGCATCATGTACAGTCTTTTTAAAGAATCATGTGCATCATATACATAATATAGTTAGCTTGCTTTGCCCTGGGAATATACTTTAGGTCCAATTTTTCTAAAGTGTTTGTCCTTGACAGTACAACAGGGAATACCATTTTATGCTTAAGAAAAATAAGCTGCCTTCTTCAACAATAGCTGATCATATGGCTCAAAGAAGACTTCACAAAATATTTTGCGAGAAAACTGGATTTTTTGTCGATTTACTATGAGACACTATTCTGAATTCATGCGCCATTTTATAGCAGTTGAAAAATGTGTAATAAATTCAAAGATTAAATACCACTCTAACTAAGAATAATCAATCAAAAATGACAGCTGATTGATTTCTTTTGTAAATGAGAATATACTTATTGTTTAATTGATTTCAATATGCTCCAGAGGTGATTTGAAAGTCATATATTCCAAAGAATATTGCAGCTATTTTAGTGAGAATTTTAGAAGTTCAAAATGTGACTCATTGACTAATGTGAGAATATTTTTTTCCCTGTCAAGAGAAGGAAATTTATGATTTATTCACTTATTTTGAATATATCACGAATGTAGATAATAAGAAAAAAATTAAACTCACGAAGAAGTCTGTTTTTAATTTTATCAGCAGTTTCTTCTCAGCAACATTGGAGTTTGAATCTAATTTTGAATGAAACGTAGAATGCCTCCTATATCATGAACAAAAATATGTGGGGAATCTCCCATGAGTCCTGTGATTACAGAACTTAGGTACCAAAATAGGAAAGAAACAGATGGCTCCTCAATGCAGGAATATTTTTAAATAAATATTAATACAATTTAGAATAACATTCTTATTAAGAATGCAGTTTTAATCATGTTAACTGTTGTTGACTTTGCTACTCAAAACTATTTCATAGATTCTAAAAAGAGGAAAATAACTAATTAGTATAGAATATGATGAATGTATGGCATTAACTATATTATTTATAATAAATTCATCTCCCAGAAAATAAATAAGTTGTATTTGGGTTTCATGAGATATGGTCTATTAATATTTTTAATTGCTTTCATGGTATTTGAGAAGGCTTATTACATATATCTACTCATTTTTTTGTTCTAAAATATGTTTATTAGTTTACATGATAGCCTAATATATAAGGATCCACACTAAGGAATATTATTTTCTCTGGCTTGGTCATTGCAAGTGCTTGAATAACTATTTAAAAATACTGGCAATTTCTGTCATGAACTGAGTTAACATGCTGTTATGATTTGGATATAAGGTGTCTCCTCTGTTAATGCAGGAATATTCATAAGTAAAATGATCATATTATGAGAACGGTAACCTAATCATTCAATCTTAGTTTGAATAGACTACCTGGGTGGTGACTGTAAGCAGGTGGATTGTGACTTGGGGCATTCCCTGAAACAGTACATCTTCTCTGCAGCCTCTTCTTTCGCATCTTTCTGGGGTTCCTGGCTACCATGAAATAACCAGCTTTTCTCTAGTACACCTTGTGATGTGCTGCCTTATCTTGGTCCCGGAGCAATGGAATTGGCCGAAGTTCTAAAACCATAAGCCCAACATAAACTCTTTCTTCCTCCTCTATGTTGTTCTGGTCAGGTATTTTAGTCACAGTGGTAAAAACTGACTAACATATATATTTGGAGACACAGAGAGATGATATCTTTAAACAGTATTGTGTATGTGAATGTCTCCTGCTTTTTTCATGTCTTCAATGCATATTTCCCTCATATTAACAGCATATGATTTGGATATGGATAAGCATGTCCCTTGAAGTTTCAGGTGTTAGAAACTTGATTTCCAATGTGGCGCTGTTAAGAGGTAATGGAACATTAAGAGAAAGGGCCTATTTGGAGGTCACTAGGTCATTAGGGGTACTGCCTTTTGAAGGCATTAAGATAGATCTTGGGAAACTCTTGTTAGAACTCCAAAGAGAGTTGTTATAAAAGAGCAAGAATGACCCCTCTCCCCAGCTTTACACATTTCCCTGTGATATCTCCTTCTCACCCTTGATCCTGCCATAATGCCATCTAACATGATGGGACACAATCAAGGAGGCTTATATCACAGGCCAAACCAATGAGGCCCCTTGATCTTCAACTTTTACCCTCCAAAAATTTTAAATAAGTTTCTTTTCCTTTTAAGTATGTATCCTCAGGTATTTTGTAATAGTATCAAAAAACTGACAAATATGACATGTACAGATAAAATTATGTAGAATATGTTTTACTCTGATAGAGGCTTAAGAGCTATCATTATAATTATTTGCATATATTTTGTCTTTGCCAGGATTGATTTGCACCAATGACCAGCTTCTTTTAGGTCATTTTAGCATAAAATAACTGGATAGAATGCATTTTCTTTCATTTCCAGGTCTTCTATCTTTATATACAGCAGAAATACCAGTGATTGGTATGTTAGAATATGATGAAAGGAACATTGATTTTGAGTTCAACAGACAAGGTTTGAAAATACAGCTTCCACATTTGCCTCTATATGGACTTTGGCCAAATATGTTATTTATTAGCCATGAACCTATTTCCCTAATGATCGAAGGTGACTAATAGATTTTGCACCCATTTGTGAGGAATAAAAAAGTTATAATATATGGTGCATTTGCTATGTGGTTATCGTGTCAACCAGCATTCGTCCTTTGCTCTTGATTTTACTATCCTGACAATATGATTCATTTTTTTTTAATTTTGAAAAAAAAGTATGAAATTAATCTTGAAACTCATCATTTGATTTTTACACCTGTCTTGGTTCCACTTTTCATCTCTTTATAGTAGATCTTGAGTTTTCTCCACTTCATGACTAAGTTTATGAGCTTTGACTATGAGCTGTGTCTATGAGTTCAAATCTGAGTCCTGTGCTTTGTTATCTACCTACTATAGTTTTAATCTTAGGAATCCCCAAAGATTCCACATCATAAAGATCCCCATCCCAGTGATTTTGGGAAATGGTTATACCTTTTGGAGATAAATAACTGAAGCTTTCTGTCACTTGTAACAAATCCCTGAGATAATCAATTTATAAAAAGAAAGGTTTTTTTTTTTGGCTCACTGCTTTGTAGATTTCCATGAACATGTTGCTTTTGAGCCTGTGATATGACAGCACATCATGGTGGGGAGCACATGGTAGAAAAAAAAAGTGTTTCCTTTATAGTCAAGTAGAAAAAAAGAGGAAAGGAAAGATGATATAATTCCTTTATTTCTGTTAAGGGAGTGCCTACAGTAACCTAAAAACCTCCTATCCATCTTGATTTTAGTTAAATCAAATAATTGCTAAATTCTTACATGTATTAAGTAAAATAAGCTTGTTTTTAAAACTCTTTTTTTGCCTAATTTTCTTTCTTTTATATAATACAGACAAAATAATCCTTTATAATTCACAATCCACCTATTTAAACCTATGACAATAACAGTTTGTAAACTTGAATTTGTTCCAGACCAAGCCTTAGTCATTGGTATAAATATCCCTAATTCCTTCAGCAATTTGAAATTATATGATTTTCGGATTTTAATCTTTCTATTTTGCTTTTTCTGTGCTAATCACAGATCATAGATAAATATATGTTTTGTGACATTCTATTTGCTAAAATTGAATAAACTAGGGCTTCATTTTAAAAGTGTTTTGGAAATTATTTACTACTCTGTGAAGTATAGCCGAATAGGTTATGCAGCCAGGATATAAGAGAGTTGTACCTCCCCCCCCCCCTCTCTCTCTCTCTCTCTCTCTCTCTATATATATATATATATATATGTATATATATATATATATATATATATATAATTTCCTTCACCATTCAAAATTATGCCTCAAGGACATAATATTCTGTTTAAAATAAACCTTAACTAACTTCATCTAAATCAGATAGGAATAATATGTTAAAACACACACATTAAAAACAAATAAAAATAATCAGTTCAACCTCTAATGTCAATTATTGTTAATTCCAAATAGTTCTCCATCAAAGAAATGTATGCAGTAGACTCCATAAAACCACCTTTGCATCTGCTCTTAGATTGACCACACTTAATTCACTCACATCTTATTGAGAAGAGTTTTAAGTTTGTGTTTTGACTTGAAATATTTGGCTAAGTCAAAACACAAAATTAAAAGTCTTTAATAAACTCTGTTACCAAAATATTGCCTGTTCCAACTACTTTCATTTTTTGTGAAATAATAAAAGAAAATGAATGCATTATCTTATAATCTTATCAATAATGTACTTTGAGCTACTCAGAAAAATATATTTTTATAATAGTACCTACCTCTATAAGTTGATTATCACATAGCCAAGCATTTTATGAAAACTTGCCTGCCAATAGTTTTTTTTTTTTTTTTTATTTATTTTTTTATTGTTGGTCGTTCAAAATCTTACACAGTTCTTAATACATCATATTTCACAGTTTGATTCAAGCGGGTTATGAACTCCCAACTTTACCCCGTATACAGATTGCTGTATCACATCAGTTACCCTTCCATTGATTGACATATTGCCTTTCTAGTGTCTGATGTATTCTGCTGTCAGTCCTATTCTCTACTATCCCCCCTCTCCTCCCCTCCCCTCCCCTTTTCTCTCTACCCCTTCTACTGTAAATCATTTCTTCCATTTGTATTATCTTGTCTTACCCCTCCATTACATAGCAGCACAATTCACAATAGGAAGACTGTGGAACCAACCTAGATGCCCTACAATAGACGAATGGATAAAAAAAATGTGGCATTTATACACAATGGAGTATTACTCTGCATTAAGAAATGACAAAATCATAGAATTTGGAGGGAAATGGATGGCATTAGAGCAGATTATGCTAAGCGAAGCTAGCCAAGCCCTAAAAAACAAATGCCAAATGTCTTCTTTGATATAAGGAGAGTAATTAAGAACAGACTAGGGAAGAAGAGCACAAGAAGAAGACCATCATTAAACAGGGTTGAGAGGTGGGAGGGAAAGGGAGAGAGACGAGAAATAGCATGGAAATGGAACGAGACCCTTAGGTTTATACAAAGTTACATACAAGAGGAAGTGAGGGGAAAGGGAAAAATAATACAAGGGGGAGGAATGAATTGCAGTAGTGGGGGTAGAGAGAGAAGAGGGGAGGGGAGGGGAGGGGAGGGGGGATAGTAGAGGATAGGAAAGGCAGCAGAATACAACAGACACTAGGATGGCAATATGTAAAGCAATGGAAGTGAAACTGATGTGATTCTGCAAGCTGTATAAGGGGCAATATGGGAGTGCATAACCCACTTGAATCAAAATGCCAATAGTTTTAAAACTAAATTATAATTAATTACCAAACTGCAATTATTATTAAAAGTCATAGTACAATGAAAGGAGAGAAGAAACTAGAGAGGAAATTTGTGGAAGGTGTGTCACAGGTAGGGTATGTGATTTGATAAGGGTCAGACACTAAAGCTAAGAAATAGCAGAATTGAATTCCAATCCAAATTTAATTAGCCCCAAAGTACATAGTCTTCCACTGATGCCTACATACAAAGATTTGGAGTTGTAACAGTTGTGAGAAAATAAATATTCAAAAAAAATTAAATTTGATTTGTATCAAACAGAAGACATTTTTATAAATATCTACCTATCATTCTAGAAGAAAGAAAACAAAGGGTGATTGGAATGGTTCCTCTGTTGTGCAGTGAGAAAAATTAATATTCTGACAATTCCCAGGCTAATTTTAAAACAAACCACAGGGAATGGAAATAATGAAGGGTAAATTGATGCATTCAAAGAGATGTAGTTTCACTTTAGCTGATTGTGCTATATGGACTTTCTAGGAACAAACAATAAAAAATAGAAAATTAGGAAAATCTGGATACTTAATTTGGTAGATGATGATATAAAGAAACTGTCAATAATATTTTAAATTTTCTATAATATTGCATTTGCATTTTAAGAAGAATTCTTAAAATTCTTTATGTCATACTTTATACATTTTTATGTATTTCAATATTTATATAATAAAAAGTCAATAATCTTTTAAAGTGCCTTTGTATGTTCAAGCATTAAAAAGTTATTTTTATTTATTTCTAAAAGGATATATCAGTATCATGATGTAATATGATGCCATTGTAGGCAACATTTATAATTTTTTAGTTGTTACTTAAGTTTCATTGTGGTTCTATCTATGCCATTCCTTAATTTTTTTGTAACACAAAATAAAAAATAAAAAAGCAATTTCAAAACCAGTTTTTAGAAACAAGAATATTTCCATTAATAAGAATTTTATATCACAGACATGAAGTCACAATTTTTTGGAGGGTGGTGGTGGTGTCAGATATTCTGTCTGCATTTGCTATTATTAGAATGAATGTCAACACAGAGGAAAGGATGTTCATGCTGTCACAGGGCGTATACTTAGACTACATCTGAACATTATTTTTCAGAAAGAAGTGTTCAATGATTTGATCACTTGTCAGAAGCGTCTCGCTGAAAGATCTTTCGAAGTCTGTAGGTTCCTTTTCTGTTTTAATCTGGAAAACAATGAACAAAGGCTCCAATCTTTAGCGTGGCATACAAGTATTTTGTAGAAATCCTTGTGCATATTGGGATCTACATAAAATTTACCTTACCTTTTTTCATCTACATTACCCCCAATATTAATTTTGTTGTTATTGCATTACTCTCAGCCTTAATCCAACTCGACCAAATATGGGGAGACTTGAAAGAAGTTGTTGTATAATTGTGTGGTAAGAAAGTTTAAAATGAGCTCTGCAACCAAGTTATAGTGTAGATTATACTGATGAATATATTGTGGGGAATATTTTTTTAAGCAGATGGTATCCACACTGGTATATCTATAATTTCTCCTAATATTACCGTCTGTCATTGATTGAGCTATACTCTAGCTGAAAGTGAAGCTTCAAAAAGCATTGCCTTTAAAAAAGATGTCACAGTATGATAAGTGCTTCCACCTCATAGGGATGTTGGATAAACAAATGTGATAATCGACATGAAAATCCCTTGAGTATTCAGGAGCAAGGCACAAAAGACTCATGTGTACTGTATATTATAATATGGCTGCATAAAAAATAGGAGTGTGTACATGAAGTTTCACATACATAAAAATATATTTATATACACATAAAGATAAGACAGAAAACTCTTTTTAATATCATATAAAATTCATTGCTGTCTAACATTTTTCATATTTTCCAAACAAATATCTGTGTATTCGATTTTCAGACATGCTTTTTTGTTTCAAAAAATCTGATGGAGAAGAATGTATTTATATTTGCATAGAAATATCAGTCTTCAGGAAGTAATGATTGGCAATCATGCTCCTTCTGTTTTAATACCACAAAGGTTCAAATATGCATGTAGTATTAGTTGGAACATAATGTTTGGATATATTTACCTAAATGCTATTGGTTCAATTATGTTACATTATGCATGCTGAAATTATTTTGAGTATAAGACATAAAAAGCTGATTATAAATCATAAATAATTTTATAAAGCACAAGTTTGGAAATGATTATAGTTACAACAAATTACATAATTACCAATTTAAAAATATAAGCTTTATCAATAGTCAAATTCTTACTACAGACAAAAATTTGGAAATAAAATATAAGTCTTTGTCTCTCCAAATCTATTGTCCCTATAACTTACCTTTTATTGTTTTTATTTAACTTTTCTTCTTGTTGTACAAATATTTCACTTCAATTTATTTCTATATCTTCATCGTCTCCCTACACAAAATCATCTTAAAAAACATATAAGAAACTTTCTCACACTGATATATAAATCATTGACAAAAACTTTCCTAGGGAATTTGAATACAAAAGGAATAAATAATTTAATTTCTTGTGCTGGACCAGTGGTTAGAGGAATTATTAGAATTCAATATCAATTTGAAGTGAACTACATTGGAATAGGGACAAATATTAACACTATTTTAAATTATGCAGAATAGTGTTGGATTACTTAATAGTGTCTAGGAAATTTGGAAGACAGTTGCTTGAAAATTATGAAAGAAAGTTATTTTGAACCTCCAATACTATTTCCAAACATCTAACCAAATAATTAAAGAATTTTCAAAAATACTAAGGCTGGACAAACATATTTACTCCATAACCTTTCTTACAAAAATATAATTTTGATATCTGTCACATAAAGACTCTTGGAGTTTATAGTATTCTTACCAAGATTTATGGGTAAAACATTAGGAAGCAATAGCTACCTGGCTTCCTTGTGTGTAAACGCTATTGTCTTGACCTTTATTCACCCACATAGAATTCTATTCTACAATATTTGTCCCTGTGTGTGTTTGTCTGCATGGGGAGTATATGTTGCACTTCTTACCTTCCTCTGACTCATTCTTATTTAAATGACAGAAAAACATTCTTACTGGTAAACTGAAAATAAAATGTCCATCATATGAGGAGTCTCCCTCACTTGCTTTTTGAACAGATTTTGCTGAATTTAAAATCCCAAAATTCACACTTTCAATATGCATACTTTAATGGAAAGAGTGGCTTTTGCTAGCAGTGGAGGGCAGTAGGTGAATTCATGCGGAATTGGGATATTTATGAGAAGCAAATTTGCATGATCTAGATATCCACAGGGGAAAAGAACAAAACAAACAAAAAATAGACAGCTTCAGAACTTCTTTAGATCAGAGCTGTTGGGGTTTTATTTATGCGGTAAAATCAAACCAAGCAAACCAAACTAAACAAACAAAGTCATTATGTCAAAAACCATAGTCAGAGTTTGAAGCCTGGACCTAGGCACAAGGAAGAAGGCATTTGCTCTGTCAGAGCAGCATTCTGTGTATAGCAATTTGTCCAATTTATGAAGGTAAAGAAACAAATGGAAGTTTTCTTCTTTCTTTTCAGATTATATCTTCCATATGCTCTAGCAGCAAAAAATGATTTATCAATGTTTTGTAACCCACTGATATTTGTAGCTATTTTATACTAACTTGGATTGAAATGCTATCATGTCAGTACCTAATGTAATTAGCATTTTTATTTTGGCCATTTACTGATACAATCATTACCATTGCTTCATGCCACTTCTGTATAAATACAGACACCTTCATGATTTTTAAAGTATAAAATCAACATTCAAATAGGATTCTCTTTATTTAAATAGACTTATTAGAAATTTAAAGCAGATGAAGATGGTTTCAATGAAATGAATAAATAATTAAGGCAAATCTCTATACTTGTCAGAAACTCCATATTAAGAATCAGGTGAGGGGAGACAGTCTTCTGACAGAGCTGTCATTTTTTTTAGTTAAAGGTAATGTTAATTTTTTTTTTAAATCTTGATGTTCTTTTCAAGTTTACTTGATCAAACCAAAAGCCCCCCATAAAAGCTGCCAGATAACTTACATAGGTAATAATCAGAACCTTTAATCACACATAAAAAGAGCCATTCAGTTCTATGTATTGCAAAAATCATCAGCTGGTTGGGAAGGCAGATTTTTGTACTTCAAGCAGTTTTAATCATTGATCAGGTTGTGAAATAAAATAACAGATTGCATTTTACAAACTGGTCACTAGCAATGCCTCGTCAGCAGACCTAGACAATAATCCCTGAGTGTTGTAGGACCGCAGCCGTTAATAACCTGGCTTGTTAGTTGAAAGCTGGCAAAGTCTCAAGCATTTAAGAGGATTACTGCTATAAACCATATTAATTTTTTTTCTTAACATTCAAGTCCATGGTGATGAAGAGCTTCTGTAATAGACATGGTGAAGTCAAACACAACAGAAACCCGTGCAATTCCTTCTTGGTTAGTGATGGATTTTACAAGAGGAAAATAAAAGTCAGGCTGCATGATACTAAATTGGAATGTTAATTTTTGATGAAATAATTTTAATTGCAAATCCTGAAAAATAAAATGAAGACATTATTTTATCAGAGGCTGTCAAAAAGATTTATTTTTATTAAGACTTATGCAAACAGATTTTTAATAATTGGTTTCTCTTAGTTCCTACAGAAAGAATTAGGAAAAAAGCTCAATAAAATCAAAGATTACCACCTTTGACCTCAAAGAAATTTATCAATCTCATATCACAGGCCCGAGGGTTAAACAGTGGGCTAGACTGCCTGGGTTTGAATTCTGATTTCATCCTCTTGGGCTTCTGGCAAGGTCTTCAATAAATTATAAAACCTCTTTAACAGTTTCCTCACTGTGAAATGGAAATAATAATAGTACCTCACTCTTAGAATTGTTCTAAAGATTACATGATTTAATATTCGAATCATTTATGAAATATTGCCTGGAACATAATAAATGTTACGTAGTTAGTGAAAATTAAAAATAAGGATTTACATTAAATAAATTTAAATCAAAGATAAAATATATAAGATTTATGATGGGTTGATATTGCTAATAGAATACAAATATAAATTAGAAAATATTTACTCAATCAAAAGTATTCCAACAACTGGTGTTTTCAGATATAATAAAAAAATTTGAATATATAAACCTCTGAAAATCCTTATAAATACCTGTAAAGATTAGCATAAATTACCAAAAAAAATTGCCAATTTTATCAGTCAGAATTTTTGAGAAAGTGTTTTTGGCTAAGTTGAAAGTTACTGAGAACAACATATTCTGTACCCAATATTAAGGCTTTGCTGAAGAGAACATTGTTCTTTGAAAACTCAAGTTCTTATAGGTCAAAATGTCATTGATTCATGAACATAAAAATGCAAAGGAAACAGAGAAGCAACTTGTTAAATGTGTATTCTTGGAGATTCTAATCCAGGTTTAATATGATGAAGTCCACAAAATTGCATTTTAACAGGTCACAGAATATTTTGGAAGTTCTCTTGAGAACATATTTTAAGAAAAGCTCAAAATTGCTGCTAAATGAAAGCATTAGTAATTTTGCTAATTTTATATAAAGTTTACAAAATACAATATGAATCAAATAAACCACAATGTCAAATTGTTTAATTAACCTTTGTCTCTTTTTCAAAGAGTAGACAAAACAAGATTGGTAATTAAACAAAGTATGCATACACACACACAAATACACACAGTCTCTCTCTCGATAATATTTTTTGGTGATTTAGATCATAACCACATTATTTTTAGACTTTTGATGAAAGGAAAGATAAGAGGAGATTAAGTATTTTACTAAAGATGTGCCAAGAGAAGAACCATTATATTCTACCAAATGTAATGAAGATCTTCATTCTTATGAACCATGCTACCTTAGCTTCCAGTTTTTATACTATTGTACAGTATATAAATAAGTTTATTTTAATTATGCATGCTGGACTACCAATTTAAAATTATCATATTTAATTGAAATAATATTTCTTTTTTTACTTAAGGCTAGTATACTTTAATGCAAGTATTAGAAAAACTTAAGGAAATGCTTAAATCTCATGATTACTCCACAATTCAATGGAATAAAATCAATACTATTAAAGGAGTCAGAAGATGGAGAATGAAAGAGATCACATATAGTGGAGCACACAAATTTATACTATTTTATTCCTTTTTAAAAAGAATTTATTCTTACAGTTTTTTTAACCAAATTGTGTATGTATTTAGAAGAGAATATGAGTGTTAATTAATAAATATAATAATCATGTTTTCCAGCAAGATTGAGTTTGTGAATTTGACAAAGGGATACCCAAATTAGGAAGCTTCAGACTCTCATTCTCTGTACCAACTTACTCAATGACCTTAATAAAATCATCTTTGCTTTTTAAAGATATATTTCTGATAATACAACACAAAGTTCTATCTTAAGGTTCTTATCACTTTTGTGATTTTAGTGTCCAAGTTATTTGTCACCTGCCTTTGATCCATAGAAATAGCTGGATCAATTCTGTGATCATGACTAGCCAATTTTCTGTAGCTCCATTTTATATCATGTTCAATGTAATAAGTTTGCCAAATTTTAAATAAAATCTATTGACAGATATTGAGTATTCACTCTGCCTATATGTGCTGTCTAGTATTGCAGTTCATTCTTACTACTTTAAGAAATGGTATAGTTACCTGTTCTTTCTTTATATGACATGAGTAAGTCATTTTTAAGGGTTACTTATGTCATAACTGACAGAGTCTAGCTCTCAATATCAAGTTTGATCAAACTCTCCTATAACTACAAGGCTGGGAACCAATATGGTATATTCTAATATTCAGCTTGGAATTAAAAGTAAGCAACATAGTCTTACTATCACAAATCTCTTGAAATAATGGGAATCACAGTTGAGAGAGACTCAATTTATCTAAATGTGCTAGTTCTAAGAAATTTTTCTATACAATCTATTGTTCCAACCCACATCTCCAGTGTCAACTTCAAATGCAGTCCAGTATACATCTGGTACTTCAGGAGCACAGAATTATTCATCAGTCCATGAATATACTTGTACCTTTGAGTACTTTTCCCCCATGGTTTTGTAAAGAAAAGGGGACATACTCTATGCATTTTTTAACCTGTTTATCACATCAGCACCACCAATCTTTACCTTCCAAGTCATTAATCTTCTTTTAGACCAAATTTAGATTTCAATTCAGAGAAGTGACTACCAACATTGAGTTTCCTCTCTTAGTTATCCCCTTTGCTCTCATAGCACTTTGATCATAGCACTGTTATCTACCCTTTTAGAATTATTGTATAATCAATATTTTAAGGCACTCACCCACTAGATTTTGACTAAATTTAGGACAGCTATTATATTTTATATACAGAGCAATTAGAATGCTTTCTAACAAAATATTCTCAAGAGTGGTTGTAATAAATAAATAAATAACAAATATTTATGTAATAGTGAAAACACCTTTTAGCCCTAAGATATAATTATTTTGTAATTGTGATAATTGTTTGTGTAATTATTTGTGATGACTTGACTTTCCTTCAATTTTGTGATTTCCAATATCTCAATCACATTCTACCAATACCATCTTTTTTTTATTAGTTGCTCAAGACAATACAATGATCTTGAAATATCATACATTTGATTCAAATAGGGTATGAATTCTCATTTTTCCATGTGTACAGATTGCAGGATCACATTGGTTATACATCTTTATCTTAAAGATTAAAAAATAAATTTCTAATTATGTGGTTATCCAGTATCAGTATCTTTTTAAATTTTATTGGAAATACCCATCACTCAGCTCTAGTTTTCTGAACACCATTATCTACTAAAACCAACTAGAGTTCCTTGAAGAAGTAGTTTTGATTATAGAATTGGAACATTATAGGTAATGTATAGCATAAGCCTCAAGCAGCTTTCTTGCTGGAAAGCAAGAAAGTGCTGAATATAAGCAAGAGAAAGAAATAGAAAAAGCATAAGAGTATGTGAAAGGGACAAAGGCATGAACCTGAGGCACAAGGACAATGATACTACAATTTGAGCATCAAAACAACTAGATTGGGACAGGATTATACTTCAAAGTATAAAATAAGTATACATGATTTTATACCATTAAAATGTGATTGAATAAAATATGTGGAAGGATGACAAATCCCTCATGCAGAAATAATTCAAACAATACATAGAGAATACTTTCATAATCAGGAAATGGAGCCTAATTGCTCCTTTTTTGAATACGGAACCAGAATTAATCCAAACTTATTCTATTCCAAAGAATAGTGTAGAAAAAATGAAAAATACTACATCTGCACAGGAAAACTTGGCAGACACTACCGTAACCAGGTGTCAAGGTTTACATCATAGGGTAAGCTATGCTGACAAGTCATGTACTACCTGACAAGTCTCTAGGAGAAGCAAACTTTACATTTGTTTTATTCACCTTTTTTCATCACTGTGACCAAACAACCTGAAAATAACAATGTAAAAGAGGAAAACTTATTTAGGCCTATGGTTTCAGGGATTTCTGTCCATAGATGGCTGACTCCACAGATCTGGGATGAAGCAAAACATCATGAGGGAAGGGCATGGTGGAGAAAAGCAACTCTAGACAGCAACAAGGAAGGAGAGAGAGAGAGAGAGAGAGAGAGAAAGAGAGAGTGCTCTAATCCTCAGAGACAAAATAGAAACCCCTGGTGTACACCCCCAATGAACTACTTGCTTCGGCCACACCCTACCTGCCCATAGTTCCCAGTTAATGCATTCATCAATTAAAGGAGTGATTAGGTTACATCTCTCATAATTTAATCATTTCTCCTCTGAATATTTTTTCTGTTGTATTAAACATGAGCTTTTGGAGGACACATCATACCCAAACCATAAGAGTCTTCCCCCCAAATTTCATAAGGCCAGGCTAATCCTGAGAAATCAACAGCTCAACCCAGTTGAGGGAAATACTATCAAACTTTGACCAGTGCTTTTAAAAATTGCCAAGGTTATGAGAAATGAAGAAATACAAAAATATTCTTCAGACTAGAAAGGACTATGTGACTAAATAAAAATGTTGTTTTCTTGTGTGAATTATGAAGATTTATCATTAACAGAAGACTTGAAATCTGAATAAATCCTGTAGTTACAAAAAAATTAATTGAGAATAATTCTCCTGATTATGTTCCTCTATATTTTTTCTTTATGCAAAAATTAAAGTAGAATAGCAAAGAACAGGGGTCATATCTATAACTACATATCAGTGATTTCTGTGTAAAATCCTCCTCATGGTAATGAAACTACAACAATATTTTATTTGTTAAGCTAAGCAATAATAATAATAAATAAAGGTATAAAGTAGTTTCATGTAAATTAAGGTTAAAAATACAAGTGAAGAGGTAATATTTTAATATACGTTTCTTCCTTTTAAAAGACAATATACACACATATATGAAAACTTTTTGGAAAATTTCCACTTTTTAAATTATTACTAAATTATTAGACTGAATATTTCTTTTGAAAATGTGTCATGAATAGTAGATTGCTAAGTGGAAAACTGTTTTTGAGTAAATTTATTTTGGGCACATAAAGATAATACAATACAGGGTTTCTTTAATACATAATTTATAATCAATATTTACTTTTTAAAAAATTCTAAGTTATATCCCCTAAAATTCCCCTAATGTTGGTGGAATGTATTATATATACTGAATTTTTTTAATATTAACAGTTAATGAACTATACAAGTGCATATACACAGTAGAGTCTCTTATTGTTATTCTACCTATTTTAAGAAATTTCTATGGCAAATTGTTCACTAAATTTTGAGCTAGCCAGTTCAATTATTTTTGTATCTCTGAATGTTCAAGATTTCTTCTCTGTATAGCCTGAGCATTGCCATCTGCACTAGGGCTACTTCTATAATATAAATACGTGCAGATATTTATAAAAGATATACTAGAGAATGATTACAATTTTTTAAAAGTGCTTGTCTACAATCCATTATATATTTTCCAAGTCAAATTATTGATTTTTATATTTTTTCGTATTTTAAAATTAATCTGTCTTCTTTTACATAATATTTTAATTTTTCCCAGGTAATATTTGTTACTTTTTTCCCAATGTTTTCCTCTCTAACAATTTTTCTATGGGTTATACAGGCTCATTTCTGCAAATACAACATAGTTCTGGAAACAGACTGAACTTTGAAATTAGAGATTCACCATGTAAGCCCTAATTCTGTCACTTAAAGCTATGTGGCTAGAGTGAGTTAATTACTTCACTAAACCTCTGGGTTTTTGTTTTGTTTTGTTTTTTGTTTGTGTTTTCATTTGCAAAGTACAAGTAACAAGCAACTCAAAATAACAGGGTTCTTTTTTAGATTTTTTGTGACATATGTATAGCAATTTCAGTCCATGTTCTTCTATATATGGGTATTATTCATTTATTGCAACATCCATTAAAAGCAACATTCTTTGATTCATGTATTTATTTACCTTTATTGCACATAATTTGGAAACTTGTTTACTATTTCTTATATCAATTTTTTAAATAGCATAAGAACTGTGACAGTTTCCAAAATTTTGTCAAAGACCCATTTTCAGATGTATAAAATTTCCCAGAGTTCCCAATTGCTATATTTTGATCTCTTTGATGGAACTTGCATCAATAATAATTGACACCCTTAAGTATAATTTAGACCAGGTGTGTTTGAGTATATACTTGGTTAATTCAAGTAGAAGAACCTAATCTGAAATACATTTTTATATCCTGTAACAAGTGTAGTGCCCTCCTCTGAGGATCCTTGATAAATGTTCATTTGGAGTGATGACCACAAGATACTGTTCAGATATCTTCATTTTCACAAACTATTTATTCTTGCATATATTCAGAAAAATATGGCACTTTTAAAATGTTCTCATAACTCTAACAACTTTCTTCATTGTTAAATAAAAAAGCAAGCTCTCTCACTGCTGTTTCTCTAAATTATTCCTAAGAATAAACAATGTCTATATAATATCTATTAATCAATCTTTATTAATATCATTCTAATAGAAAGATTAATACATGTAGTTTTCTATCAACATTCAACATCAAATCTATCTCAGTCTATTGATAAATATTCCATAAATGCACACTGCAAATACAATTGAAGTTCTTTTTCTTCAGAATCTAATTTATGAATTTATTGATAACCCCATTTGAAACAATATTAAATACAACTGAAATCATAACCGATAGGGTTGAATATTGGTAGATATAGATTTATAAGGTAACCTTTCACTTCTCAGTTGGAGGTCAAATCTGATTCCATCCATGAAATATGATATATTATTCAAATAAATTTTATCTAAAATAATTCTTTACTCATTTAAATAAATTGTGTTTTCCTTTTCTCCAGGGAATCAAGCATGTAAAAAAAATGTTAACTTTATATCAATAAAAATGTTCATTGTAAGTCAATCTATGAAAAGAAACATAAATAATATGCAATGACAGATTAATATGCAGTTAAAAGAGTCAGATTACCTTGAGCCTGCAAGTCTGGAAAATAATTAAGCAATATATAGAAACATTGTTGAGAAATTCAAAGATTCAGTTGGGTCTGTGGATTAGTAATGACATCTTTACTACTGGTTTAAGTACAGGGAGCCTAAATTCTCAGCCATCTGCTGTTTTGGATCTGATTTCCAAGAATTGCTGACATGATAGCTAACAGATTTAGAAAATACATTCGGCTTGCGTGACCCAGTGTGTGACTATATTCATACACCCCACTGCAAAGCACTTTTAGAAAAAGAAATTGGGACACTGTAATGTGTATTAGATTACCTGTGAGAAAAAATCACCGAAATAATATCCCTTCAGACAGACTTTTACTTGTTTTTAAATATAATTTCCAAAAACACAGATAATGGAATTCCAGAAATGATATTAGAGAGTTATTCTTGATGTTTTTGAAGTGTGCTGAAGAGATGACTTGTTGGTTTATAATTAATACAAAGCTAAATTTCCAGAGTCCTTCTTTCTACAGGGTATTCATTTTACTTATCTCTTTCCAAGCAGGTTTCAGTGAAAGAGCTGGAGACAATTACTGGTGCTATCTTTCATGAAAAATATAAAGAGGTTGTTTTTGGCGAAGTTTTACACAATTGATATTCAGAGACAAAACAAGTCCTTTTCATTAAGGTGAATATCCAGCCATTAGTTATCTAAAGAATGAAACAGAATATGCTACTGCATAATGGTCAGTATTTTTGCTAAGTTAAATTGAATTAAGAAAGGGATTAATAATTACTTTGAAGTAATTTGGCATCAGAGTAAGTTCTTTGTTATAAAACAACAACAGTAACAATTTAAAAAAAAAAACAGACATTCATAGCTCTGTATCTTTTCTTCATTTGTAAGAGGGCCTGACAGGACTGAATTCTTTTGAATTGGTCAGTAAATTAGCAACATAACAAAGAACCATACCCAGATAGGTTTACTGAAAACAAGTTCTCTTTTTCCCACCCTATGTCTATTAACATCTTTTTATTGCTTTATAATCTGGCAGGTTATGTTTTATTTATTTCTTGAAATATATATTTTCTTGTGTAGTCATACTAAAAGTACTCTGCTTGTCAAGGGAGTAAAAGTAACAGGGTTCTTACTAATTCTACATGAAGAGAGTATTAGGTAGGAATCAAAAAGATGTGATTTCTGATATTTGTTTTTCTCTGAAAGGAGAATTATTTCTTTCTGCAACTAGAAATAATAATAACTTTGACAATGGAATTTGTCAATAAATATTATCTATAATTTTATCATAATTTGCATTTTCTAAGAATAAAATTGAGATCTAAAGACTTTTTTAGGTACTATTTATATTAATATATTTTAAGTTTTTATATACCACTTAATATTAATCATCTCTTTATTCATTATAATACCTCTAAAGGTCTATGTCTCTCTCCCCAGTGTCCAAAGAGCTTCTAGATACAGCTTATGGACTAGTTGTCAAAGGTTTTGTGAGTGCTTAAACTTGCTGCTCCATATTGGTCTGTTCCTGTCACCTTATAAATAATAACGTATTTTGCAGCTCTATAACATTAGTACTCAAAAGGAAGACATATGTTTGGTTTTATTTTTATTTTTTTAAATGATTAATAAATATGTAAAATATTTGACCTAGAAAAAACAAATGTATATGTTTAATAAAAACAGTCTAGTTTGGCTTTTCTGTATATCAATGTGTAGGCTGTTCACTTACTATTTTCTTAAAACTCAAATATCAATGGGAAAAAAAAGGGCATCTGTTAAAATTCCGTGTGCCAAAGACATATCAACTTAGTCACACAGAAAAATATGTGGGAATCAATCTGACCAACCTAACATTTATTTATGTTTAAGAAATGTTTTTTTTTTAAATACAACATGTGTTCATCATGAGAAAAAATTTGTTAAAATTGTGGATCTAAATCTAGTTTCCCTAAGAAAGAATACGCTTTTCAATTTTGAGTATCACCATCTTAAAAATCAAATACTAAGAGATTCCAAATCAAAACTGAGTAACTCAGACCAAATTTCCCTGTCTGCATACACAACTAAATATATGACGAAATATATGAAGGCATGTTTTTTTAGACACAGGAAATTAGACAATGGAAAACAGTGACTCCAGAGAGAAGGAAAACAAACATGTGACATCCAGTAGCCCCATTTACTGCCTGAAGTAGTTCCCAACCTCAGCCTCAGTTATGAGATAAGAAATACAAATGGAGCATTGTTGATCTCCCTCAGAAAACGGAGCTTGGAGAACTTGGAGGTCAGGAGGCTAGAGGACAGAATAATAGAGGGGGGAGTGTGGAAGAGACAGGCACAGGGGGTGCCATTAGGCTAGAAATCCATAGAGGGCTTCTAGTGTCTGAACATTAGTATGAAGGAACAGTGTGAGGCAGGGGAAAGAACAGTATGGATGAAACTGAATGATAATCACATTCAAACTGGGCTAGGAATTATTGATGTTACCCATCAGCTATTTTTGAAAAACCTGATCATCATTGCCTCATTATTGAAGAAAAATTGGGTTTTGACTTTTGATTGGTAGGGACTTATGAAAGAAAATATAAAAAGAAAACTTCTCATGCCCTTTCTTAACAGTAGCCATTCCTTTTTTTTTTTTTTAAGAGAGTGAGAGAGGAGAGAGAATTTTTTTAATATTTATTTTCTAGTTCTCGGCGGACACAACATCTTTGTTGGTATGTGGTGCTCAGGATGGAACCCAGGCTGCACGCATGCCAGGCGAGCGCACTACCGCTTGAGCCACATCCCCAGCCCCCATTCTTAACATTTTTAAACCAGATTTCTTTGTGTGGGGGCTGTTTTTTACCTAGTGACATGATTAGCAACATTTTTGGCTTCTGCTGGCTAGATGTCCGAAGCAAGCTGCCCACTTTAGTTATGACAACCAAATATAGCACCAGATATTGACAAAAGTTCCTAATGGACGAGTCATCTCCAGGCGAAATCCACTGGTTAAACATTATACATTTTTAAATAAACTGCATCCAAGAACAAATCCCAGAATTATTAATAGCTATACAAAAATACTTAGCAACCATAAAAGTAAAATTTAACATTTTAAAGACCTATTGAAAGATTATATCAGCCATACAAAAGGGCAGTAAAATAGACTAATAATAGTAATAAAAAAAAAAATCAATAAGTTAAATGCAAACAAATAATAAAGTAATAGATTCACACTTCAAAATAAAAATATGTCAAAGGAGGTAAGAAAAAGTTTGAGCACATTAAGTAGATAAATAGGTGATATTTCAAAATAAGTCTACATTTGATCTTAGCCAAAATAAGCCTAAATTTAACTTGTACAGTTGCTTGAATAAACATACATTGGGTAACTATCAGGATTATATGTTACAAAAGGAAAGGTAACTGAACTTGAGGAAGAACAAGAGACAATCAAAAAGTTTTAAAAAAAGTAGAGAGAAAATGGAAAAAAGTAAAGGGAGTTATCAGTAAACTTTAAGGAATGTAAAATACAATAATTAGTGTCGAGGTAGGATGAGAAAGCAGAAAGAATAATTGAAAAGTAATATTTAAAAATTCTTTTATGTTTGATGACAACAATAAACTCACAAAACAAAGAAGTTAAATAAACTTTATGCACAAAGAAACATGAAGAAAAGTATAGCAAAGATTAAAAGCAAAGATACAGAAAAAATCTTATTGGTCTGAAAAAATACATATACATAAAAGAATATAACAAAAAAATTAAAAACTTATGAAATCAAAATTCTTCACTCAAGAGAAAGATATTCAAGAAAACCACCAAATGTGAATAAAAGAGTTTTTTTCAGGCTTACAAAAACTTCATTTTGTACACCATATCTGAATTATACAAGTATTAAATAACTTATTTTTTTTCAGAAGGATCACATCAGAATGAAATCTGAATCTACCCAAAGGAATGAACCGCATTGGAAGACAAATACCAAAGAATCTTCATTATTTTATAAATGATTATTTAAATAAAAAAATAATGTATATTTGGAATTTAAAAATGTAAAATGAAACTAAACCAAATATAAAATAAATGCTTATAAGAAGAAAATGCAAGTACTATTGATATTTTAATTTTTTATCTTCTATTTTTGGTACTAAGGATTGAACCCAAGGGTGCTTAACCACTGAGCCACATCCCCAGCCCTTTTTTTCTTTTTACTCTTTCATGTTTATTGTAGCATTATTCACAATAGCTAAATATAGCTATATATGTGTGTGTTTGTGTGTGTGTGTATATACATTTGTATATACATATGTTTGTATAGATGTATATGTAACATATACCTTGTTTTATAATTTATTTAGAAACAAGATCTTGCTGAGTTGCTTAGTGCCTCACTAAGTTGCTAAGGATGACTTTGAACTTTCAGTCCTCCTGTCTCAGCCTCCTAGGCCGCTGGGATTTCAGGGGTGCGCCATCTCACCCAGTTACTATTGATATTTTAAAATTCCACTTATAATACCATCAAAATATGGAATATTTGAAAATAAATTAGAAAAGGCTGTGTAATAACATACCTTTATCAATGTACAACTTTTCAATATACAATTTTCAATGTAGTGCTGAGAGAAGTTAGACTATAAAATAAAAATACTGCTTACCACTCAAAGACCCAGTATTTTAAGATATCAAGTTTTCAAATTTATCTATAGACTCATTCAATTCAAAAAATTCAGAAAGCATTTATTTTTGTAGATATTAAAATTTGCTTCTGAAATTTATAGAAAAATGCAAAGAGGAACCGAGAACATCCTTAATTTTAACATTTAAGCTATAGTCTTACCATACAGATAGAACACTGGCATAGAGTGGAATCTACAAATAGACCTTAACATATATATGAGAAAAGGATAATTTTAATGGTGGCCACATCAACTTTTGCTGCATACCACATAAAAAAAGGATTATAGTTTTAAAAATTGAACTTAAAACTACTCAATATCTGAAAGAAAAGAAAGAAGATCTGATTGTTTGTAGAATTTTCAAAATTTTTTCAAATACCACAAAAATAACCTGTAGAATAAAAGAAAAATACCAATTAATTAGATTCATCAAAATTAAAAACTTTTGCTCTTCAAAAGTCACAGCTAATGATGTGAAAAGTCACAGTCTGGATGGAATATTTTGGGGAAATGGCCATTTATGCATAAGCTAAATATCATTACTCATTAGAAAAATGGAATTGATAACCAAAATACCAAAGTAGAAATCTCCTAAAGTGCTGATGTAATATAAAATTAAACATCCAATTGGCAACCCAATTTGGTAGTTTCTTACAAAGTTGACTTTATGCCTACTGTATACACCAGTCATTCAATTCTTAGATTTTTTTTACCCTAATTATATGAAAGCACATATTTATACAAGAAATAAATACAAATTTTCATAGAAGCTTTGTCATATTAGCCCAAATAACTCATATGTCCATCAGTAAATGAAAGAATAGACAAATGTGAGAAATGTATACAATGAGGTACTATCCACTGTAAAGTACATATACTAGTTATATATTCTACACATGGTTAATCTTTAAATAATTATGCTGGGTAGGACTGGGCTATGACTCAGTGGTAGAGCACTTGCCTAGCACATGTGAGGCCCTGGGTTCGATCCTCAGCACCACATAAAAATAAATAAATAAAGGTATTATATTCAAATAAAACTAAATAATACATAAATATCTTTTAAAAATAATTATGCTGGGAGAAAAAAGTCAAACAAAACAAAACAAAACAAAACAAAGAGACATAATCAGTTTGTCCACAACTCTTTAATGTCTAACTTTACTGTGGTGGTATTCCACATAATTCATTGGTTGAAATTAGCAGTAAAAAAGTGTAAGTGAAATGAATCATCTTATGTATATTAAAATATATACCCATTAAGTGTTCAATGTGACCATTTGAATAAAACTTCTCCAAAGTTGTTTGGTGGAACATGAACATGTTATCATCTATGCAGTATTCAATAAAGATGTTTTATTTAGATGGGATTTTAAAGACAGTAGAATGAATTGGACATACCTTTCTTATGTTTGTATATGAATATACAACCAGTGTAACTCCACATCATGTATAACCACAAAAATGGGAAGTTATACTCCATGTATATATGATATGTCAAAATATATTTTACTATCATATATGTATAAAAAGAACAAATTAAAAATTTAAAAGATGTTTTGTTTATTAATTGAGACATTGTCTAGTTGAATTGACAAGGCAAAAGTGGAGCTAAAAAGTGATTTAAAGAGTTTGTATTTTCTTTTTAGCTTAATATTTCCTTTGGCAATCATGTGGCTTTGGCTTTAAATATATTTCATTTTAAAGAAAATGTATCATATTTATCAGTGGCATAAAATGTTTGACATACCTCATAGCTAAGAAAAACATTTTTTTTGCCTTGAATTTTTCTCTGTAAATAAGAATAAAAGGTTTGCATTATGTCATAAAGAATACCGCCATTGGCTAAATAATTGTTACAATCAGATACAACAAAAAATATTGTTCCATGGATTATTAAATATGTTTCTCTTTATTTTCTTTTGGAGTTGGGACAATGTACACAGTTTTGTTTTAAAATGTTTTTAATCTAAAAATGGTGATTTATATTTGTTGATTGATTGTATATCATCATCTGAGAAGTGTCTATTCATGTCCTTGGCCCATTTATTGATTGGATTATTGTTTTTTTTTTTTTGGTGTTTAGCTTTTTGAGTTCTTTATATACCCTAGAGATTTGTACTCTATCTGATGGGTGAGAGGTAAAAATGTTTTCCCAAGATGTAGGCTTTCTATTCACCTCACAGACTGTTTCTTTTGCTGAGAAGAAATCTTTTATTTTGAGTATATCCCATTTATTGATTCTTTTATTTATTTATTTATTTCTTACATACATGACAATAGTGGAATGCATTACATTCATAATTATCCATTCACAACACAATTTTTCATAACTCTGTATAAAGTATGTTCCAAAATCATCATTAGCGATTAAAAATGCAAATTAAAACCACTCTAAGATTTCATCTCACTCCAGTCAAAATGGCAGCTATTATGAAGACAAACAAGAATAAATGTTGGTGAGGATGTGGGGGAAAGGGTACATTCATATACTGCTGGTGGGACTGCAAATTGGTGCAACCAATATGAAAAGCAGTATGGAGATTTCTTGGAAAATTGGGAATGGAGTCCATTTGACCCAGCTACCCCTCTCCTTGGTCTATACCCAAAGGACTTAAAAACACCATACTACAGGGACACAGCCACATCACTGTTTATAGCAGCACAATTCACAATAGCTAAACTGTGGAACCAACCTAGATGCTCTTTAATAGATGACTGGAGAAAAAAATGTGGCATATATACACAATCAAATATTACTCAGCAATAAAAGAGAATCAAACCATGGCATTTGCAGGTAAATGGATGGAGTTAGAGAATATAATGCTAAGTGAAGTCAGCCAATCCCAAACAAACAAATGCTGAATGTTTTCTTTGATATAAGGAGGCTAGTTGATAGTGGAGTAGGGTGAGGGAGCATGGGAGGAATAGACAACTCTAGGTAGGGCAGAGGGGTTGGAGGGGAAGGTAGGGCGAATGGGATTAGAAATGATGATGGAATGTGATCATCATTATTATCCAAAGTACTTGTATAAAGACATGAATTGGTGTGAATATACTTTGTATACAATCAGAGATATAAAAAAATCATGATCTATATGTGTAATAAGAATTGTAATGCATTCTGCTGTCATATATAATTACAAAGTAAAAGAAATAAAAAATAAAATAAATAAAATAAAAATTGTGATTTATTTATTCTGTTTCAGAGACAGAATCTTAGTCTTTTTTCTTGAAATGTGCAGTAAGATAATGTTCAAGATGTTAAGATTCTGGAAACCAGAGCAAGAATATGATCAGAGTCTGCCTCCTAAAATCTATATGAACTTACCTACAATTATTTAACTTCTTAGGCCTTATTTTTTTCTGAAAAAATGAAATTATATGTTTCCTTCAGAGTTATTATAAGGATTAAGTTAAATATTTTATAAGTTTGGGTTCCACCAGGGCAATCAGAGACAAAGAGTCTAGAACAAGAAATTTATCAAGATAGAGATGATTTCAGGAAACACAGAGAACAAAAAAGATGATACAAAAAGGAAGGCAGCTAATAAAACTTGCACTATTTAACAAATATCACTGAGGGGTTCTGCAGCTTAATCCAGCTGTACTGAACAAGAACTTCTGAGTTTTGACACCTGAATAGAAAGGAGTCAGACTCCTAGTTGGGGGATGTTGAGCCTGTGTGTGCCCATGTGTGCATGCATGTATTCATTCTCAGGCAATTACATGACAGCTGAATTGGTTCTGGCCTGAAAAAATTCCAGTGACAAATAGATGCAGATGAAAGTCGGGTCTACATGCCACAGAAAGGGCAAGATAATACTCAAATCACCTGTTACATGTTGTCATCCCATGCTCAAATGAGTTGTAGCTCTTAGGATGCTTTCTGAGATTCTCTGGTCCTTCATCCTGGAATAGGATTTTAACAACTGGACTTGGGACTTTTTGAAGGAGACTGTGTAATTTCAAAGATAAAATAGAACACAGGTTATTGGCAAAGTTGAACAATCTATGATATTTTTATTTCATCAATATTAATACTTTATTATCAAAATATAAATTTGAAATTTTACTTCTATATACATTATGTCCTAATCAATTTAAGCTGATTAAGAATTAATTTGGTCAGACAAGCTGGTACATGGCTTTAATCCCAGTGACTAAGGCCAAAAGATTGCAAATTCAAGGAGAGACTAGGCAATGTAAGGAGATCCTTTCCCAAAACAAAAATAAAAAGGACTGGGGATAAAGCTCAGTGGTTAAAATGCCTTTGGGATCATCCCCCAGGACAAAAAAAAATGTTTTAATGGAAGATGAATATGAATACCAAACTTTTAAGGATTACATGGCAATATTTTTAGCACTGAAATTCTTGTGAGTATTGCTATGTTAACCATTGCTTTTGAACCTGACTCTAAAAGTATATAGGGCAGGGAAAGGTTCATAAAGTTTCCAACAACATTTATCTTATTAAAAGTATACCTGTTGGTGTAACCACTTCCACATTTCTCAAAATCTTTGAATTGCAAAACTGATGAAGAAAATTTCTGGATTTATTTATTTTAGCTGATAAAATATTGCTCATGTATTTTATTCTAATTAAAAACAAAAAAATATCTTATGTGGCACTGAATCTTTTATAATAAGTTTAAGTGAACCCCTTTTATTCTATTTGTGAATTTGACAAATGTAATAACCAAATACGTATTTGGTCATTTTGATCTTTTAGAATTTTAAATGAAATATTTTCTGATTTTTTTCATGGAAAAAATGTTAAGCAGAATTTTTTATTTGGAGTTTAATGATACCAATTAAATTCTTAAAAGCCATAAAACCATAGACCCAAGAAAAACCTTGGGAACTGTCTAGTACAAACACACCATTGCACAGATGAGGAAATTAAGGTCCAGAGGGGGAGCATGTCTTGGCCAAGGTTACATGGCTCATTGGCTTGTGTACTTCACTAAGTTTGAATCTGCTGATCCTATCTTTTTAAAACCTTAACTAATGTATTTGTTTCCTTCACCTTGGAAGAATTATTTAATATTTCTTCAATTTAGATGTCTTAGCTTTTATGTGATGATAATTTTATTAACACATATGTTGTATGGCACTTACTAGGTGTCAGACATTCTTCAAATTGCTTTATAAATAAGTGTTTTACAAGTGTAAAAGCTTTGCAAGTATTTACAAGTATTTAACACTTACACGAACCCCATGAAGTTGGTCCTATCATCATCACCATATAAAGAATGTGATTAGTGAGCTCTAGGTATATTTTGTGACTTAGTATTATGTAAATCACAGAGTTGGGTATCCAGCCCAGGTTGCCTGGCTCCAAAGACTGTGTACTTAAGCATTTCAATGGGCTGAATCTCATTACTCATACCAAAATCACAGTAATGTATATAAAATAAGTGGAAGCAAGAATACTCAGTACTATTATTTTAGAAACATTTAAAACAAGACCTAGACTTAACGTTCTCATATTTGAACACTGGTACCATGATTTATTAGGTGGAAAGTGCTAGTAGAGTCACAATGTTTTATTTTTTCTGATTTTAAATTTTTAAATGTAAATATGATAAGTACTTATAGTACCCATGTCATGTAATTAGTCAAGAATATGTCAAAATATAAATGGAAAAGTTTTACAAATTTAAAACACTAAGGTAATAAATAATTAATTAGCTTTTATGACAAGAGAAATAGAGTGTACGATATACAGTTGTGTAAATGGATGGTAAACTTTTGTGGGACCCAAATGTAACCTGAATTTTTAAAAATTAAAATAAAAGTTCAATTTAAAAATCCAAAGGCTGTAGAAAACGTGAAAGAAATACTGGAAAGATAAGAGGAAAAAAAATAACTTATTGTGGGAGCAAACTGTACCTCTCAGCTCAATTTCATGAGGACTTGCTATGAAGAGCAGAGTTGACTAACAATCCTACCTGCCACCTCTTTGACTGCATCTCTGCATTCATTCAAACCAGGTTATGTTTCATACAGTCTAGCTCACGACAGAGCACAGTCTGAAGACTAATACTGGCATTCCTGTATGACAGGGGTCTCCTCTAAAGAACTCTTTCTGGGACTTCCCAAGGGTCATGTAGAGATTTTTCTCAAAATTACGTTAAGTTATGTGGTCTAAGACACTTCCTACATAGTTCTTTCCTTCCACTCTTCTTTCATAGGTGGAGATCAAACTTATGGTCTGAGACTCTTCTTGAATTTTTAGCCTCCTCTCCTTTTATCCTTTATAGATTACCCCTGAATAATTGTCTAGTACTTTTAAATTAATCTTGGAAACTACTTCTTAGATGACTCAAACTAATACACTTATTATCCCACCATCCAGGGATTAAACTTAATGTATGTCTGTGGGTGCTGCTTTCTGCTTATTCTGGCTTGCAAGAGCTGATTGAATGTATTTCTTCCCAGATCTGGTGCTGTGACCTGCACAGCTGTTAATTCCAGTAACTGAACCAGGTGATAACAGGATCAAGAAAAGACAAACAGATACATAAATAGAGAAAAAGCTGAGTCCTTGTAGTTCACTAATAGTCCTAGTGGGGAAGCAGTGACCCCAAACAAGCTTGGCACATTTTTGTATGGGTTTTAACATCAAAACGTTTTATTGTGAGAAAGTTTCTTCAAGAGAAGCAGAACTGAAATTGAGGGTATAAACAGCCTAAATAAACCTATCAGCTTGTGCCCAGAATTCTCTACCTCCAGACAGGTGGCATTTGAACTCAAGGTTAAGAACTGAAAAATCCTGAGCTGGAATGGAATTTCCCTTTGAAAAGGGCATCAGCACAGCAGCTTGGCAGTCTCAAATCGACACCTTTCTGCCAAGAGTACCCGGGAGGGGTATCACCTCTGTCGTTGGGCAGCTCAAAGACCATAATTAATTCACTACTTCCAACAATCTGGTAACTTCCCAGAGGTCACATTAGTAGATTTATCGGTTTTTTAAGTTGATTTTATTATTTTTTAAATGCACAATAACAGTGGAATGCATTACAATCCTTATTACACATATAGCGCACAATTTTTCATATCTCTGTATATAAAGTATGTCCATGTCAATTTATGCCATTATACATGTACTTTTTTTGCATTACAATTCTTTTTTTATTAGTTGTTCAAAACATTACATAGCTCTTGACATATAATATTTCATACATTTGATTCAAGTGGGTTATGAACTCCCATTTTTCCCCCGTATACAGATTGCAGAATCACATCGGTTACACATCCACATTTTTACCTACTGCCATACTAGTAGTGTCTGTTGTATTCTGCTGCCTTTCCTATCCTCTACTATTCCCCCTCCCCTCCCTTCCCCTCCCCTCCCATCTTCTCTCTCTACCCCATCTACTGTAATTCATTTCTCTCCCTTGTTTTTTTCCCTTTCCCCTCACTTCCTCTTATATGTAATTTGCATTACAATTCTTAATACACAGATATACCACAATTTTCATATCTCTACTTGTATATAAAAAATAGAATATTTGCAGAGCATGAATTATTAACTGCCTGGCTTCTTAGAAAAACTATTATCCACTCCTTCTCTAAAGACAGCATGGAAATTGATTGGAAGCATGGAAATTAACTGATGAACATATGTACAAGCAAAACAGAATGTATTCATATAATATTTTTATGAACAAGCGTAAACTGGTGAGGTTAGCATAACTCCAGTGGACTATCACTGAGGAGGACCTAGATTCTCTGTATCAGCAAACAATGGAACATAATTATAATATTGCTAGTTACTGCAGCAACTCTAAGTGATAACTATTGTGCATTAAAATTGCTGGTATTCTCCATTAGTTTAACAGAATCTGCAAGACTACTGAAGTTCCAAAGTTTCAAGTCTATCTTACAAAGAAACATGACCTTGAATGCAGTTATGCTGCGATTTTACAGAAAAGCCCAGTGAAGACTAAGAGTAATTATGTGGAAAATTTGGGCAAAACCACACAGTTACTTCAATTACAAGCAATTTTCCAAATTACATTTCATGTTATAACCTGGCAATATGTGATATTTTTTAAAACAGGAAAAGCAAAATTTCTAGTGTAGAAATGCTTAAAACTTGAGTTGATTTGTAATGTATTGGTTGAAGTAAAATCTTTAAACATATTAGTATTTTTAAACAGCCATAATTAAGGGTAAGAACCAAGAAGTGGTAGTGCTAACAAGTTTGTAAATTATTTCATCCTTTCTCTTCTATAATATTGTTTCATATTTATTAGATCTCTGATAATTAGGCTATCTCTGATATTAGACTAATTAATAGACTATGTTTATCCCCAACCAGAAACAAAGCAGAAAATGCTTTATAAGAACAAGACTTTGTCTTCCCTTTTGGCTTTTTACCTTTATAGTATAGACACAAAGGGAAAAAAAAAAAAAGGCCACTGCTTGTAAAACTCCCTGGAGGCAATCCTAGAAAACATATATCTCTATATAAGTAAGGTTTTCATCATAATTTTAAATTAATAAGTTAAACTAACTCAAAAGCTTTAATCTAGACTGTGGTATTGAAGAACATGCATTAGGCATTTTCTGTTTTAATTTCAACAGTGCTTGATATAAAAAAGGTTTCCCCTTTTACATTTGTTGAAGAGTATTGAGGACCTTAATGCGCCATATTGACAGAGTAATAAAAATAGCAAATTGCATTTCAGGCCTTGTGCCAACATCATTAAACTCCCAGTCATACCCAAAACAATAACAAGGACAAAACAAAAGCTGCAGCTCTGCTTCAGCTCAACTCTGATCCCTGTTGACCTACAGTCAGTAGCCACTGCCTTGAGTTCTTTTTACATCGAACCATTGAATCAAAGCTCTATTGTATTTTGACTTTAGAGCTACATATATAAACAGCCGACCCTTCCTTTCTTCCAGGTTTGTTTGTTTGTTTGTGCATTTTTAAAGTTCTGTAAGTTGACTGTTCTGTAAGTTGACTGTTTAAATTCTACTATAATGAAAGGATTAAGTGCCCCCTCCCCTGCTCAGTCACCCAAACTCTTCCAATTTACATGTGAAGAATTTAAATGTGCCAGAATTAATACCCCTTCTATTTGAATCAGTGACCCACCAAAACACATTCTACAGTTTTAATACTGTACTTGTCCATGGCAAATTGAGCAATAGTTGGAGCCATTTGAACCATTCTACAAAAATATATCTCTGTGAGTTATCAGAATATATTAAAAAGTAAATCTTCAAAGTGGGCCATTCCATTTGAAATCAATACCTGAGGAAAAAATAACGTTTTGTGGCTGCATTTAAAGACTGCTAAAACTTTTATACGCATAGTATAAAAGAATATTTAAAGAAAGTAATCTTTTAAATTCATTTTTAAAAGAAGCTCTTAAAAAAGAGGTTTTAATATTATAGTTATTAATTCAAATTCCATCATATTATAAATTGATTGTTAATATTCATTTTTAAATAAAAAATATTAAGGGATTTTTATTCATATTTCTTCCTTTTACATAGGAAACAGTCATGATTTTTAAATTAAATGAGTAGGAATCAGAGAAGTTATTTTTAAAAGAAAAAAATGAAAAAAATCATGCCATATATACTTGGGACAAAATTTTAATCTGTTACTTTTTTTGAAAATTCCGTGTAATAGAGAATGGTTGAGTATTACTGTTCAACATTACACCATGCCATCTTCAATTGCTTTATACAATATCTCAGGAAATGGTCCAGCAGGTTTGCAGTAGCTCAAATGAGATTCATCTCCAATATCGATTCACTTATCCCATGACAGCTCTCCTATTTTGAAAGTTCTCAGATGCTTTGAAACCCTCATTTTTGTTCAGTTGACTGTGAACTTAGCTGCTAGTCCTTTCACAATTGCAATATGTGGGCAAGCTTTCACTAAATTTCTTCATGAACCATTTAAACCAACCTACATTTAAGGACCTCTGGGAACTACAAACTCAAAGTATTCAGGTACTTTTCTTCTGTTTAAATAAAACTAATTATGAAATAACTCAAACATAAAGAAAAATACAAAAATGAGAAACCATGCTTGCATTTTCTATGCTATGTGGAGTTACATGCATAATACAAAACTAGAATTCTAATTTAACATGACAGGACCATCATGTACACCAAGGCGTGTGATTACTATGTGATAAATTTGGAATGAGAAATCAGGCTTTTATGCAATCTGCACTGAAGGCTATTTCCATAGACTAGATTGTTTGAGCTTAAACTGAGTCACAAATGGAACCAAGTTACCTTAACTAGTCAGGAGATAATTATAAAATATAAGATCAAATTATAAGAAAGACAACTGAAAATTCAAAATATAGTTACTTTTTATTTAGGTAATCATGGAAAAAGAAACAAGAGAAAAATCAGAAGATGAAGGATTTAAATATAGTTTGGAGAAGCAGAAGAGGTTATCCAGGTTTTAGTTTGAATAGAGGGCAGGATAGAAGGACTAAGTAAGAGCTATTGTTTCCATAGGATTAGAATGGTTCATCTTGAACCAAAAAGTTGAAGGTTTAGTGAAATTCAGGCTTAGGAAATTACTTTTGCAGAAGTCCCAGGAAAAGAAAACAAATCCATCCAGACAGTATTTGAGACAAACCTCTGTGTAAAATGTTTAGTTGTCCAACTTAGGGAACTTAATTATAAAATTCTAGGAATTTCCTTGAAAATATTTATTAAAATTAAGTTTCTTTTTAATAGAGTAGTTGGACATATTTATAGGTATTACCAGTGTAGGATGATGTTTTCAGGGTTCTAGATAAATACAATAAGAATGATATATAAGAAATAATCCTATTGGTCAAAATAGAGTAGAGAAAAGTTAGATTTTATCAAACAGAAGTATATAAGCCTTATGAAATAGGCTTGTATTGGCTCTGCCTGACATCTATTCGCCTTGTTCACCTAAGAGCTCCACTTTTTTTCCCAAGGCCTGGTCAAAATAACCCTTGTAATTTCTGTCATAGTTCAGGTATGAGCTCAAGTCCTAATTATAGAAGGAATTAAGTGATGAGTCTCTTACCAATACTTTACAAAAAGAAGATTGTTCTGTTGATTTAGAAGAGTTAAATGTCGAGTTTTCAAAGGCCACTTTGGATCCTAAGAATTAAATCACACCAGAGAAAGAAGGAGTCAAGGTATTGAGAGAAATAGATATCTCTAGTCTCAGGATCAGGCCACTTCTAAAAATAATTCCACCATAGAATTTTGCAGTGCCCCCAAACTGCCAAATCTCTATTAACTCTTAAGTTTATATTTGGATTTCTGACTTTCAATAACTAAGGGTTCTGATGCAGTATGGAAAGCGAAACTAGAGAAGATTGTAATGAATTGCAAATAATCGTCCCTATAAATAAGATTGTTTCGAACCAGCTTCATGAATGACAATATATCTAGTTTATTTCCTGAAGTGCCATGCAAAAATATAGACTGGGAGTTTTAAGAATTTATATTTGTTAAGATTAAAACATACATTTTAATATGAAATGTGATTTACATTAAAAGTGATGTAATTTAATATGTTTTCTAAAGTGTTGCAATTAATTAACCTACTTAAGAATACTGTGTGGACTTAAAAATCATGTGGTGAATAGGGTGAGACAAAATTGGCTCAACATATACTGTTTTGAGAACTCTCAGAAAAGGGGTCCTCAAAATTCTTTACAACCTTCACAGAAAATAAGCCAAAACAATTTTTCCTAATTTATTGCCACAGAAAAGAGTCAAATTCCTGCTGTGGTAGTGAAGGGTATAAAGACAATATTTCTACAGGGCCATGTAGAAGCAAATTGAAATACATAAGAAGTAATTACTTCAAAGTCTAGAATTAGTTTATCAGGATTTCAGTTGAAACTTGCTTTATAATAATCTCACAATTAAATGATTTAAAATTTAATTTCTCTTATTAACATTTAGATTGCTTGGGCATTGAGAAAGATTGGTTTCTCCATGCAGTGTCAGCATGAGCTATATAATAATATGGAAACTCCATTGATCTAAAATATCACAGAAGGCTCACTGGCACAGCTAGTATCTAGTTCTAGTTTTTGAGAATTCATCTTGGGCTGTTAAGTAGAGTATTTTAGATCTATATCATATGGCCTTTCTTCATGTCATGGTCTCCTCACAACATGGTGGTTGATATACAAGAGGGAGCATTTTGTGCATAGAAAAGTGAAAGTTGTAATTTCTTAAAGATCTGCCTTAACACTTCTTCCATATTCTCTTGGCCGAAAACAATTATACATCTCTCTGTACAAAGAAAAAAATAACTTGACTGTCTTGATGTGGGGAGAGGCAAATAATTTTCAACCATTAGTAAATTTGGTTAATTTAATATATTTCTTTCTTTTTTATCTTTTTCTTTCTTTCCTTCTTTTATTCAATTAATCAACACACATGTATCCATTGTTCACAATTTTTTGTAGCTTCTCTAGAAACTGGAGAAGTTATGTGGTTTTAAGTCAGATACATAGTAATTTACAAACTTTCCTTAGTTTTCCCTAGAAATTTTTATTCTAAATCTAGGATCTGTGTCTGGAAAAATTCTGATAAGAAATTAAATGCATAAAAAATTGCCAAGTTATATGAGATTTAACAAGCTACTTTTTAATATAAATCCACCAAAGTTTATAAAATGTAATGTATTACTTATTGCCACAATAAAATGCAATGAACCAGTTAGCTATTGTACTGTGGCATAACAAACCTCTCCTCAAATTCAGTGTTTTAAAGCAAGTATAATTTATACTTCCATGAATACATTTTTTTTCATTTTATGACTCAATTAATTGAGTTGGGTTTGACTGGCTTTAACTCCAAAATGCAGTATGAGTACAGATTTTTTGTATTTGTCTCCAGTACTCCTAGTGTAGTAGACAACTGATGCATGTTCTTCACATAACAGTATCAGAAAAGCAAGAAGGCAAGTTACATTGTACATGTAAATTCCAAGCTATTTACATATGTCTAATAATATCCCTTTGCTACAAACCAGGCATGTAACCATTTACAATACCATGGATTAAGAAGGTATCATCCACCTCTAGTAGAAGAAATGAAAGAACAACAGGAAAAACAAAGAATTAAAAACAACAGAGCAATTTAGTTTAGGTAAAAAATCGATTGTTAATCTGAGACTTCACTCATCAGTATTTTACTAAAATTTATAAAGCTTAACATGGAAACATGGATTTAATTTGCAACAGATTCATTACTAGAATATAGAAAATCAGAAAAAAAAATTTCATTCATAGTAGCCTTAAAAAATACTTGAGAATAAATCTACCCAAGGAAATGGAAGACCACTACAATGAAAATTATAGAACATTGAAGAAAGAAATTTAAGAAGACCTCAGAAAATGCAAAGCTGTTCCAAGTTTTCTATAGGTAGAATTAATATTGTTACAATAGGCCATGTTCCCAAAGGGTCTACAGATTTAATGTGATCCCCAGCCATACTCCAATGGCATTCTTCACAGAATTAGGAAAAAAAAAAAAAAAACTCTTCAAGTTCACATGGAAGAATTTAAAAAATAGCCAAAGCAATACTGAGCAATAAAATTGATGCTGGAGGGCATCAAAATGTCTGATCTCAAATCACACTACACAGGGCTGGGGATGTGGCTCAAGCGGTCGCCTGGCATGCATGTGGCCCGGGTTCGATCCTCAGCACCACATACAAACAAAGATGTTGTGTCCGCCGAGAACTAAAAAATAATTATTAAAAAATTCTCTCACTCTTTTTTTTTTAAAAAAATTACACTACACAGCTATAGTAACAAAAAAATAGCATGATATTGGCATAAATAAAGCATAAAGACCAATAGAATAAAAATAGGAGACAAATCTACATATTTACATTATCTGATACTTGACAAATTTCCAAAAACATACATTGTAGAAAACAGCATTTTAAACAAATAGTGCTGAAAAAAATACTTTCTATCCATATGTAGAAAAATGAAACTAGACTTCTATTTTTTTCTCACCCTGCACAAAAAGCAACTCAAAGTAGATCACCAACCAGAAACATTGTAATGGCTAAAAGAAAATATATGGTCAATATCTCCATATATTGGTGCAGATCACAACTTCCTTTATAAGACTCCTAAAGCTCAAGAAATAAACCCAAGAATCAATAAGTATGATGTCTTCAAATTATAAATCTTCTTCATTCCAAAGGAATAATTAAGAGTATGAAGAGAATGCCCAAGGAATGGGAGAAAATCATTGCCAGCACTCTTCTAAAGGGAGATTGGTATTCAGAATAAAAACAACAACAACAACAACAACAACAAACCTGAATAACTCAGTCAACAAATGGGCAAGTGAACTAAGTAGACATTTCTCCAAAGAAGCAATACTATTGACCAGTGAATATATTTTCATCATCCTTAGCAATCAGGGGAATACAAATCAAACCACACTGAGATTTCTTCTCACTCCAGTTAAAATGACAGTCATCAAAAATACAAATAACAATAAATGATGGACAGGATGTGGGGGGAAAAGGTATGCTCATGCATTGTTGGTGGGACTGCAATTTAGTAAAAACAATTTGGAAAGCAGTATGCAGATTCTTCAAAAGAATGAGGAATGAAGCCACTCTATGACTCAGCTATCCCACTCCTAAGTATTTATTGCAAAAAGCTAAAATCAGCATACCAATAGTGATACAACTGCATCAATATTGATAGGAGTACAATTCACAATAGCCAAGTTATAGAAACAGTCTAATTCAAGTTCATTCACATGGAAGAATTAACATATATAGACAACCAGTTTAGTTGCCTCTCAATAAATGAATGGATAAAGAAAGGGTACTATTCATATACAATGGAGTTTTACTTAGCCATGAAAAAATGAAATTTTGTCATTTTCTGGCAGATAGATGAAACTATAGGATTACAGGGTAAGTATAATAAACCAGATTCATAAAGTTAAGGGTTGAATGTTTTCTTTGATATAGATAGTTAGAGAGAAATAAGGTATTTCATAAAAAGGGTTCTCATGAAACTAGAACATTAGAGAAAGGGGATTGATGGGATGAGAGAAAGAAAGGGAAAGGGTAGAAATTGCAGAATGAAATTGACCAATTTATACTTTATATGTATGAATATATCACAATGAATTCCATTTTTATTTATAATTATAGTGCACCAATTAAAAAAACAAGTTAATAGAGGGAAGACTAATAGAATGAAGGAAAGAGATCAGGGATAAGGAGGAGGGAAAGGAAAGGATTAATACTGGAGGATTGAAACAGAACAAATTATGTAGTATGCATTTATGAACATATGAAAATGAACCATACAATTATGTATAAGTAGAATCACTAATAAAATATAAGTAAAAATAAATATATTAAAATAAGTATAAAAAAAGACTAACATGAAGGGAACTCTGTTTCCTATCAGATTTTAGAGTCCACAATAAGACGTCTAGTTGATGGATTAGCTTTAATTTCATATCAGGTTATTAACATTACACAAAAACCTTCATATTTTTCTTCTGTTATAACTATTCATATGAAATATTATTTTAAGTTAAAATTATAAATGAAAATTAGATGGAAGTTTGACATCAAGTTTTGATGTCATTTTAGGTCCTTAATTTGTAATATACAGGTAAAAATTTAATAGAAATAGGAGAAAAACATACTTATTAAAAATTATAAACATTTAATAGAATTTCCTAGTTAGTGCATACATATTTATTATCTTGAGCTCCTTTATAATTCTTTGTAGTGAGATAAATTTAGTTCTAACAGTATTTTGAGAGTACATGAAAATTGTTTCCAGGATTTCCATTACTAAATTTAGTTATTTACCAATCTCTTTCAATCCAACTGAAGTTACATAAACCTATAAGACTCATAAACAATTCTTAAGTATTAAAAGGTAGGAAACTTAGGAGTTTAAAAATATTTGAAGTCCTTAAAACATGCTGTCCATCAATACATGTTATTTTGCTTAAAGTATAATTTTCAGTACCAAATAGGTAAGCATTTCTGGATATCAAAATCAATACAGTGCAAATGTACAAGTATCAAAAATATAAACATATTTCAAGCATTATAAAGTAAAAAAGAGAAGCCAATAACAGTTTTCATCCTATACAATTCTTTAAAAATTCATTTCTTTCTTGATTTACCCTTCTATGGATGTGTATGCATGCATAATATTGATAATAGTTATAATTATTTTTGTATGATTATATTTTGTATTTATAAATGAAATATTATATATTATTATATAATACACCAAGATATCTTATAAAGTTATAAGAAATAGTAACCATTATTGTACTGAAACTAACATATATATATATGGTCATGTATCAAGAATAGACTTAGGCACTTAATCCTCATTATAGGTATTATTATTATTATTTTTTTGTGTGTGTGTGTGTGTGATTTTTCTAATGAGATAACTAGAGGTTTTATTTTCTTGTAATAGTTCAGATATTTAGTTATTTAGATATTTATTTATCACATTTTTACTACTTTTTAACTATTTTCTGTTCTTGGAAATTTTTCTGTAAAGTTTCACAAAGTTTCCACAGCTTTTCTATATAAAGATACTCACTATTTACCACAATAATGTGGTATTTGTACACATGTAGCATAAATTATCAACTCATTTCTCATTGGGATATGTATTTTTCCAAAATTTTGGTAGAACATGTAATAATTAAATAAATATTTATTTACAACATTTATACATTTAAAAAAGAAAATTTGCAATAAAGTGCTTATTGGGTTAAACAGAATGTTTAGTTATAATATATTTTAAAAATTATTATCTTGACTACTATCATAAATTAGTTATCAAAAGCAGTATAAAGGACTACTTTTTTCCCACAGCTTGTTACAGAGATTTTTTTTAATCAGCTTTATCTCTCATTTTTCTAACTTACAGATGAAAAACAGGCAGATGGGTTTATTTTAAAATTCTCTCAGTATTGTTTTAGCATGCTTTTCTTTCCTTATATCTTCAAATCATTTGCCCACTTTTCTACTGACCATATCATGTTTTTTCTATTATTTATACTTAAAAGGAATTAGCCTTCATCATATATTGTCAGTTTCTTCTCCATGTTTTTCTTTTTCACTCTTGATTTTTTTCCTATCATGTAAAAAGTATGTCTTTTTGCTTCAATGTAGTCCATTCCTTCAATTTCTGAGTTTTATGACTCTAAATTTTGTATTTTGTTTTGGAGAAAAGATTTTTCTTGATATGAGTTGATGAAATAATTTTCCTAATGGTTCATCTAACACTTTTTATGATTGCATTACACTCTAAAATGTTCAGCCCATTTGAAATTTACCTGGAGTCCATTTCACAGTTATCAGATGTTTTATAATTTTACATGTGATATTCTTGGCAGGCCTAGGTAGGCAATTGTGTTAATTGAATATTAGAATCAATATATTTTTTTATTGAATCTTCCAAATTGTTCTTAATTTACTGGCGTTTCAAGTTATTTATTGTACTGTGCCTTTACTGATACAGTAGTTTTCATATGATGAAGCACAGACTTTTGTGAGAAATGAGAGCTCTGATTGTGTTATGATTAGTACAATACTAGTAATTTAGTATTTTAAAATGTTATATCACTAAAAAATTGCTGCATTTTAATATATAATCATGTTATTCATTGAGGATTATTTGTTTCAGCCTTTTATTCATTCACAAATATGAGTAGAATTTCAGACATATTATATATATATATATATATCACACACATATATACACACACATATATGAACTCTACTTTTACAAATAAAAAGTCAGAGCTCAATCATGTCAAAGGCAAGTGAACCAATAGTTTCTGCTCCTTGGGTTCTATATCTCTATAAATCCTATCTTATACTCAAAATTAATTTTTGATAACATCATGCTAAATAAATTCACCACAAATATACTAAAAACAGAAGACTTGTTTTAATCTCTTAAGATTATTTAATTAGAAAATTACACAGCACTAAAATGGTATTTTCCTAGACTGGCAATCAAGCACAATTGGTGGCAAATTCAAGGAAATTCTTTTATATGGCATAATAAAAGCTCTATTAACTAGTATAGCTTTCTTCAGAGATACAGTTCTGATGGACTGCTCTTTCTCTTCATTAAACTTAACTTAATATATTAACCATCCTTATCTTAAGTATGGATACAAAATTGTGAGATTACAACACCTCTTAAGAACCTAGCAGAATTTGGGTTCTAAACCTGATGCTGTGTCATGTGAGTTTTGAAACATCAGGTATAAGATATTTTATTTGTATAAAGATTGGAATAAATTATCTTAATATTCATTCTCAGTTCTATAATGCTATGAACTTTATCTGCTTTAAACATTAATCTGGAAACATTAATTACTGTATAATAGAATTCAAACAGCAGAATTTAACCTCCGAACAAAATTGTTTTGAAGACTAGTTTTCCCAAACATTGCAGAAGATTTTTTTTTCTTTTTCTTTATTAAAACAGCTCTAAAACTATCATTGAAATTCTGCTTCTTGAGATGAGGCATACATTATTAACCTACAAAAAAAAAGCAAATGAAGTGGAATATTGTGTAGAGAATAATGGAGAATCACTGCATTAATATGTAATTGAGTCATTTGTTAGCCACAAACACCTATAACCAAATATCAGCTCACAAGTTCTTCTGTCTCAGTTTTGAATCATTCAGAAGTTTCAAAGTAACATATTCTACCACATCAATTTACTCTGTTTGTTGGAGAGCAACCTTGGTGAACTTTGGTCAATCTATAGCTCCAAACCATCTGTTTCCAAAGGAAAATGATGCTTTCTTCAATGAAAGACATAAAAACACCAACTATATGCCTAATTGCCCAGTTGGCTGGGTTTAGAATAAAACACTGCAAAGTTGATTGGTGAATTGATTTTGCCATTTGCTGTGGTTTTCTGTAAGCATCTAATCAATTGGATAGTTTGTGCTGACCCATTTTTGGGTTATTGTGTTCTCTGTAATATTTATTTCCAATACCATTTTTACCTTATGTATTTTCATACATTTGTCAAATGAAAGCAATCTCTTTATGCTGATTCTAGAACTTTCATATGCCAGATACAAAATATAATGTAGAGGCACATATAATTTTAAAAATTAAGCCAGTGTTCAGCAAGAAGAAAAAAAACTACATCAAATATACTCAGTATAGAAATATTTAATTTAATTAAACTAAGGGACAAAATGTTTGAGATGCAGGAATTTGAACACTACATCAATGACAAATTTGAGACTTTTTTCTCCTGTATATTTGCCCCGAAAATTCATAGATTCAAGAATTTGGAAGTAACCTTAAATGTCCTCTATTCCAACAAACCATCTAATTCTCGAATTCCCTCTACAACATCTCCACCATGTGGTTATTTGGCCTAAGTCACCACCAGTGACAGGAAACATAATATATATCCAAAGGAAATTGATTTTATCTCTTTAGATCTAACTGTTGTATAGTCCCTCTTTCTGTTAAACCCAAACTGATATTTCTGAAACTCCTAACAATCGCTTAATGCTACTTAATAGTGCCATATACACTGAGACTAAATCATATACTACTGCTGCATTCACATTAAGGACCTTTAAGAGAGACATTGGTACCCTCCAAATCCTGTACAGTGCTAACTGATCTCTTCTGAACATTCTGTAGTTTGTTCATGTTCCTATTCAAATGTGCAGCTTGAAATTTTACTTTATGTACTAGGTAGTTTCTGATTGCTAGAGTAAAGGCAAATTATTATTTCATTTGTCCACACTCTTGACATGATGCTTCAATTAATGCAACTCAAAGGGACATTGCTAGAAACTGCACACTACTGAATGGTTGTCTATAACCCTAAGTTGCTAATGAATGTATCCCTTTTCTGTAATTATGCAGTTTGCTTTTGGCTTTCAGCTACTGGAATTCACTTAAGTTCGCTCATATTAACTATATGTGTTCAATCTTTAGCCTTTCATTCAAATTAGAAGCTAAATGAATTTGATTAAAATACTTAAAATTTAATGTCTGCAATTCTACTAGTTCATAACCATTTTTAATAAGAGTAAATAATAAATTTTGCTTTGAAATAAAACTTTATTCTTCTTTCATGTGGAAATCATCATAAGGTATATAGTCCAAGGATGCCTTCAGTAACACTGCAAGGTTTATTAATTTATTTTTAGTTTTTAAATATTTTTAAATCTGGTTAAATATAAGTGCAAGGAGCACAAGAAAATGTGCTTTTTATTCTGGATGTCAATAAATAAAATAAAAATGCAATTTATCTTTCTAAGGAGAAATAGAAGAATATACATTATAGATGCATATATGTAATAAGAAAAATAATTTTTCATCTGTAGACGATAAATTAAATCAAAACTAATGCCAAAAGATTGCAACTCACAAAAGATCATGTTTCACATTCACAAAAATTAATACTTGAAACACCTGGTAATGAAAACACGTATACTCTTAATGGAAGTGCAAATTTAATAATTCGGAAAACCAATTTTGATATTATGTAGTAATATTAAATATTTATTATTAGTTACTTAATAACTGTATTCCTAGTATACTTTCTCGAAATGTGCATTAGGAGATATGCACTAAATGTCTTTAATAACATAATCCTGGGAAAATTCTAGTCATACAAAATATCAAATATCATAAACAATTTTTTTACATAGCAGTCACATCCACAAAAAGAAAAATCAAACTCACCATGCATCATAATAATATAAAATTGATAACAAAAACAGAATTAGAAGGCAATTTGTATAAACTAAATAACTAAAAAAATATTGTTGATGAAAAAACATGGCCTGCTTTTAAAGTTAAATGAAAATGAGTGATAATAAAATTAGTGAAAGGGATTCCCTTTGGAGCAGAAAAATGGGAATACAGATTTCCTGATAGTCCACATCTCCACTTGAGGACTCAGTACATTCTTAAAAGCCTATCTGTACATTGCATATACTCCTTCATGTACAGCATGCTTTATTGAAAATATGTGAAAATCAGACAACATGTAGGTGTGTTTTAATTAATAAAAACAAAATAATAAGATTAAAATTATAAAAAGACAAAGACATATAATGAAAAAAAACTAAATCTAAGTAGGAAAAACCTAAAGACCTCACGGTATTTAATACGTAATAACTAAAGTAATTAAAGGGACATATTATAAAATAATTTAAAGCATAGTTTATGAATATGTGATGGTTTTAACTCCTTCTGGAAAAAATAATATAAGCAATGAAACAAAAACTGTTAGAAAGGCAAGAAGAGGTAAGTTTCAGTACTTTATGCAGTTACTAGTGGTCCAAAATAGCTCAAACAGATATTGCAATAATAGCCATTAGAATTTGCTATTTTAAAATGTAAACAGAAATATTGTTAAAATAACACATATTTTAGTAGCTGAATTCAGAGAGGATTATTATAAATAAAACACTAAGTTGAAAGGATTATTATAAATAAAACACTAAGTTGAAATATTTCAGAATATAGATCTGTATTCATATACATATCTATGCGTGCATATATTTTTACATAAATTGCTACATTTAATTATCTAGGTATCAGAAATAGAAAATTTTAAGAACCATAAGCATTTTAAAGCCTAAATGTTCTGTGATCTAATAAATTTAAAAATCATAATAAAAGATCACCAAAAAGGTATTAACTACTTGAAAATAACAACATACCACTATATACTGCTGAATTAAAGAAAAAAAGCCAAAATGGTATTACAAATTATTTTTAAAAACAATTAACATATATTTTATATAAACCATTTATTAACAAAATAGTATTCAAAGAAAACGTGAAGGATTAGTTATATTCTGTATTAAATTAAAAAATAAAGAAATTAAGAAATAACTTTTTTTAAAGAAAGTAGAAAATCATTCAGAACAAAAATCGATAAATAGAAAAAAGCAAAAATAAATATGATCATTGTTTTTCTAACCATGAAAATGACATTTAGAATCCTTGTGAAATGGAGTAAGCAAGCAAGAAGATGAAAACAACGTATAAAAAGAAAGTAAACCAGATACAATAAAAAAAAGAAGTCTATATTAAAATTTTGCAAATTTATCATAACTAAATAATTACTAATGAATTAAAGTAACAAAGTTTATATAAAAAAATCACTGGAAAATAAAATAGAAAAAAATTTAAACTTCATTTTAAAATCCATCACTCACTAAGAAAGACACTAGGGTAACATTATTTCACAGTTAAAATTTCCAAATATGGAAAAAATCTATGAAATTCTCTGCTTGGTATAATGTTATGTACATAAATTATAGGAAAATATAAAGACAAAAAATAAATGCATCCTTCAAAACTATAAAGTACTAAAATCATTTTACTGATTATCTAAAACTAGATCCAATTTTTTGCTATTGTTTTTAAGCCAGCACAATACAAAATATTTGTCTAATAAAAGAAATCATATATTAACACAAGATTTAAATATATAGCACTCATAAATACATTGTGGGAAAATGAGGATGTTCAAAATCTGTGACTATTTATTTTATGGAAGACTGAAATACTACAGTATGAACAATAATGTTTAACTTTTAAAAGATTGTTTTAGTCGGCTTTCCTTCATTATGACAAAATACCTGAGGTAGACAACTGAATTGAAGAAAGTTTAATTTTGGCTCATGGGTTCAGAGGTTTCAGTTCTTGGCAAATTGGCACTGTTGATTTTGCACTTGGTACAATGCAGAGCATCATGCTGGGGTGGGTGGCTGAGTAAAGCTGCTCACTTCATGGAAGGCAGAAAGCAAAAAGACAGGAAGGGGTTGGGGTCCCAATATTGCTTTAAAGGGTATATTTCCAGTGACCTAAGTTACCTCCTAAAGGTTTTACTACTTCTGAAATCATAGGCTGATGACCAAGTATTTGTTATATGGATCTAGGAGGTCATTTAAGATACAAACCATAATTAATTTTGCTCTTCTGCTCTTTTGTTCCTTAATATGCATTTTAGCAGTTTTTTTTTTCCCTCTAGCTGTGTGAAGAATATTGTTGGTATTTTGTGAGGGATTGCATTGAATCCATAGATTGCTTTTGGTTAAGATGGCCATTTTAACAATATTAATTCTACCTAACCAGGAACATGGGAGGTATTTCCATCTTCTGATAACTTCAGTTTCTTTTTTCAGTATTTTAATATTTTCACTGTAGAGGTCTTTTACCTCCTTGGTTAGGATTCTCCCTAGTATGTTATTTTTTTTTCAAGTTCTTCTGAATGATTTTTTTCCTAATTTCTTTTTCAGTGGATTCATTATTGGTATTGATTTTCATATGTTAAAATATATTTTTCTGCTTTGCTGCATTTGTTTATCAACTCTAGAAGCCTTTTGGTGAACTTTTAGGATTTTTATATATAGGAACATATTACCTACAAAAAGCAATGATGGGAGGGTACCATAATACCTAATTTCTAATTATACTCCAGAACAATATTATTGGCATGGAATTAGCATAAAAGCATACATGTAGACCAAAGAAACAGGACAGAAAACACAGACAAAACCAAAGAGTTATATTCATCTGATTCTTGACAAATGTACCAAAAATATACATTTGGAGAAAAGATAACTCATTTAACAAGTCGTACTGGGAAAAAAGGAATGTTCGTATGTACAAGATCCACCTCTCACTGTGTACAAAAGTAAACTCAAAATGGCTCAAAGGTCTACCTGTAAGACCAGACACTTTGCAAGTGTTGAAAGACAAAACAACAACAACAACAACAAAAAAGGAAATAATCAATATCTAGGTACTGACAAAGTCTTCCTGAATTAGTTCCCTTCAGCTCAGGAAAAAGAAGAAAAACAAAACAAAACAAACAAACAAAAGAAATCCAAAATCGAAGGGGCATGGCATCAAAGTAAAGAGCTTCTGTATATTAAAAGAAACAACAGAATGAAAAGACAACCAACAGAATGGCAGAAAAATTTTGCTAGCTTTTCCTCCAACAGAGGACTAACATGCAGAATATATAAAGAGTTTATCAAAACCCTTAACATTAAGCAAACAAATAACCCAATCAATCAATGGACAAATGAATAGAATAGGCATATCCCAAGAGAAGTCCAAATAGCAAGTTATTATATCACACAATGTTCAAACTCTTCAGCCATCAGGGAAATGCAAATCAAAACTACACTGCGATTCCATATCACTTCAGTTGGAATGGGAAACATCAAGAGTTCAAGTAACATAGAAGGCTGGCAAAAATTCAACGAAAAATGAATTCTTATACACTATTGGTAGGAACATAAATTAATACTCCCACAATGAAACTCAATATGAAGGTCCCTCCAAAAGCTATAAGTAGATCTATCCTATGATCTAGATATAAGAATACTTGGCACTTATCCAAAATTTTGAAACCAGCATATTTTAGAGATAGATACATACACATGTTTATTGCAGCAAAATTCACCATAACCAAGCTATGGAACCAGCTTGAGGTATCTGTCGATAGATGAATGGATAAAGAAAATGTGGTATAAATAGACAATCTGGCTTTATTTAGCCGCAAAGGAAAAAAAAAGTTATGCCATTTACAGGAAAATGGATGGAACTGAAGATCACAATTTTAAGGAAAATAAGTCAGGCAGGGAGAAAAGTATTATATTTTCTCACATATGTGGAAGCTAGAAGGAAAAAAATGGGCTAATATGAAATTTGAAGGAAGAACAGTATGGCATAGAAGGGGCTCAGTGGGAAGGAGGAGAAAAGGGTGGGGAAATTGGGGATAAAATTGATCAAATTATGTTTTTAAGTATGCATGGATGGGCCATAATGAAATCCACCTTTCTGTATAATTAATATGCACCCATAAAGAATAAAACTAAACAAAAATTTGAATATAAGTTCAATGGAATCATCATAATAAAATGTATCTCCATAAATGGAATGTTGTGTAGCATTACAAAGGTACTGATTTATGCTACATGGATGAAGCTGAAATATATGTGTTAAATTAAAGAATCCAGTTAATAAAGACCAGATATTCCATTTTATTTATTGAAATGTCCAGAATAGACAAATCTATACAGAGGGATGTTGAATTAGAGGTTGCCTAGGGTTTGGAGGGTTGGGAGAAAATGGGGAACAACTGTACTGGTTATGGAATTTTTTTTCTGGGAGTCATAAAGTGGCGATTATGGCAAACTGTGAAAATAATAAAAACCTGAAACTTTACATTAAAAATAATCCAAACCAAAACAAATGTGAACAAAATGCAACTATAGGTTTTATGAGTTTAATGTTTACCAGTAAACACACATTCAACACAACATGTTTCCTCAAAGATAGAGAAAACAAAACAAAACAAAACAAAAAACGAATACTGAAAGGAAAAAAAGTGAGAGAAAATAGGAAAAGATGAAATGAGGGAGAATTATATCATTAGATGGTAAAATAAGAATTATGATTAATACAATATGTTGCATCTGATGCACAAAATACAATAACCTTGGTATCAAAGAGGACATACTAAAAAGAACTATGACTTCTAGTGGTCATCTGAATAGTTGCCTGTGACAGTAGTTATTCATTAAAAAGTATTGGAATGAGTGGCTTTGGAAAAATAATTGTTAAGAGTAGTATAATTTTTCTCATACTTAAGCAATAGTAAAAAATATTTTAAAAGTTGAAAACAATATAATTATTTCACATATAATTATTATAAGTTATTCTGTTCATTATTTCTATCATTCTCCTTTTGTAACAAAACAAGTAAATAATGGGTATGCAAGGGATAAAATCTTTATAGAATCCTTTTTTCTTTGCCCTTTTTTTTTATTTTCATGTTGAGACTATCATTAGGATACAATACAATTTGATATATGTGTATTTTCCTTTAAGTCAGCTAATAACATGCCAACTACTTTGATTTTTTTTCCTTTAGTGCATTTTCCAATATGTTTAAAAAATGATCAGCCGGTGTTTGAATTCCACAGACTAAGGCAAATCTTTATCACTAACTAATGTGGTATTTGCTCTCAGAAGACAAGAACAGAAACTATGGAGGCTGCCTCCACATCTGTCTCCTCCAGGTGGCAGTTGTGATCCCTTCCCCACTGTTTTCTTCATTAACGCTAATCTAGTTTTTTTTTACAAATTGGCAACTGTTTTGCAAAATCTGAGCACTTTTTCCCCTTAGAGAAATAGATCTGAGAATTTGCAAGACTGATTAAATTTTTAAAAAATAGTTATGAAGGAAGCCTCATGGCTTCAAACATGTTCCTCAACCTGAGAGTGCAGTTCACTTGTGTGATATTTAGCCTTATAAACAATCTCCTTTCCAAAAAAATCTTATACCTCCAAGGAAGTTGGATAAGTACTTTGAAAAATAAAATCCTTATGTTCTTTTACAAAAGAAGGGAAATCTGAGTCTTGTCCTAGGATAAAATGCATTTACTTTACCCCAGGTCTTTATAATAGGTAAAAAAAAAAAAAAAAAAAGAGTGGTTGTCATTTATAGAAGAAATAAGTGCACTTGAATTCAAGAACACCATAATCTTTATGTTAAAAACTAAATGTCTTTGGCATGGTGCTACACATCTGTAATCCCAGTAGCTTGGGAGGCTGAGGCAGGAGAACTGCAAGTTCCAGGCCAGCCTCAGTAATTTAGGAAGACCCTAAATAACTTATCGAAACCCTGCCTCAAAATAAAATAAATAAATAAAAAGGGCTGGAGATGTGGCTCAGTCGTTAAACACCCTTGGGTTAAATCCACAGTACAAAAAAAAAAAATTAAACTAAAAATGAATAAGAAAGTGATTTTTTTTATTTCTTTCTGAAAAATGGGGAATATAGTATTTTATTTCCCTTTATTTTTTTTCACTAAACAATAATTGCTGAATTCCTTCTATGTTCAGGAGATTCTGCTAGCTGCTGTATCAAACACTGCCTTAGTGAAATTTAGATTATAGTCTGACTGATTGCGTGGATGTATAATTCCAGTGAAAAAATGGGCAATGATAAGGACTTACAAAGAAATGCTGACTGGAATGCAAAGTAAATTCATGAGGTAATTCTCAAAGATGGAACAACCTATGATAAGCAGCTTTCAAAATGTTTCCTTCTGGAATTTACACCACGGGCAATCATCTGTTCTTCAATATAAGTTGGACCTAGATACTTACTCCTATTTAAAAGAATGGAGTAAAAGTGATGGCATGTCACATCCAAGGTAACGTTAAAAAAGTCTGGCTTCCATAATCTCCAATGCCTCTCAGGTGCTTCTTTATTGGTGTCTATTAGTAAAGCAAATGACAATATTCTGAGGTTCTCTATGGATGGACCCCATATGGCAAAAAACAGGGGTAAATATCTGGCCAAAAGCCACAAGGCACTGAGGTCTTTAGTCATTGAGGAACTGGATATCACCAACCACATAGATGAATTTGAAAAAAAAGATTCTTTCTCTATTAAGGCTTGAGATGACCATGGTCCTCATGGACAACCTGATCATAGCCTGACCTCTCAGCCAGGGATCCTTATTGTGCCTGGATTCCTGACCCATAGAATCTAAGAGATTGTAATTTTTGTGTTTAAACTGCTATGTTTGGGGGAAATTTGTTATGCAGTACTAGATTATTTAAGCAGGACAGAAGGAAAGAATTTGCTAACTCAAATAACAATTTTGGGAAACTCCTATGTGCTGGATATATATCTCTGGGATACATGTAGACAAAAGCCTGTACTTATTGATATTATGGTTTGTTAATAAAATATATACAACAATTATATTGATTTACATTGTAGTTAGTTCAACAAAGGAACTGTACAGTGTACAAAGGAGTATGTATGCGGGTGCTCAGTATAGAAGGAAGGGCAAATAACGACCTCCTTCAAAAAATTATATTCAATCCTATGGTGTTTGGGATTAGGAGGAAAAAGAATCTTCCAATGTGGCAGCAAAAACATGTGTAAAGATTTCTGACAGAGGAGATACCTATGTTTAACCAAATTTAAACATTACACAATGTAAGCATATATCAAAACAACATGGTATCCCATTAATACATACTGTTTATGTGTTTTTATTTATTAGCTTAAAATTTTAAAGTAAAATTTTTAAAAATTAAAAAAAATCAAAAGGCTTTGAAGATAGGAACCTTTCATAACAAAACATGCTTGAGATCGCTACCTAAGAGTAATAAGATTTTCAAGAAGTTTAAACAAGAACATCATTTAATCATATTGGACATTTTAGAAAAATTACTATTGCGAAGTATTTTCATAAGGAGAAAGCATGGCCAGTTAGGAAACTGAGAGTTGCTCATTGTTTTACCTCAGGGGGTGGCTTTGATGGTGACAGAGGGTAGAGAGATAACAAGATATTCTATAACTTTATCAGGTATGTCCCTACCACATTATAACTACAAAATATTTATATTTTACTCACACACACAATACTTACTAAAATGCATGTGTTTCATTTAATCATCAGAATTATTAATGGTAATTTGCTACATATAAAAATATTTTTTACATAAGGAAAAATAATACAGTTGGTAGAAAAGTAAAAGAAATCAATTCTACTTTGCTATAAATTTAACTAGATTAATATTATTTTTACTCCTTTGGGAGAAAATGCTTATAATAATTTATTTTAAGGCCTTGATTTCTAATATTTTGGTAATAATGTTTCTGTTTATATATTTATCCTTTTGAACTGTTTTTGTTCCTAGCATGACTAGAGATACCAGAGGAAGAGGTAAGGATACAGTATAAAATAGCAGAGTTATTCATCTTTTCCTTCCAACATTTTCTCTCAGAAGGATCAAAGTTCAGGTAATCATTGATGTAAAATTATATAATGTCAGACACATTAAAAAGTAAAATTTATCAATAAAGATTTGGAGAAAGATCAACTGCTATTTTAATACCATAGATAACAGAGCCCAATACCCATTAGTCACTTGAAAGAAAATATTTTTCCTGTACAATGGATGATATTTCATATTGTAGAACACTTCATATTATTCTGTTATACCTGAATATTATAGTCCAATAAAACATTTTCTACACTGTAACTCTGATGATGAATATCTCAAGCTGGATTTTTTTAAATCCTATTTACAGTTACAGAGATCACTTAAAGAAAAATTTTAAAATATCATACTTTACAGTGATACATACTATGATTTTCACCTCCTACCTCAAGTAGATAAAGAACAATTATGGATTTTCTCCAGTTAGATACTATATTGTAAAAATCAACATATGAAATAGAATATACTATAAAATTCAGTCAGCATTGTGCCTACTATAAAGGACTTCAAAAGATAATGTGCATTCATTCCTCTCCAGGGGGCTATGAAATTAACTTTCCTAATACACATACTTTTCAATACAGCAAGTTTTGTGGAATTACCAATGGTACCTTAGGATGCCAAGGGGCAACACTCAGAAATATCATGTCATTTGGTATTTGATGCCACCTTTAAATTTGAGTTCTGTGATTTTCTTAATAAAAGCACATCGTGTTTTGCCAAATGCTGATGCTTTCCCAGGAGTCTAGTTCCCTGCCTTCGTTTAATGATTATTGGGCTTAATTGTTCAGGTTGCACTGATTAGCGTCTGTCACCTTGACAGCCATTTTAACCTTATTCTGATAAAGGGCAAATACTATCTCATCATCTTTGGGTTATTACACTTGGTTCATACTCAGTGATTATTGACTCTGTACCTACAACTCAGATTTAAATAAAAGGCCACTTAAACCATATTAGACAACCCATGCTTTAGTTTTATGAAGGTTACGCTTATGTCAGGAGCTGTTAAGCCGTCAACCTACACTCCAAACATCTGCTTGGGTTAGCATTAAACAGAACCCCAGAAATCCGCAATAGAAATACAATGAAACTGTGCATGGAAAAAACAATTAGAACATACTGACTGTCTACCAAACAATATTGAAGATAAAGCTATTTAAAAACTATATTTATGAAATTGTTCTAATCATTGTGGTGCAGGATACACAGGAATATGATAAATAAATATTTATTGATCATCTAAAGACTAAAAAAAGGAAAAAATGCAGTATTCTAAAACAACAAAAGATAATAAATACTTTTATCCTCTCTTCTTAAGGACCTTAAAACAAAAACAAAAATAATACACAGTGATAGAACTATTTGTAGATGCACTTTATAAATTTGTGATGCTGACCACCATATTTTACCTAACACCTTAGAGAAAACACTTATACAATATTTTCTACATGAAAATATAGTTCTGTAATCATGCCAAAAAACAGGAAGCAAGTCATATAAATATCTTCTTGCCTAAAACTTGGCAGGAGATCTGTGCTCTGTTCTTAAAGAGAAAGAGCTGTCATGAAAACATCCACCTTTGTCATTTATAGACCGATTTACTACTGAGAATTGTTTCACAATGGACTTCTTAAGTGAATGATAACAAATAGAGGAAGGAGAAAATTTTTCTTCCTAGGATGGAGATACTACTGAATTGGTGTTTCTTATTTTGGCTAATTAATTAACAGTTTCCACTCCTTATATTAGCTTTCATAACAAAATCAGCTAATAGATATTTTTATTTTCTTTCCAAAAAGAAGGAACTGAGCTATACAACTTCAGAAACCTACTCAAATACCAGGAGATGAAGTTCATCTTGAACTGGGGTCTCTCTGGTGACTAATAATGGAAAACTGGTGAAAATACTAATCTTTAAATATCATCTCCTTAATAGGTTCACTTTCTTAAGAAGAAAAGTGTATTATTAACCTGACTCCTAAAATCTGAATGGGATAAATACTTTTATCCAAGAGTTCCAAGATATAGACTTCTGACTCAGTTTATTCATCAGATCATTAAAATGAAATTTAAAAAAAGAGTATTACACAGAACAACCCAAACATTTTGATCTCTGTGTAAGACATTTATTGGACTATGTTGTTTTTATAGGGACAGAAATTTAAATATATTGTCAGCACACATTTTTGTGCAAAAGTTGTAAATTTTTAGTTAATGCAAAACTAATTGAGGTTTTGACAAGGTATTATGCAAAATAGAGACTAATCATAGCTTACTAAAAATCATGTATTTATAGGGCATAATATATAATGGATGCAACAAATTAATAGGAGATATAAGGGTTGTTTTGTAAAAGCTTATTGATTTACTCTGGAAACAACAACAACTAGATTTCTACTTTATATTTTACAAAGATAAATTATTAGAAATATTAAAGGCCAAAATATGAAATGTCAAACTCTAAAGCTAATACAAAGAAATATAAAAAATTGGTGACAGAAATATTTTCTTGAATTGACATGCACAGTATAATCTAAAATGGTAAAAGTAGATAGATTGTAAATTACATTAAAATGAAATAATTCTGTTGAATAAGGTACTATGATTAGGCATAGGAATTAAGCTACAGACTGATATCAAGAATCCAAGCTGCTAAGGTTTTTTTTGGCTTTTTCTTCAAAATGTGCCATAAATCCCATGGCTTCTCAACATTTCCACCCAGTTGAAGTTATTTATCTCTCACCTGCATGATGCTGCCATAACTTCTTATTGGTTCCCTGTTCTTACATTTCCGCATTTATTGTATTTTCAACATGACAGTCAGATTGATTTTTTATGTTTAAATTATAGATTAGTGATGTCATTCCTCTGCTTGACAATTGCCACTTGTGAACCATGTCATTGAGGGAAAGGCATATTTGTTCTTTGATTAGATCTCACACTGCCATTGTTTTTCCTCTGTCCTTCTTGCTCTTCCTCACCTTATATCTTTGTTGATCTTCTTCCTGGGATGTTTCTACTACATATCTTCATAGGTAATAATAGTGATTGCTCCAAAATTTTATTTAAATGGTCTCTGCTCACAGTCTTATCCGAATCATCCTATCTATTCCTATGACCTATATGTTTTCCAATTCCCTTATCCTGTCGTACTTTCTTCTTTTTCCTAGCACCTATTCACTCCTTAGATATCACAGCATTTAATTCTCACTTATCACTCATATGTTTATTGTTTGTATTCATGATTCCTCCCTATTTCTTGCCCCAGAATATGAGCTTCAGATTTAAGTAGTTGATTTCTATCGTTCACCAATACATTGTGTTTAAAACATCAATGTATTGCTGAATAAAAATTTAATTTGTGAATAATTGCATGCAGGCATGCATGAATTTAAAATGAAAATTTAGAAGAGTTCTGAAAATTAACCATAACAAAAAGACATGGAATCCAGTAGGGGAAAAATACAGCATAGATATGAGCACATTATTCATAGAGTAATTCAAGTAGTTAACACATATATGAAGTTATGTTTAAATTCATCAGAATAATATATATTAATGCTGCTGTAAAATAGGGCTTTCCATAAAAGACTTTGGCAAAATTAGATAGTTGGATAATCCCAGAGTTTGATGATGTGTGAAGCAAAAAACATCCTCATGCACTATTAAGGGGTATAAACTGGTGTAGCCATTTTGGAATGTGTTCTGGCAGTTCTTTGTTAAGTTAATTACATTTATCACTCATGGCTCAGTGATCCCTTGGCTTGATATTTATCCCAGAGGAGGTATATGTGAAAATATTTACTACAGTATTTTCTTGAGCCAGAAAGAGATTGAAAGTGACCTAGTTATATATGATGAAGGAGGTAGATGAATAAAATATGCAATTAGACAACATGGCATCCTATGAATTAGAAATAATGAATTAGATGGATATCAAGAGAACTAGAAAGATTATAAAAATTAATGCTTAAAATATGAGGTAAGGATATAACAAACAAAATTTTGGTCGGTGCAAATGAACAACACAAAACACTGCATATTTTATAAAGACACACATGTGTTCAAGAATACAGATCAGCCCCATTGTGCTGGTTATTTATTAAATCGAGAGGAAAGGCATGATGATCAAAACCAACTGAAATGACATTTCCAACAGAACAAGTGCAAGAGCAGCCTCCTTGGCTTCCCTCCAGGGCATTTGAAGCTTCTGCTCTTTCTATTCAAACTCCTTCTTCTTTGAGGTTTTGGAGTTCTTCCAACACCTTTGGAAGCAAACCCTTGCATGACATCTCTTGTATGAAATATCTAGAATGGTTTCTTTTATCCTGACTGTATGCTAACTGGTGCAATATTTTGGCAGCATTACCCTATAATGGCTGAGGACTATTTAATTCAACCCTTCAAATATTGGAGAAGGGAGAAAGAGAAAAAAAATATAGAAAATATATGTACAGTAGTTCCAGTTGCTAAATAAAAAAAAATGATCAATTAAAGTGTTTGTAAGTTAGAATATATTTAAATATATTTTGCTTAAATTTTGGGCTTGCCAATAATTTATTGTAAGATTATAATGTTTGCGGGTATGACTATATATCCATCTACCACCATATATTTATCTTTTAAAAGTATATATAAGGTCAAGGAACAGATCATGAGTTATTTCACTAATAATGGAAAAGGGAAGCTTCCTCTGGGAATTGGTATCATTTTGGATGAAGCAGTTCACTTTCGTGAGGGAAATACCTGAGAAGGGGCAGTTTTCAGGTCTCAGAAGCCAACACTCTTGGCAGCATGGGAATGACTGTTTTGATCTTGAGGCCACTGAAGCACAAATTTTTTATCTATTACACCAACGTGCATCCCCACCATTACATGTATGTTAACACTTGGATTGTGTATATGCAGCAAACCTAGAATCAAAAGCAAACCTTTCCTTCCTTCCTTCCTTCCTTCCCTCCCTCTCTCCCTCCTCCTTTCCTATTCCCCTTAACCAAATTTTCTAAAGAGCAATTAAGGATTGAATTATGTTTCTTACTGATGACAGTGAAGTTGTTCTTTCTTGCTTAAAATGCTTAGAACAACACTTCAATCTTTAATTCTTTTGCTCATTCACTCATTCAATGTGGTTTAATTATAAAATTACTACATCTTCAGTAGTTAAAACAATAAGCCTTCATTTTACTTTAAATTTGGAAGAAAGTATTATTATGTTACATATTCCCCAGTTTTATATAAATATGTATCTTGATATCAAGATTAAATAGATAAAATAAATTTTATATTATTATTGAGTAATGACAGAGTTATAAGAGTGCCATGAGAAAATAAAACATCAGGTACAAAGTATATACATCTTTTTTTTTTTTTCTTACAACTAGTTTGTCTTGTAAGCAAAGAGGAGAAAGCTATCATTCAGAAAGCAATTTGTCAGCAGGGAAGCCAAAACATTTCTGTCTTATCCCTATAAACATGAATTATGTTCTTATTCAGTAGAATTCTTAAACTCATTAAAACAAGTAAACTCTTCTTATTTGAGAGTCATAAAATGAGCACTCAAATTTCAATTACACTAATATTGACAGCCTGTTCCATCTATCAAAGTACTAGGAATGCATATTAGTGTCCCTGAAATTTCTGTGTTTTTATACATGTAATATATAAAGAATTAATATTTTGAAATGGGGTACTCCTATGCTCAATCCTAGCTGGGTGACATTGACTGAACCATACAGTGCTTTCAATTCTCAGTTTTCTCTTTCTCAAATGGGGATAAGCATGACACTCAGTGTCATATAATTAGATTTATCAAGGTATAGATACGTTTCATTTTATAACCCAAAGAAACGAAAGGGTCTTTATTATTTATATAAACTTGTTGAGTAATTAAATTTGTTAAATAAACTTGTTAGGTTATGAATAAACTATTATTGTTTTATAATTAGAGAATCACCAAATCACTTTAATTTAGTTAAGTCTTCTAATCTTTGACATGCTGTTTTCAAAGCTGGTCTGTGAGAGAACACAGTTGGAGAGGTCAGTGCCTGGTCATCCTATGACAGTGGTGGACTGTCATATTCCTTACCCATGCTCACATGGAAAGACAAAAAAAAAATCTTTTTCTATAACATAAAGTACATTTGTCTAAAACAAAAACCTAAGGATCCATGGACATGGATATGGACACATACAAGTGTGTCACATAATAAAAATTCTCCCGGAACTTGGTTTCTAGGCTTCAGTCCTATGAGGCAATGGGAAACCACTATAGTATCAATTAAAAAGAAGTTCAGTTTGGATTCTCCTAGGCTGAGGTTGTATTGAGGAATGGCATTGTCCTTCCTCAAAGGAGATCAGTGGCTCACTCAGAAACCAAGCTTACAATGTCAGCCCAAAGCAGAAAACATTAATGGCTGGTTGGCTAAGGACTACCTTTCTCTCTTTTCTCCCTCCTTCCCTGCCTCCCTCCTTCCCTCATCCCTCTCTCCTTCTGTTCTTTTTCTTTCCTTTTTTTTGGACACTAATAATGCATTGCATATGAATGCAATGGAATGGAATAAAGAAAGCCATGGAAATAATGCATTCATTGGCTATCACTAGAAACTTTAAACAGTTGCAACTATATTTACTCTCCGGAAATATGGAACACACCATGCTGACACAGAAAAAACGATCGTGGCAATCCAGCACTATCTGTAGTATATAGATCAATAATTGCTTATATGCTAAGTAATTTCATACCCAAATATAGCGTAAAGACATTGTCAACTTAATTTCCCCCAATTATTCACTTTTTGGACTCTCTTTTATGTTGTTAACTACTGAAGTTGTGATTACCCATAGTCAATATGAAAGAGACTCTATTTTAATAAAATCTATCTAAAAATTTAGTTTACATTTCCAATTGAATTATACAGTATATGTGGATAGGAGGCAAGAATTAAAAGTAACAAAAAATGAAAACCACGATTCCTGATGTTCAAGGAAAGCTACAACAATTCTGTTATACTTGACATTGTCATAGTTCACTAATCTGGATACCTTGACCCTGAGAACAATAATAGTAAAAAAAAAAAAAAAAAAGATCAATGTGAACTGGTGTTTGAAGGAATTAAGAAAGAGGTAGAACTTATATTGGGTTTGTGAGGTATATGTAGAATTAAATGTGTGACTAATGGTAATACGAAAGTGAGTGAAGTATACTCCAAGTTTATATAGATTTGAAAGTCTGTTCCTATTGCTTAATATCTCTGTTATAGGAGAGTTTTACCTAAGAGCAATCTCCAAATTAGACATAGAGCATGAGACATTTCTTAGGGATTGTTCTTGGAGTCAAAATCTGTGAGAAGGCAAGGACAAAAGAAGGATTTCTCAGGGAAAGAAGCAGAGCTAGGTGCATTCCCCATGATGAGGGGTACTCTGCTGAGCTTACCAGGAAGTGTAAGCTCACGTCACAGTTGTACTAAATTGGGGGGAAAGGGGCAAGATTCCATATACCTTTTATGACCACTGATTGGATGCCACTGGCCTGTGTCAGGAAGTGTGATTTTTGTCAGGGAAGATGTATTCATTTAAGGAGGTCTTCAAAGCAGGTGGACACCTGAGAGTCATCTTCTGTCATCAGAAGTAGGGGACCAAAGACTTTATTTCTGTTGGGGAATCTGGAGAGTACATCACAGCCCAACACATTCTCTAAGGCCAGTTTTTCTTTTGTTAATGACAACATACACATTTAAATGAGATAGTATTTTTATAAATCCAATGAATGAATATAATATGTTGAGAACTGAATGGGTGGGATAAATCATGATGAAGTTGAATGAGAGATCTATCTAATCTTTACTCCTGGAACCAGATATTAAGGTTATAAAATGTGGAAGAGGAATTTGACTTCGATGCAAGAAGGCAAGAGGAGTCCACCTACTTGACTATATTACTTCAAGTGGAATGCTGATAACTTGACTATCCAGCAATAATTTAGGCACTTGTGAATGTTGGCCTAATTTTTTAATAAGGATGATAGAATGGAGAAAAACAAATATTTATAGGAAACCCTTTAATAAAAAGGGAAAAAGGAAGCTATAGCAAAAAGAAAAAACAGTTGTTTTTATTGTTATGATAATATGAAACTATGAAGCAATATTAACACCACTGAAAGATATTTGTATTTTCATAGGCTTTTATTTTGGAAAATGAAGTTTCATTGTTGAAACTTGCTTTTCCAAGAGTCTGTGGGAAATTGTGAATATCCTAAAAAAAATTCTTAAATGACATAATTTCGTTAGACCTCTACACTAAGAGGGTCTCAGTATCAATTCAGAAAGTTGATTTTACAGGACAAGCAACACCTAGATTGAGTAGATATAAATACCTTGTGCCATAGGTGTGACACATTTAGAGAGATGTATTATGCAAGTCTCAGTAATTGACAATAAGAAAATATTTTCTGCAGGCCCACTGTGCTCTGAATGTGTGAATGATAACAGGCTTTGAAAGCAGGTTATGCACTGAGGTTTTTCAGAATGTTCAGCTAATTATAGGAGCTATTGTTTCTCTTGCCACCATGCACTAAACCCTGAAAATGACACTGCTACACAGTCAAAAAGAAAGTGTCCATCTTGCAATATGTTTATCCCAGAGTGAATTTAAATTGGATTTTCATTCAAGATTCAATCTGCTCTTTGCATTTTTAATAACTTCATTCGTATACAGTACAACTTACCAATTTAAACATTCAACTAGTGATTTTTATTCATAGAGTTGTTCAATACTCACCAATATGTAATTTTAGATTATCCTATCACTCCTCCACCAAATCCATAACCATTAGTAGTCGCTCCTCATTCTTCCTTACTCTAGCCCCTGACCATCACTGATAGGTTTCTTCTCTCTATAAATGTGCCTTATCTAGATTTGTCCTATGAATTAAATCTTACAATATGTGTCATTTGTGACTCGTTTACATCATTCAGCCTGATTATTTTGAGGTTCATCCACATGTAGTATAGATCAGTATTTCATTTATTTTTATGACTGAATACTATTCCATTTTATGATTATGCCACATTTTGTTTACCCATTCCTAAATTATTGATCATTTGGGTTGTTTTCCACTTATACCTTTTCATTTGTCTTGAATATGTAGCTTGGGGTCTAATGTTAGATTATATGATAACTCTAAGTTTAACATTTTGAAGAATTGCCAAATTGTTTCTCAAAATAAACTACCTCACTTTATATTATTCCCAGGAATGTCTCAGGCCCCAATGTATTTTTGAATAATATTCTATAAAATTTTTTGAGATTAAATGTCAAAAAATAACATTGTGAGTTTTATTTTGTTTTTTGAACGCAATCATGCAAATTAATGCAATACAGCATTATATATTGTGGTGGTAAGAAAGAAAACTAGAGAAAAATATCAGTGAAAATGTGACATCAAGATATGAATTGGTGATAATTTTAATTCAGATAGTTGATAAATATTTTGAAAACTAAACATATGAGATTAAAAACTCATGAAATGATATTCATAAAAATGAATCATTGGCGGTAGACATATGTGAATTGTGCATGAACCAAAAACCACATGTAAGCCATTAGGCACAAAAAGTCTGCTATGAGGAACTCCCAGTGTCAATCCTGCTGGTTTGAGAATGCCCAATTCATGTGACTTCCTACCTAGCTCCTTCTAAGTCTAAGTTCAGCACAGCATCTGAGATGGGGTGACCTGCTGGAGCCTCACAGCCTTTTAGAGATGGATGGGGCTTGCCAAGATGCCAATCAGTCTGTTTGCTGTAAGACCCCTGCCATACTAAGAAGCAAGTGCTGAACCAAGACTACCAAGACTCCTCCCACTGAGACCTTATCCCTGCCTTTGATGTACTTCTCCTTAAACAAAGAACAGGAGCCATTTTTTAGTTTTTTTTTTTTTTTTTTTTTTTTTTTTTTTTTTTTTTAGTTTCAGCTTCTACCAGAACTGGAAGATTTATCAGGCACTTTGCTTCTTTTATACCTAATTTCTAGCTCTGGCTCTAATTTTACTAATTATTTTAGACTTCCTGTTTCTCAGGTGGCTCACACCACCTGAGCAGAAAACTGTGAAGATAAGTGCATGGAGTACTCTGTATACCTGGCACATGTTAAGGGCATCTGAGTGGCAGGCCACTCCCCTTGTGCTAGGCACTGGAAAGGCAGTCTGCTTACCCTGTAGGCACAACCCTGAGCTTGAGGTCATGTGTTTCAGTCCCTCTGCTTGCTCAGCCTGCTCCTAGATTTTCACTGCAAGGACAGTTAGCAGAAACTGCATTGGTGGCTGACTGAAATCTGCGTAGCTACTGCCTGAGTAAACTGCGCAATAAAATCGGACCTGCTTCCTGCTTGGTATCCAGAGGTCTTGATTAGCGATTCTACAGCCACACTCTCCTCTACCCTGTTCTGTGGACTTCCTCGCTGGAAGAGATAGAGCCCAGGCAGGAAACCACCCAGTCAAGGTGGTGGCCACCTGACAATAAATCATTTGGTAAAGATAATTTTGAGTTGACTCTAGTCCCTTTATTAAACAATGGAGGAAATGCTTTTTCCTCTGGAATCAGGGAAATCATAACAAAATACTTTAAATCTGTAATGATGTAAAAATAATATTAGCAATGAAGTGCAGGGCATTGGGGAGAAATAGTATAGGGTTTATTTTCTTTCTTTTTATTTATATGTTCTAATTAGTTATGCATGACAGTAGAACACATTTTGACACATCATACATAAATGGAGCATAACTGCTCATTTTTTCTGATTGTACATGAAGTAGAATAATACCAGTTGTGTAATTATACATGCATATAGGGTAATAATGTTTCACGTATTCTACTATCTGTCTTTCTCCCATACTCCCTACCCTCACTTCACTCCCCCTCTGTCTAATCCAAAGTACCTCTGTACTTCCTTAGCTCTCCCACAACCCCATTGGGAATTAACTACCACTTTGCAGAGAAAACATTCTTTCTTTTTTTTTTCTTTAATTTACTTATTTCTCTTAACATGATATTCTCCAGCTCCATCCATTTACCGGCAAATGCCATAAATTCATTCTTCTTTAAGGCTGAGTAATATTTCAATTTGTACATACACAGTATTTTCTTTATCCATTAATCTGTTGAAGGGCAGGTTAAGTTGATTCTATAGTTTAACTATTGTGAGTTGAGCTGCTATAAACATTGATGTGGCTGTGTCACTATAGTATGCTGATTTTAAGACCTTTGAGTATTAACTACAAAGTGTGATAACTGGGTCAAAATGGTGGTTCCATTCCATGTTTTCTGAAGAATCACCATACTGCTTTCCATAGTGGTTGCATCAATTTGTTGTCCCACCAGCAATATATGAGAGTACCTTTTCCCCACATCCTCGCCAACATTTATTGTTGCTTGTATTCTTGATAATTGCCATTCTGAATGAAATGAGATAAAATCCAAGAGCAGTTTGACTTGTACTTCAGTATAGGATTTTAAAAAACGATGCATTTTAAATTCTCCTGCCAAAGATAACAGATGCCAAACATGGGTAGATGTACAAGAGGATGGCTACCCAGGATTCTGAATACAGAGGCCAATTCAGCCACAGCCTGTTCCAAACAGTGACATAATCTTGGATTGTCCTGCCTGCTGACCAAAGTGTGCTATGATTGCCAGAACACTAGGTGTTCAAAAACTGAACAGATACTGATCCAATACTTGGGCAAAGATGATATTGTAATGTTACAAAGAAAAAAAGAAAGAAAAAAAAAAGATGCAGGACCCAGGAAAAGTAAAAAAAAAAAAAAAAAAAAAAAAACATTAGGAAGGTAAAATACAAGAATGATGCCAAAAGCAGACAGAACAGGTCCAAATGTGCCAAAGTTAACAGGAGTGACAATCACAGTAAGGAGAAAACATTTCATAATTTTCAGGCTTCAGCCACTACTTGTGAAATAGCCTGAGTGACACTGAAGTGTCAATACTGCATGTACGTGCCATACATGGAAAGAATCTTCCCTGGGTCCACTCCAACATGACATTCTATATTGACATTTACAAAAGCAGTCTTTTATTTTTTATGAAAGTGAACATTATGAACTTCTATTTACTTGTTGATAGATACTTAGAAAATCCACAATTTAATTTTCTCCTATTAAAATTCTTTAAAATTAAATTGTTCTTTAATTATAAGTAATGATTCTTACAGAAGGTGTGTTGGTTTGGTTTCAGAATACTTTTGCTTCAGTAAATTAAAAATTATTTCTTGAAAAGATTCAGAAAATATTAATAACGGGTTATATTAAATGTTGGTTGAACTTTAAGTGGTGATCAAATCAAAAGCACCGACTTTATTAAAAAATACCCAAACACATTCTTATCTCCCTCCAAAGAGTCTCAGATAAATAATTATTCTAAGAATATTAATATGAAAATAACTGACTGCATCTGTTTAAATTTTGTTGACCCTGGTCTATGCATCACTTTACCTTAGCTTTGTTGGAAGTACTTTGTTTTTAAAGGAATAAAGAGATCCACATCACGATTCCTTGTTCTCCAACGTTGTACATGCTTACTCTTGTTGTTCTTCTGTCTGTATCATTACACATCACTCTCACATTTTATCATTAACTCTTCTCCCATCCTTCATGAATACACACAGAGAATGCCACTTCTTTTATTTCTGTATAATTCTATTGGACTCTTTTTTTTTCCTACAGCAACATCCTAACAAATAACCTTCTTTGTGTTTAAATTTAATACCAACAACAACTACTAATAGTAGCCATCATTTTTAGCATTGAAAAAACCCTAGACATCTATCAAAAAACAAATACATTTTCACAAAACCCTTACTTTAAGAAAATGGAAAAGATCAGAGTAACCAGTTATTTTGAAACAATCATATAGACCTCATAAGATGTAAGGAGATCATTTGAATTCAAATCAAATTCACGTTAGGGCTACTCACTGCTTCCTAATATCATTCTGATTCATTCAAAGCAACTAACTTCACAGACTTAAAGCGAATAAAAATGTATAATTTCAGGCCTTCCGTCTCTAAAGGTCTGTCAATGGGTATGAATGGAAGCCAGCAGACCAGGTGACTAAATGTTTACAGTAATGAACTTATGAAGTTACAAATCAAGAGGGATTAACCACAGCCCAATCCCCTTATCTTCTCTTTTATGGCTAATCCTCCACCATGGGTACCACCTGTAGGTGATTAGAAAATTACAGGCTTGAATTTGACCTCCTTTCCCCACTCTCTTCTTACCTGTTGGTTGCAGATGAACTGATATGACCCTCCTGTTCCAAGTGGGAGCATTATTACTGCTGCAGAAAGCCCAGAGCAGGGGCTTTTAATGCATAGTCCAAAGATTATCACCTCTTACTCAGCTCTCAGGGCAGTATAGGTAATAACCCTATTCTAGAACATGTTTTTAGAAAGAATTTCACATTTCTAAGGGCCCCTAAATTTTCTTAACTCAATCCATACATACACCTGTTCTAATTCAAGCCATATATTAAAAAAAAGATTAACCTTATCATTCATAGCAAAAGTCTCTCATGATTGATTAATTTTTTTCTCACCTTCTATTTTTTGAAACAATGCTGAAACATGAACTATTTAAAGGTTGATATCATAATGAAGGAAGCTGGGGGACACTAAATAATGCAGTAGTGTACCCCAGTGACTGTTAGTGATTTGTTGGAATTTTATGAAAAAAAAAAAACAGTATAATTTGGTTTATTTTCTAATGCTCTTTATGGTTGAAAAGGTAGTTTACAAAGAGAGAGAAACAACCAAAACTAAAGCAATACAAACAAAACCCTCTTGATTCCTTGATTTTTAGGTGAGTTGAAATCACCAAAGACAGATGAGGGATAGGATCTCAAAAACAACACTAATATTACATTCTCCTCAGGTATAGAAGGTGAGAGCCATGCTCACCTAACACATATGTCAACAGTGAAGCAATTCTGATTTTTTATCCCTACAGCAGTTCAGAGACAATGATATATGAAAATGTATTGACTTGAAAGAAGAAATTAATTAAAAATGAGAAATTCATAAACGTGGAGGTTGAAGAATTCTCCAGGGTCACTGCCTTCACGCAAAGTAAACTTTCTTTGGGTTCTCTGAGTGATACTCCCTCTTTGCCAACTTAGTGTGACTGAAATGAATGTCTCAGCCAGCTTTGTTTTTGAATTTTTTTCACTACCTGTTCAGGTAATCAGTCAGAAAACAATGTGAACGCCTTTGCTTCTGTCAATTAAATTAGGTCAAAAGTGTAACAGCAGCTAAAAAAAAAAAAAAAAAAAAAAAAAAGAGATCAGACAGTTAAGCAAAAGCCCAAGACACTAGAGCACCTTATGGTATGAGCAAACAATTCACTGCACAATTTCTGGAGAGAGTAAGCTCACAAACTGTTAAATACTGTTTTCCTTTGGGTAAAATTTTAATTAAAAAAGCAGCATGGATGCAGATTTCAGATCGTCACTATTCAAATAGCTGAGAAAGCTGTTAGAATTTTAAAACCTTATAGTATATCATTTAAAAATATTTTTTGCATGTATTTAAAAATGATTTGATCAAAGCTTGTAAGAACACTGTGGAAAAATAGAAATCCAGGATAAGGTTGATCCTGCTGTGATAGTGTGGGATGCTGTTAAAGGTTTGCTCCCATAGGTTTTGGTAAGTTTGGTCATTTCCTGAGAAATTTATAATGATAATTAAGTAATTTTAAAATTGGTTTGAATGTCATTTCTTTGTAAAGTACTGATTTAATGAAAAAGATGAATGATAAGGAATCAAATAGTCTCAAAGAGATCTTAGACATGAACTAAATAAACAACTGATACTGAGGAAAAAATACAAAAGCAACAAAACCAAAAAATTAACTAATTGAAATTATTATCTTATTGTAAAGATTATAATCTACGGCCTTATTTATAAAACTGAGAGAAATTGTCTCATGTTGAATGACAGAGAAATGTCTAAGAAATTTTTTAAAATAAAAAGCACCATAAATACCTACAATTGTTCTTCTACAATTCCACATTGTTTTATATTGTTCATTTAAAAATAATATTTATAGAAATAAACCATACAATAGTCAATAAATATTGGCCTTATTTTTCTGTTTCAAAAAGTTTCATTATTATGCCCAGAGCAATATTTATCATTTCAAAAAATGTAGTACATAAGCGTTGTATTTATTATATGTATTCTAGAGCTTTCCTTGTTATTCCTTTGATATTGTTGCTAACAAAAGCATTTTCCACAATGGAAAGTGTAGGTAGTCAAAAATTTATTTATATGAATTATACACATACATAAACTAGGCATACAGATTTATGTTTTGTGTGACCCTTTTAACTCTCTGTACTTGCTGTTAAGTTGTATATTTTTCCATGGGAGCGCGTAACTCATGAGAAAATGACTAACATTGAAAACTCAGTTAAGTCTCAAAAACAGGCATTAGTTCTCAGACATGACTCTCCTTTTGGGAAATCAAAGTTTTTATTGCTGGATAAATTAATGTTTCAAATGTATGAATACAGATGCTGTTTGCAAATTTGTCACAATCTGTCTCCCGACAGAAGAATTTATACTGTATACAGTAATAGAAAACAGAAAACTGCATATTTCACTAAATTGCAGCTGTGTGTAGATTTATGTGATTACTTTTTGTCAGTGAAACATGTAGTGAAACACCCATGTATTTCACTGGAGTATTGTAAATGGATACCATATATTTATTTTTAAACTTATTCTACATTTATTTCACAAAATATATAATGCCCTCATTGCATTAAAAAGTACCATATTAAATCTATTCAGAGTAATTTCAATGCTTCAAAAGCCAGTTTATATTTAAAATACTGAACAGAATTTTTAACATTCAGTTTTACTAGAGTAACACATGTGATTTTCTATCCAAGTATTTTTTTAGACCTTGAAACTATATCAATACCTTGAATTATAATTACGTACAATAAGTTTTGGACTTGATTATGATTGGTAACTACACATGAACATTGCATTCCTAAATAAAATCATTATATATTAGGCAAATTTCCTAATTATTTATGCCATTGTGTGTACATCATTCTGCATATGAAAAACTCACAATGTTTAATCATGGGTTCTTACTGTACGGAAAAATATTATACATTATGTCTCTTGGTGCTGCATAATTAATAGTATTTTTTAGCTTATTTTAAACTGAAAACAAGAATAGCCTTTTTCCAAAGGAGCTTTTCCACCTCTAATTTCCCATAATATTAACCTAAGATGAAATTAATATCACCTGAATGCTAACCCCACAATGCCATACTATCCAAGTCATGAGTCAGGAAGCATTGCAGTTGAACATCCAATAACAAAGTCATTTCCAGTGTCAAAAAAAGAAAGAAAGAAAAAGGATAGAATTTTTACATTAAATCAAATTGAAACCAAGCTTTCAAAAAAATTAATTATTAATCTGTAGTTTGAGAAGAAACTTTCTTGGAAAGCTAGGAGAATAAATTGGATCATAAATATTTCTTACTCCAGTATCTAACAGAATAAATTAAAAATAGTAGTAAAGGGGAAAAAAAAAACATGAGTACCATCTATATGAGGAATGGTGCAACTTTATGGTATAAAACTTCAAAGGCCACAGCAAAAGAAATAAAAGTGGTTTTTTTTTGTTTGTTTGTTTTTGTTTTTTTGTTTTTTTTAAGAGATAAGGCTCATTTCTCAACCTAAACTTGATTCTCAAGGATACAGACTAGAGAGGGAAAAGAAAAAATTGTGACAGATTCCAATGTCCTTAATTTGGAAAGAAGTAAATCATCAAGGATTCTCATCTTGAGAAGAGAAAGGTCAAATGGGAGAAGAGAATGGTAAAATAAGAGTTGTGACCAACCTAATTTTATATTCATTGATGGAAGCATAGGATACAGAGAATCAAAATTAAAAGAAAGAAATTAAAACAACAATTCACAATGCTAACACCCTCTTATCGAAATAAGATACAAGCCACACCAATATAGTTAATCATACTGGAAAAATTAACATGATATCAGAAAAGAAAGAAAACCTTAACAACTCAAAATGAAGCTTTCCTCAGTCTTTTTTTTTTTTTTTTTAAGTGGTTTAGATTAAAGGTCTCATAGATGTAAGGGCCAAGTAAATTCTAATAAATGTATCTTCTAGGGTTAATCACAAACAAGATGAAAAGTATGACATGACAATTCTATGTATACACCAAAGAAAAGGTAGCCAGAACAAGATGAAGGAAGGGCACTAAGAGGAGGGAGAGAAGAAGGAGAGAGAGGGGAAAAGCGGCATGCAGAGTAACATCAGCAAGATGCCAAAACAAACAGCTCTGAAGTCTTTGATCCATGGCAAACACTGACTCAGAAATAATTCACTGGCAAATGCCCTTTGTGATAAATGCAGAAAAAAAAATTAAAAGACTGAATTTGTATCTCAGTTACTTTTTTTTTTTTTTTTCCTTTTTAATAGCTTAAGGATAGCCTTCCTTTGAGATTTGGGTTTCTTCTTCTTTTTTTTTTTTTACAGATATTACATTAACAATTTGATATAATATTTTGTTTCCTGGCATTGCTTATATCTTATTTTCATGAGTATACTTGGAATTAAAAATGTGAAACCAGGGTCATCATGGCTAGTAGGGAGATCTGGGACATATTTGCACCAGAAACTCTACCCCTGGCCAGGGTCATAAGATTGGGAAGAAAATCTCTAGTTCTCAACTTCTCTTAGTTCTGAGGAAAAATTGGTCAGTATGATTAGCATCTTAAGTTTTCTGTGGGAGATTCTCAGAAAACTTACTTTTGTTCTGCTGGTCTTCAAGCACTGAGATGAATAACACAATCCATCCACTTGGGGGTCAGGGAAACAAAGACAATAGCTTAGCTTTGCCTGGAAGTCATTATAGCTTTTTCTTCCAATTTACCAGAGGAAGTGGAGAAAAAATTCCAGTTTGCAACTTCTTCCCGTGGTGGGAAAGAGTTAGTCCTTATAGTCAAAGCCTCAATTTTTGGGGGAGCTGCCCAAAGAATTTGCTTTCATCTTGCCTGCCTTCGGGGACCAACAAAATCTGGCATAATCTTGCTGTCTGAAGGCTGGTGAGAATAGAGAAGATTTGGATAGGCAATTCAAATAGCTCTTCCTCTGGCTGTGGGACAGAAGAGGCTGGACACTCAAGAATTAGCAGGAAGCAGGTTTATAGGCTGCAGCCAGGTTCATAAGGGGGGGCTTTTGCCACAGTCCTTCAATCTCTCTGAATCCCGAGTTTAGAAAGTTTCAGAACTTCATACTCAGTGTGTAGAGGAGCGGAGGCTCACAATCTGCAGAAGTCCACACAAAAGCAGGTTTCTCCAGAAGAGTGGAACCCAGCCCTGGAAACACAATCAAGGACACTCTGTAAATCAGTGCCCAGGACGTGGAGAGTTCTTCCCACATTCCCTCCTGCTTACTAGCTCTGCAGGACCTGACTATTGTCTATTAAAATGCAAATGCTTCTGTGAAGACCTTGGGTTATTTTCTGATTGAGCTCTAGGGCTCCAAGCATAAGCATACTCTAAGTCTGAAAATTATTTTGCAATTTTTTTGTTTTTCTCAGAATCTGAGGACAATTTTTGTGAGGGTTTCTGGAGAAACTTAAGATTTTCTATGGAGAAAGGGTGCCACTATTACACCTAGCTGATCACGAATAAATTTGGGGGAAAAAAATGGTCTAATTTTTATTTTCTCCTTCAGTAAAGAAAGGTGATCCACCTTTTCTGGACCCACTCAAGAAACATGTTTCACTTTAATTTGTTCTAGTACACAGTTTGGACTTGGAGAACCCTAGGTACCTGCGGATAAGAAGAAATAAAGAAATCCGGATTGGGTCAGTAAAAAACATTTGAAAGATCCCAAGGATTTCTGGATATACTCACTGGTTGAAGACTTTTCCTGTATGAGTACAGTCTAGATGACTGGGGGAGAAGCCTGGTTTGTCCATTGCACAAATAAAACAAATTAAAAAATGATGATGAAATAGGTGAATATCTTCCAAACAAAGAAACAAGGTAAAACTCCCAAAACTGGCCCTAATGAAATATAAATATATAATTTACTTTAGAAACAATTCAGGGGCTCAAGCGGTAGTGCGCTCGCCTGGCATGCATGGGGCGCTGAGTTCAATCCTCAGTACCACATAAAAATAAAATAAAGATGTTGTGTTCACCAAAAACTGAAAAATAAATATTAAAAATTTCTCTCTCTCTCTTAAAAAAAATTCAAAATAATCTTCATAAAAATGCTGAAGTCAAGAGAAAAAGTCATAAACACAGTAAGAATTTCAACAAAAATAGGAAAATAATTAAATCCAAACCAATTCAAGCTTAAAAGAAATAATAACTGAGCTGAAAAACTCACAAGAGAAATTAAACTACAGACTAGATGAAGCAGAAGAATATATCAGCAAATTTGAAGGCAGGAGAATGGAAATTATTCAGTTAGAGGAAAATAGGGTGGGGTGAGGAGAACAAGAGTTTATGGAATTCCATAAAATTGACCAATATATACATTATGGGATTCTAATTAAAAGAAACTAAAGAACAAGGAACCCAGAACTGATTGAATGTGATAGACATCATTATCCAAAGTACATGTATGAAGGAATGAATGAAAGTTAAAAAACAAAATTATCACAAATTGAAAAAACAGCCTCTATCTCAGAGCAAAGCCTGTCCAAGGAAGGGACATGACCTTTGTCCTTGGAAAGACCCACAGAATGCTCCTAGGCACATTCCCACCCTGCTAAGTTGTTTATCTACAAATAACAGGAGAGATCTGCTGCGCCAGGTGTCCCTGACTCGGTCAGGCTAGGTGGGGACCCATATCAGCCACCAATCAGCATGAGACAGGGAAATACCTGGGATGCCAGATGACCCTCCCCAGTAGTTTATGGTTTTGGGAAACCACATAGTTCAGCAGGAACACCCCTCTTGGCTTAAACCAATCAGTTCAAATGAATACCCCTTTTGTACTGACCAATCACCCCTACTCAACTTGTTCCCCCAGTGAATGTGCTAATCATGTTTTAGAGTTGTTATTTGATTTTCCCACGGTGTGTGATGATTTGCTAAGAGATGCTATGTTGTATGTGGGGGTCCCTGCCTTCTCCAAGAATGTATAAAACTGCTGCAAACCCTGGGTTTGGGGCCTCTCAGCGTCACCAATTGCTGTGTGTGCACACGCACGGAGGACCAAGCTATCTCACAATAAACACCTCTTTGCTGCTTACATCGATTTTGGGTCTCTGGTGGTCTTTTGGGTGTCCCGAATTCGAGCATAACAAAATAAATATAAATAAAACATGCACTTGATTTATAAATAGATGTAAATTGTAGTACTAATAACAAAAAGTAGAAAGGGGAGAAATCAAGGTATGAAGTTTTCTATTAGTCAACTTAAGTGTTATCATTTAAAAATGGTCTGTTACAACTGCTTATTTTATGTAAAACATATTCAAAAAGAAAAGAGCTATATATGCCAGTTGGGTTTTTTTAAAACTGTGAAAATACTGGAAAAAACAATTTAGAGGAGAAAATATTTATTTTGGCCCATAGTTTCAGTCCATGGTTGTCTGGTTCTCTTGCTTTGGGCCTGAGGCAAGGCAGAATAGTATGGCAGAAGGACAAGGAGGAAAACTGATCCTTTGATCCTTCATGGAAGCTGAGAAGCAGAAAGAGAGAGACAAAGGAGACAAAGACACCAAAGAGAGAGAGAGAGAGAGAGAGAGAGAGAGAGAGAGAGAGAGAGAGAGAGAGAGAGAGAGAGAGAGAGAGAGAGAGAGAGAAAGGAAGAAGCCAATATATAGTCCCAAGGTCATGGCCCAAGAACCCACTTCAATGAGGTCCAAACTTCTAAAGATTTCACCACCTCCTAATAGTGCTTTCAACTGTGAATCCTTTGGTGGATCAATCCATTGATGAGGTTAGAGTCCTCATGATCAAGTCACTTCCAGAATGCCTCACCTCTGATGCACTTTTGCACTGGAGACCAAGCCTTCAACACATGAGCTTTTCAGAGGCATTTCAGATCTAAACTATAACACTGAAAGAAAAAAATCAACAAAACTAAGAATGTTTTTTTTTTTTTTTTTTTTTTTTGGAAAAGATAAGCAAAGCAGACACACCTTTGGCTGAAGTTATCAAGAAAAAAAAAGAGAGAAAAGACTCAAACAAAAAGTCAGAGAAGAGATGACAATGAGAATGTCACAGAAATAAAGACAAAGAGATGCCACAGGAAAAAAAAAGGATATAAAAAAACACAAACAATTGAATGCCAATGAACTATGTATCTTCAAGTAGATGGCTAAATTGACAGAGATTTGTAATATACAAAGACCAAACCATGAATAGAAAGTTGGAATAGATCTGTAACAGAATGGATTTTGAGTTAATAATTAAAAATCTCATAATGATGTAATATGCCCTGGCCCAGGTGGCCTCGCTGGTAAATTCTGACACACATTTTTAAAAGAATGAACACCAATCTTTCTCAAACTCTTCAATAAAATAGTAAGAAGTACTTCCAACAAATTTTATGAGGCTCAGCATTACCTTGATATCAAAGCCTCAAAGACACAAGAATAGAAAACTGTATTCCAATATCCCTCATGAATACTGATGCACAAATCCTCAACAAAATCCTATCAAATAAATTCAAAAGCATGTTAACCAATTGGAATTTATCCCTAGGAAGTAAAGATGGATCAGCATACAAAAATCATTTAATGTAAAACACCACATTAACAGAATAAAGAAGAGAAATTGCACTATTATCTCAATAAAAGCAAAAAAAAAATTTGACAAAATTCAACACCCACCGCTTCATGACATAAATTCTCAACAAATTTGGTATAATGAAGAAGCAGCTCAATATAGTAAAGCCTAATATGAAAAGACCACTGCTAACATCATACTTAATAGCAAAGTACTAAAAGTTTTTTTCTCCAAGAATAAAAACAAAGAAGAATGCAAAGCTCACCACTCTTATTCAGGATATTACTGAAAGTGCTAGCCAGAGAAACTAGGAAAAGAAATTAAAAACATTGAAAATCAGAAAGGAAGGAATAGAATTATTTTCTGGGAGAATGATTTTAAATAATACTCTCTAAATTCTTCATTTAAAAAGGTATTAGAACTAATATATGAATTTAATGAAATTGCAGAGTATAAAAGCAACTTGTAAAAATTTCAGAGCATTTGTATAATCTGACAACAAACTATTTCAAATGAAAATAATTCAATTTTCCTTAGCACCAACCAATAAAATATTTAGAAATAAACTTAATGAAGGAAGTGAAAGTCTTTACATTGGAAACCAAAAATCATTGATAAAAGAAGCAAAAGCAAACAGAAAGATATACCTTCCTCATGGTTTTAAAAATGTGATTTTGTCAAAATATCTATAAAATTCAAAGAAATCTTTAAAGTCAATTCAATCTATCAAAATCTTAATGACTTTTTATTTACGGAAAGAAGAAAAAAATTTAAATGCATATGCAATGAAAAAAGAACTTGAATAGTCAGTTTTGAGAAAGAAGAACAAAGCTTCTGGCACCATACCTTTTAATTTCAAAATATATTTTAAAGATACAGTAATGAAAATAGTATAGTACTGATATATAAAGAAGTATAGGCCAATGCAATAGAATAAATATCTTAGAAGTAAATTTATACATTTATGATAAATTAATCTTTGTTAGGGTGTCAGGAATACACAATTGAAAGGAGGGTGTTTTTTACATCAATTATGTTGAAAAAAACTAAATATCAACATACAAAAGAATGATATCGCATCCTTATCTTTTTTTTTTTTAATTTAGTAGGGGGAGAGTACTGGTACTCAACCACTAAGCCACATCCTCAGCCCAATTTTGTATCTTATTTAGAGACAGAGTCTCACTGAGTGGCTTAGCACCTTGCTTCTGCTGAGGCTGTCATTGAACTTGAGATCTTCCTGCCTCAGTTTCCTGAGCCACTGGGATTACAGTTGTGCACCAATGCATCCAGCAGCATCCTTATCTTATGCCACTTATAAATATCAACACAATGGATTAAATATTTACATGTAAGGCTTAAATTTGTGAAATTCGTAGAAGAAAACTTAAGGGAAATTTTTTATAATTTGGTTTTGGCAATAATTTAATGGATATAATACCAAAAGTATAGGCAGAAAAAGCTAAAATAGGCAGATAGAGCTATATGGAAGCTAACAGCTTCTTCACAAACAAGGAAATGAAAAACGAAAATACAATCTATAGAATGGAAGGAAATATTTGAAAAACACTCATCTGAGGAGATGGTCAATAAACAAAATTTATAACACTCTTCAACTCAATAACAACAACAAAAACCACTAATAACCCAATTTTAAAAATGGGCTATAGAGTAACAATTTCTCCAAAAAAAAGACTTATAAATTATGTTTCAGAAAAATATATTCAACAAACTTATTAAAGCACAGTAGGGAGGACTTTATTTAGAACAATCCCAATTGGTATAAGGAGCACTACAATGAAATTTTGTTGGTGGTGGAGGGGGATTGGGATAAATTTAGGACACTGAGGCAAGTAACGATCTATAGCCAAAAATGGGATGAGGGTCTATGGGTAGAAAATCACTAAGAAGAATCATCAGGGATAAGTGGATTACTGGCTAAACTGACCTAATAGGATTTTTACTAAAGATAGGACTCAGTGATCAGATGTCACCTGAGGGATGGCAGAAGACAAGGAGCCTGATTGGCTATTGAGGGCACTAGATACTAAAGATGGGGTTTTCTCTTTTTTTCAAACTAAGCGGGGTTCTTTGTGAAAACAAGACTTTTACAAGAAAGTACAGAGATGGACCTCTGAGAAAGTTTAGGACAATTACTAATGTTGGTTCTAGCAAAAATCCTTTGTCATTGATCACCAGCTAGATGAAAAGATGTTCAGCTTCAGTAATCAACAGAGAGATACAAGTCAGTACCACAGTATCGCCTCACTCCTGTCAGGATGGCTACTCTGCCAAAGTCAGAAAAGACAGGAAGTGTTACTGAATATGTGTAGAAATTTAAAGGCTGTGTCTTGTTTGGAATGGGAAATAATACAGCTGCTATGGGAAAGGGTACGGAGGCATTTTCAAAAATTAAAAATATAAATACCATACAAAACAGCAATCCCACTTATAGGCATATATCCAGTAGAATCAGAATCTTTAAGAGGTATTAACACTTTTGTGTTCATCAAGCTACTGATAATAGCCAAGATATGGAACCAACATAAGTGTCTTGTCCATGGATGAACAAATAAAGCAAATGTGGTATATGCATATAATGGAAGTTATTCAGCTTTAGATAGGAAGGAAACTCGGCTCCAAGGAAAAACAGGGATGAACCTTTAGGAAGTTATGCTGAGTGAAATGAGCCAGTCAGAGGAGAAAAACACATCAAGATGCCATATATATATGAACTATCTAAAATAGTCAAGTTCTTATTTGACTGAAATGGTGGTTGCCAGGACATAAAGGGAGGTGACATTGCACCCAAAGTTTGAGTTAAGCAAATGAGTAAGCTTAGATACCTGCTATCAAACATTGTACCTACATTTAAACTATTGTACACTTATAATTTTATTTAGACAATAGATCTCATGTTAAGTATTCTTACCACAAAAAATAAAATTAAATTATAAAAAGAAAACCTGACCTCACTACATACCAAGGGAGCAGAGTAGATAATATAGAGAATGAGAAGAGTGAGTTTCACTCCCATGTGGCTGAAATATCTCAGTCCTATTCAGGTTTTTCCTACATCTTTCCTACATTCATTCAGTGTACACTACATGATCACTTACTGGTATTAGAAAGTAGAAAGATAATAGTAAGATTACATGGTCTAATGGAGGAACAGAATAACAATAATTATTAATTAGGAAGCACTTATTGGAGACAGGCGTTAGCTAAATATTTTACACAGATGATCTTATTTAATTCTCACCATCACCTTTTAAGGTAAATACAGCAAGTCCCCTTTTACAAATGAGGGAAAGCTCCACTGAGCACTTAGTTCCTTTCAAAGCACAGTGTAGAACTGGGAGTCAACCTTAGCGAGCCTCACCAGCCTCCACAGTTTGAATTCATTACCATCACCTCATAGAAGCTGTGTGAAGAGTGCACTCATTTTTCCTTAAGCATGTTAATCTCATTCTGTCATCACAGTGCAAACTCAGTCTCTGGAGATTCAGGCACTTGGACTTCCTAACTGAATTCTTACCTCAGGGGATGCAAAATTAAAACAGCATTCAATAAGTCAAGCATGGAGTTCCTGTTCCTGTAGTTTCAGGTATTTGAGAGGATGAGGTGAAATATCCCTTGTGCTCAAGAGTTTGGGGCCAGCATGGCCAACATAGCAATACATCAACTAAAAAGAAAGGTGGGGTGTGGGGTAGGGAGACAGAGAGAGGATGAAATAATTTAAAAGGCTAACTTAGTAGAGAAGAAATGCAGAGCAGGGGAAAGTCTAAAAGTATTTGTTATTTATTTACAGACTGCAGGGAGAGATATGCTTGGGCCATTGAGGAAATGAGAAGGTACTGAATAACTAGATTGAGAAACAGGACACAAAGCCTTCTCAACAATCTGGGGTATTCAACCCAACAAGTCCCAACAAGTACATGACTTGGATAAACAGCAGGTCTTGACTTATTTAGGCAGCTGGCATGATTCCTCAGTGCCTCAGCAGGTGACACTCACACAGGTATCTTCTCTGGGAGAGGATCTGATCTGGTTGGTTGTCACGTTTAATCTGGAGCATCCATGTTGGGAGTCACAGTGAATAGACATCATCATTCCACAGGCAGAGCTTGCCAATAATCCGGTGCAAAGAGATGGCCTCTGACTAAGTCACCAATGTCTGGGCTAGCAGAAGAGTCAATGAATTCCCAGGACACAGCACAAGGGAAGGAACTAGGTGTGCCTAACTCGGTATTCCTCAGTGAAATATTGGGAACAGGGCACTCATGCAGATGTTCTGGGTATGTGTATCTTTGAAGCCAAACATAAATGATAAATGCTGCTAGAAGTGAAGAAGGAAGAGGAAGAATGGGAAATGTAGGGGAAGGGGAGACGGAATGGAAGAATATGTAGTATTCAAAATATAGAAATTAACAGCTTTTTGAAGAAATTATGACCAAAGTGGGAAGAAAATCCCTGATGAGAGTGTTTTCTAAGGATGGAAATAATAAGATAATCCATTACATAGAGCTCAATAAATATGAAAAGATGAAATTAAAGGAAAGATCACAAAGCAAAATAAAAGCATATGGATATCAACATAACAAAAAATATATATGTATAGGTATATATGTGTGTTTATATATTAATATATACTACATACTAGAAAAAGCATGTGGAGCTAATTTAAATTCCTGACATAAATGATTTGAGATAATAGTAGTAAATATTCAAGAATATTTTTGAAAAATTAGAGTAATTGGGAAGACTATATAGATATAAGGAACACATAAAGAAAACACAATTGATAAAATTGGGAAAAGTAAACAGAAATAGAATTTATTAAAAAACTTTACTGAGTGAAAACATAACTACAATGTAAAGTAATAGAATTAATAGTGTGAAAGTGCAATAATTCTGACACATGAGATGGGAGAAATTCAACACACAGATTTCAATGCATTTTGAATCCTTATTATACTAAGTTTTGAAAAAATGTATTCAATCTAGAAAGGAAAAACAATAAAAAAGAAAAGAAAAAAAAAAGAAAACTTGAGAATAAAGAAAATTCCTTTCCAAGTGAGAATTGTGTTTTCAAGACACATCATGAATGGTGAAACCCTGTTAATAGATAATGAAATAATAAGTAACAAAAAGGGAGATTGGTGGGTAGGAAGAAATACATGCAGGAATCTATAATTGCCTTCTTTCCTAGCAGAAATCAAGTAATGGAGACTAAAGTTAAATGAAGCAGTTAAAAAATCCTTCTCAAAATTCTTAATTTTTATTTAACAGTATATTTTTGTATCCATAAAGGAAAATTTAAAGAAACATCATTTCTTAAATACCAAAACATATATATGTACTATATATTAATGTATAATTTAATAATATAACGTGTGTGTGTGTGTGTGTGTGTGTGTGTGTGTGTGTATGTATGTGTATTTTAATTTTGGGGAATTCCTTCAACTCAACCTTTTATATTTTCAACATTTAGTGAAATTAAAGAAATGCTTCATGTAGATTGTTGTACTCAGCATTTTGCTGCTGTGACCAAAAGACCTGACAAGAACAATTTTAGAGGAGAAAGAGTTTATTTTGGGACTCCTGGTTTCAGAAGACTTAGTCCATAGACAGAAGGTGTCATTCCGGGGCTCCAGATGAGGTTGAACATCATGGCGAAAGAGTGTAGTGGAGGAAAGTGGCTTGAGACATTACAGCAGGAAGCAGAGAAAGAGAGATCTTCTCAATAAAAACAAAATATTATGCCCAAAGGCATGCCCCCATTGGCATACTTCCTCCAGCTACACTTCACCTGTCTTCATTTACCACTTGGTTAATCCCTATTAACTCACTGATTGTGTTAATGCCTTCATAATCCAATCAATTCTCCTCTAAACTTTCTTGCATCATCTCATACCTAACATTCTAACCATAATATGGATATTTCATTAAAATATAGTGAATGAAAATTTTATTCTCTCTTTCTTCTTAAGTTTTTTTGCGTGTTATCATGCTGATTCATCTCGTTCAGTGATTTTTAAGTTTGTTCGAATGAGGACCTCTTTCTACCCTTAAAAATTGAGAACTTCAAAGAACTTTAATTTACATGGGATATAGTTATTGACATTGTATTATATGAGAAATTAAACCAGAGGGTTTTAGAAATATATTTTAATGTGTGTATATATATATATATATATACACACACACACACACACACACATATATAATCTATTTAGTCTACATGAAATTTTAAACCCATTATATGATATATTATAGTTTAAGAAAGGTATTTACATTTCACAAGATGACAAATATTGGTGAGAATGGCTTTGTTTTACATTTTTACAATTCTCTGTAATGTCGGACTTAATAGAAACAGCCTCTGCATTCAATCCACTGCAATCTACATCTGCAAAGAGAATAATTGCTAAAACTTAATGAGAGAGAGAATTTCTTGAAACCTAGGTGCAATGTAAAATTACTTAGTGAACATTTAATAATACATAGTATTAAAATTCACTGATCCATCTTGCACTTTGAATAGCCCATTAGCTATGCATTATTTTATAACACCATGTATTCACTGATCAGTTGGAAAAATATTAGTTTCACAGAGTTATAAAGGTCTTACAAAGTATTGATATCTTTCTATACAATGTAAAATATATTGCATTGATTTTCCTATCTTCATATAAAAGATACCTCTAAGAACCAAGATATTTTCAGCTTCACAGGAGCAGATACACATTTTTTTCAAAGAAAATATTTTCTCCTCTTTTATTATTTTTTTATGTCAGGGGGGCAACAAATTTCTCACTTATCATTTGTGAGAAAATTCCTGCTAGATACCCAAATAAATAACTACTGGTTTTCAGTCAATTATATGCTAGATTAAATATATCACTTCATGAAAAATGTGGCTAAGTTACACATGACTCAAAACAGCACACAAAAATTTTGTTCAAGATAACCAGAATATTTGGCAGGTAGGGGAAATGTTTTAAGTATATATCATAGATGTCATTTAGAATACTATAAGGAAGTATACACAATAGTAGAGATTTAATAACATAATTTTTAAACCTCCTTAATGACATTCTTAAGTTTGGCTGTCTGTCGCTGTTTGTTTTGACTACTAATGCTTTGTGATAAAGAATGTAGTAATTTAAAATACTATTGACATTCACTTAATTTTGCTAAGGAAACAGGATTTCTATTGACCCCCTACTTAAGCATCATCAGTGCAGTGTCCATATAAAGAAACAGGAATTACTGTCTCAGTATTATAACAATAATAATCTTGACCTTGCATGCTCCTTCACAAGATTCCAGGGATACTTAGGGCATTCCAAACCAGACTATAAGAACTACTGATCTATTTTACTGATCCATTAATCAACCTATTATGTGTTAAATTTGTAATAGTTATTTCTTGTTAGTGGGATCTGAGATGTCCTTTTTTTTTTTTTTCATTTGTACTTTCTTATACAGCTCTAGTTGAAAATATTGTGCAACATTTTAATACAATAACAATGTCACATTCTTAAAAACAAACAAAATGATAAATTCATTGTATAAAATCATAAAAGTAAATAATAAAGGCAAAATTATAATAGGAAATTTGAGGCTTCAGGGAATTATTATTATAAAAAATAAAGACTTAATACTACTATAACAATAACACATAAGAGATATCAAACCAGAGAGAACCTAAAGGCTTCTCTTGTACATACCAGGAAGGTCCCTGATTTCTTAATGAGAAGGAATTGAAACTATCAGAATTTACCAAATATCACTTATCATTTGGTATACAGTAACTTGTATATACTTATGTTAATAGCATTTGGGTTCAATTATCTTGAGCAAAATTGTTCTAAATATCAACTTCTGGTACCCATAGTGAGATAACTCACATTAGGCATTTCACTTCTTCTCCTCCCTCATACAGGGACTTGCTCACATATACATACCCTACAGAATCATGTAAAAGCAAACTACTTGCTTGGATGTGAAACATAAATATCAACATTAGATTCCTTATTTTTGGCCTTGAAATATCATTACTTTATTGACTATAAATTAAATAGTAAAGGTACAGAAATCATTTTCTTGAAAACAATTATTAGAAGTGATTTCAAAATATCCCTAACATATAGAAACACACAACTTAACAACTTAGTAGACTGATTTTTTAATTATACCTGAACAAGCACATCTTATAGAGTACTTATAACCCTCTTGTTTTCTAGTGTCATCCTTTTAGTTACAAAGATTAAAATTTGAAGCCAACATTTTTCAACTGTGAAGTACTGGATCCAATTACTCACAGCAACTAAAAGCAGAGTTTATTTTAATAGGATTTGCACTAAAACAAGGCATATAAAAATCAGATGCATAGGCAAAGACTTTTTCATCTTTAATCATTAAGTTACCAGTACAAATTGAGCCCTGAAGTTATTTCAGTCCCAAAGGAGATCAGAGATTTAAAGAATTCAGGGGGATTATACATTCGTGTTTGAGTGAACATGCAAAGTGTTTTTGTGCTTGCTATCATTAAAAAAAAGTATTTTCAATACTTTATTTTGAAACCATATACCATAATTTTTTCCCTATAATGATGGTGTTTAATTCTTTGCAGGGTTGGCATTAAGGATTTGCAGAATGAATGTTTTATCGTTAACTCTCTCAAATATTACTTTAGACACATTCTAAGCAAAGTGTGTGTGATTTTTCCCCTCAAAATATCCTCTTCCTCAGACATTGCTGAGTCTCTAATTGTCCTATTGATCTTTAATTTTACAATGTTTTTTTCATGTTAAGGGGGAAAAAAGAATGGGAAAAAGCCTCCCATTAAACTGTAACATTTGAAGGTAGAGTTTAGTGTGTGATAATGCAGGAACCTTACTATCAATTCTTACAAATTTGCAAAGATTGGATGATAGATAAAGTTTGCTTTATACAATTTACAAATACAAATGCTTTTGTATCTTTTGATATATGATTAGCGATCCATTTCTTTTATTTTTCTGTTCAGGATGATGTGCATAAGTAGAACATTTTCCTGTAGGAGGCTTAATCAGCCAGATATATAGTTAACATAATAATTACTGTCATGTGTTGTTGGAGTCAAACAAATAAGTTCTTTCATCACAAATATTTATTAAATATTTATGAAATTTTTATGATTTATTAAATTTCTATGTGCCAGGTACTACTTGATACACAGGATATAAACAATTATGTTTATTAAAACAAATACATCTGAGGAAAGTTAGAACTAGCCACAAGGCAAGGACTATGAAGTTTAGGCTATTGGACAGAAGCTTACCTGCAATGCTGAAGGAGTGTGCTGACAAATGAAGCAAAGGGCCAACCTGTTCTAGCTAAAAATAACCATGTGCTGCACATTGTGGTAAGTGCATTAAAATTTTTTTTCTCATTTATTTTTATAGTTCAATATATGAGATAATGTATCAGTTATTGTGCTTTTCTGCAAGTAACAGAAAACACTAAGTCAAATTGGTTTAAATATTAAAGAAATTTAATATCTCACAATAATTGGAATTTCAGAGATAAGGCAGGCTTTGGGTACAGTTCTGACTGTGGCTTAGTCATGTCAACAGAAACTTGCAATTTTCTGCCCCTTTGCTCTGCTTAGTTAACCCTTCATTTTACATCAGTCTATTTGGTTCATAGTACAAAGGGTTCACCGATGGAAACTGGAAGCAAATGACTCTGTTTAATTTTGTTTACAAAGAAGAAAAATCAATCACACATTATTAGGCTTTTCTATGATGTTATTTGGTCTATTTAGGTGACCTTCTCACTCCTTGATAATTGGCAGGGCACAGAAAAATACCATTGACTGACTTAATCTAACCACAATCTGTACCAGAGATAGGCGTGATGTCATCTTCTCAGTTATTTCTGGAGTGGGTAGATCCTTGAACAGAATTAAGAATAAAGAAAGTGGGTAAAGCTATGGATGATGGCTAAACAAGAGTTTTTTCAATGAAGAAAGGTACTTTTATTGCTATATTCATTTTGTCATTAAGTAAGTTGGGTCATAGAATAGCGGAGTAACTTGCCCAGGGATAGAGAGTTAGGAGAAAGAAACTTGGGGCTTAAGTCTAAGGGGTCTTTCAGAATCTGTGCTCTGTGTCAACACCATTATTGCTAGATGACAGCCAGATGTTACAGCTATTCTTCAGATGACTCTACATGCCAAACCTGTAGTAGCTAGAACTAAGCAATCATAACTTCCCAGGACAGGAATAGAATTATCTTTGGTTGCAGAGGGCATCTGGTGTACTGTGATTGCAACAGAGTATCACACCAAAATCATCAATTCCGCATTAAGTTCTTGCTTTAAACTGTGGTGATTTCAAATCAACTACAAATCTCATATGGTAGAAAGGGCAAACAAATTATTTAGATTCACTTTGATAAGAGCATAATCCCATTCATAAGAGTGGATCTCTCATGAATTAAATACTTCACAAAGGCTCTACTTAACACTATCAGGGTATTAGGTTCCAATGTATGAATTTAGAGAAACACTAGAATTCATACTTCAAGTGTTCATTACTTTTTTAGATATTATATATCATTACAATACAGGCATAAATTTATACATAATATTTACTATTGTTTTGCATGTTTAAGGTATTTTGTTTATCCTACTTTTTCTGTCTTCACTTATCGTTACGCTTTTGATATTTGTCCATATTATTATATATGGCTCTTGTTCATTTATTTTGGCTATAGTATGGTCTTTGGTTTTATGAATATTTTATGATATATTTTCCTCATAATCAGCATCACTCCACATTCTTATTGTTACATTTTTTTTAAAAGTTGCCAAACTGAAGAACATGAAATTTTAACTCAAAGCTTCAACTTTCAATTCCTTAATTATTGGTGTGAGAAAACTTGTCATATATTTATTATTGTTTGGGTTTCCTTTCTTATTCTTTGTCTTTTTAAAATTTGCTTCTGATTTGAATATATATATATATATATGATTTTTAGAAATTTGATAGTAATATTTAGCAAATATTTTTACATAGTTTGCACTTATCTTTCATTTTGTAATGTTGCTCATTATATAGACCTTTTAAGTTTAATGTATTCAAATGTATTATTCATTGATTTATTCTTTGATGATTATTTATTTAGTTTCTACTATGTTCCATATACAGATCTGTTGAATTAGACAATCCTCCATGGCCTCTGAGCACCACTGCATGTTCTTAATGCATAGGCCAAGAATACAAATTCTGGGTTGATCTTTACTTAAGCCATTCCTCAGGGTTGTATTTGTAGCAAGCAACTTTAAAGGGCGAGATAATGTCTCCCTTTAGACTGAATGCAAGTTTGCTTTTCCACTCATTATAAAGGAAGCAAATTCCCTATATTCACTGTTTTTTAGCTTTCACACAAATTGTTGGCTGCCTCTACTCCTCCTGTTTGTGGGACCTATATCACATCTCCCTCATGGAACTTTTAGGTAAGGGAAACCTGTTATAAACAAATATGCTTATATTCTTGATGCTTCTTATGCTATGAATAATAAAAACTTTTGTCTCTGGCCCAGGACTCTTATGTCTTCTGCTATGAGTTTCATTTCTTCTCTTTTACTCTTTCTTCCTTCTTCCTTCCTTCCTTCCTTCCTTCCTTCCTTCCTTCCTTCCTTCCTTCCTTCCTTCCTTCCTTCCTTCCTTCTTTCTTTCTTTCTTTCTTTCTTTCTTTCTTTCTTTCTTTCTTTCTTTTTCTTTGATTAGCTTATAAGAAGCATAGGTTAAAAACCCTTACAGGTTTTGGTGTTTAGAATATACCATAGCATAGAACAGATAAAAGTCTATTATGCATGGAATTTTAGCATTCCAATATAAAGAAGGAGACAATAAATAACAAATGTAACAAGTAAATTTTGTAGTATGCAGAGAAATTAAGTGCAATGGAAAATATATATGATGAAGAAGATCAGAGATTTCAAATGTTGGTATGAAGAAATATCATTTCTGTATTTTGCTAATGAAATCAATATATTGAGACCAAAGTTTTAAATTTTATCAATTGCATTTTTGTTTATAATTCATTTTGAATAAATTTTGCACATGCCTCTGATTTAATTTATTTTTTTCCTGAGGAAAATTCATTTAATAAATTTATTTATGAAATTTATTTAGTTTTTTTAAATGATGGCAGTAGTCTTTGATCCCACAATGAGAGACATGTCTAATGGTTCAAAATATTAATAGTAGGTGAAGTAAGGTTTGGTGTAATTTGGCTTTTGCTAAAAAAAGAAAAAAAACGAACATTTACAAACACCTATAGTTGAGTAATGACACAGCAGGTTATATTTTCTTTAAACAATAGGAAAAGAAATAAGATGATACTCAATCATTAAGCCATTTTTTTTCTGACCACAATCTGAATTTATTTTCTTGATGCATATAGTAAAATATAGAAACATGGCTTTAGGAGCATGACTTAGTAGTTATTTGTAGTAGTTTCTGTGCGTCTTTCCTAAAACTTGAGTTCTTATCACATTTAATTATAATACTAAATTTTGAGGGTTCAAATTCTTTTAAATAATATATGAAAGACAATTTATGTTATTTATTCTTGTTGATTAAAATTCTTTCATAAAAATCAATTCTCAAAGTATCTCCCTTGCTTCAAATACATCTGAATATACTACAAAAGGAGAAGTTTCACTTAACCCCAATCCATTTTTCTAAATCTCTAGATTTCATACTCTATCCAATGTCCTTGAATATCATGAGTCATCATTTTAAAGGCAGAATTGAATTCCTCCCAAGTCAAAAGTCAAAAGTTCTTTCTTTCTTTTTTTTTTTTTTTAACCTACTTCTGATATTGCATTTACCCTCATCCAGGTTTCCAAATTGGCATCAATCATTAATTTGAATGGTTTGGTGGGAACTGCAAAAGTCAAAATATTAGCATTGACCTAGTCCCTCAGCAAAAGCTACACTTCAAGAATTGCTGGCCAGGTATCTTTCTGTCAAAGTGAAATGGACTTGACAAATCGTCTCCCACACCTCCTGTGACTGCAAAATATTTTAAATTCTATGAAGTTGGTGCAATGCATCTGGGGGAGAGGTTAAGAGAAATTGTGCCCACATATTTCATCAAGTGACAATTTTAATCCTTTTTTTCTCAAAACTATTTAGCTTTTTTTAGGAAGCCATTTCTCTAGTTTCAATTAAGTCCTCAAAAAACCAAGTTATAACATTTATACACATCAGTATTCTCAAATATTCACACAATCACCATCCACTTTCACCCCTACAAATCTTTGAGAAATAACTAGTAAAACTGAACATACCCCAACTATTCTATTCAACATGAAAAAAATGAATGAAAGAAAGAAAGAAAGAAAGAAAGAAAGAGACTCATACTCTTTTACTGGCAAAGCAAAGATTGATTTAATTTCATAACCATGTAATACTTCATTCCTCAAACCTATTACTAAAAACCAGAGTCAGACTAGGAGGTAGGTGGTCTATTCATATCAGAATATCAATCCAATTTTTTAGTCTATATATTCATAATTGTCCCAAATTTCCTACCCACTAATTCATTCTAGTCAGCACATTCCTCCAAACTAATTCCATGAAAAGCAAATTCTATTAATTTTGCCCAAATTTTGGCTAATTGTTTTCTTTCCAACTGAGATTAGTTTTAAAAGAATGACAGATCAGTCCTGACTATAATACTAATCGGTTATGTGACCAGGGACACATTACATAACTTTTCTTATTAGCACTTTTCTTATTTTTAAAATATATGTAATATTTGACCTTTATATTGGTAGTGCTGCTTTTATATTCATAAAGTGTTTTATATGGAAAACAGTATTTAAATATGCAAATAATGCAGGTATATCAAAGTCTTTGAAAATAAAAATGTGTATAGAAATAATAACTATTATTATGTATATTCATAGACTAATACAACCTATATCACCTGGTAATGGTTAGAAATGCAGAATCTCATCAATTGACAGGTAATCTAGAACAAAGCTATCACCAGGACATTTCGTCAAACTATCATTAAGAGACATGTCTATTTTTTGTCTGGGGCTACTTTTTAGAAGAAAAATGTAAGTCTAAATCTGCAGGTAGCCATTTAGCCTCTGCCCACAGAGTTTGCTTAAGAATGCAAGCACCACAGAGGAGATCAGAGATAGATAGTGGGAGATAGAGAGAATATCACATTTTTCTTGAGTTTTTTTTTTCCCAAAACCATATTTTTCTTTTGAACATCCTAGTTACATTAATAAATCAATAGTTTCACTTTAGTTGTTGCTGTTAAACTAGCATTAGATTTTTTTTTAATTTACTTCCTATAGAAGTTGAGTTACAGACAGTTTTCTTTATAAAATTTTCTGCATAAAAGAATTCTCAATACCTGAAGGAGTCATCAAAGATTCCTGGAGATTATAATTTTAGTCATGTATTAATACATAAAGTTATCACCTCCAAAATCCCATTCTATAAAGTAAGCACACATTTTACTTGTGCTTGAGAATTTTATTCTGCATACCAATCAATGAAAGAGAATGTTATTAGGAAGTTTAGGATACTTTTATACTTTTCAAAAACATGTGTTCTGGCACTGGAGAAATAATCAGTGAATGCATTGTACTACACACACTGATACTTACTAGAGACAGAAATGGAGAATGTACTTCAAATGGAGGGTTTGTGAGAGCTTTTTCTTGAGGTCATATATGTCTTATATGTGTTTGGTTGCTTTGGTGTACTGTTTGGGTTACTAATAATCAAGAATGGGTGAAGTTTAGATCTAGATATTTATCAAAAAGCAAAAATAAATGTTGATTTGGTCAGCTTTTTTGCTGCTGTGACCACAAGACCTGACAAGAACAATTTTAGAGGAGAAAAAGTTTATTTAGGACTCATGGATTGAGAGGTCTCAGACCATAGATGGTGAACTCCATTTCTTGAGGCTTGAGGTGAGTCAGAACATAATGTCATAAAGACATGGACATTAGAAAGCAGAGAGAAAATAAGCTTCACTCACTAGGCACAAAATACAAACTCCAAAGGTATGTCCCCAGAAACCTGTCTCCTCTAGCCACATCTAGAGTGATCAGTTTAGAGCAATCACCAGTTAATCCAATCAAGCAGATGGAGGAACTGATTAGGTAAAGTTCTCATAAGATTATCATTTTTCCTCTAAACTTTCTAGCATTGTCTCACACATGACTTTTGGGGGTTCACCTCATATCTAAACCATAATATATGTCTGCTTATGTTTTAGTGTTTCAGAATGCTTTAAGAAAGGGCTATTCAAATATCCCTAGTCCCTGAGATGCCTTGCCGGAATATAAAGAAATGGAATGTAATGGGTTAGCTTTTATCTTAATTTCAGAATGATTTTCCATGGCATCACAGTGTATTTTAGGAAGGGGAACTGAGCAAGGGCAGCACAAAATGGAACAAATAACAGTATTATCCAGGGGCAAGACATCAGTAAATAATGTAGTTGTGAATGACTGCAAGACTTCAAACATTCCCCAAACTTTAGGAAATTCATTAGAAGTATTTTATTATAGACATTAGCAGCATGCTGAGGAGTGTAGATATCAACCTTATGTATTTTAAACATTTATTTATTTTAAATTGCAGAGAATTTTCTAAAAATTTGCACATTAACATATATCAATCTCTGCTCTACTCAAGTTTCAATTTATGTCCTATGGAAGTATTATGTCTATTTCCATTTAGTAGCTAAGGAGATTAAAACTTGGAGAAGTATGATAATTTAATAAATTTCATGTAAGTTGTATGGATAAGACAATCACAAGAAAATGCACATCACAAAATACCTTATAAAGTTGTAAAATCCTGAGTCCATTGCTAGTCTGTCCTCTTAAAAGAAGATAATAAGGATTCAGGTGCCAGTATTCTAGAACAGCAGTGTTTATAAAGAGGAAACTTTGGAGATTCAACCTTTTAAGCACAGGAATTGTAGTGGACCCAGATCTAATATAAAGTAAAATGTAATTAATACAAAACCATCAGTGTTATATTTGAAAACTACTCTTATGCCTCTTAGAGTAAAATTTCCTAATTCCTATGAATTATTATAGGTATGAATAACCAAATTTAGGCAATAAAAATCATAATGACACTGGATAGTCAGTACTCTTCAAGTTGCCCTAATTCATAACAACATGAATTTGTCTAGAATACCCTGATCAAATAATAAATACATTCAGAGTCAGTTGAATTCAATAAAAATTAGCTATGATTGCTATTTGCTGTTACAATTTTTTTTTTAAATAATAAGTTTTCCAGGCACCATGGCACATCAGTGATTCAGGAGGCTGATGCTGAAGGATCAGGAGTTCAAGGCCAGCCTTAAACTGCAGTTTAGCCACACCCTAAGAAAATTAGTGAGACCATGTCTCAAAATAAAACAATAAAAAAGAGCAGAGAATGTAGTGCCTCTGAATCCAATTCCCAGTACAAAAAAATAAAAATAAAAAATAAAAAACAAGAAAAACACAATGATTTTGTGATGTTCTACACAGAAGAAACAAGATCAGTGAGTAGAAGATATGCAAAAGTGTGTTTTAAACTAAACACATTAACTCCAAAATTTAGAATTCCCATCTCAGGGTTTAAGACTGTTGGAAATGTGATTCATACACAAAATGAGCAGTGTATAGAGCTTCTCCAAGATCTTTAACAATTCAGGATTACTTCAACATGTTGATGCCTTTCTTCTGAGAAAGAGGGCAACTGGTATCACAAACTTACAATTTGGTACCCTGTTTCAGGAGTGACTGCAACAACTTGTCTATGGTGTAACCTAGTTCCAGAAAAATAACACTTTATAGACTACATTATTTAAAAAAAAAATAAAGTATTTAGTTATCTGAAAGGGCTTCTGGCCATTCAATGAATGAAACTTAAACAATGGAAGCTTATTGAATGCAATCTCTGCTTCTAATTAAAATGAGAAGTATATTAATAGAGCTCTTTTATTAAGAATATTCAGCTTTCAAATTTTCTTAAAACATTTTTATTTGCTTTTCACTGTGAGTGATGTTGTTAAAAACAATGGCATAACGGCACACACACTTTGATGGTTTCCATAAAGTGATCATTAGGGAAAGTTCAAGACTAATTATGGAAGTTTGCTTGAATAAGTTTTAAATTCTGAATAGTTTATTCATCATAAGTTATGTACATATTTATTCTTTACAATGTTTCATACATAATTTAATATTTAAACCACTTTCCATCTTTGGAAATTTAGCTTGACATTTCATTCATCAGCAACTCAAGCCTTTGTTTCTAATTACATTTTTCAAAACTCTTGCTTGTTCTATTTTCCACTTTCAAAATTATTTCTGAAATTTAATTGACATCTTAATGAATACATATTTTTTCATATCCTTTGAAAGTAAGCCAATTATAGAAGCTTTCCTTAAAAGGTTGAAGGAAGAAATGATTATAATTTTTAAAGTTTGAGAGAATAATAGCAATTTTCTCATAAAATAATAATGTTTAGAAATAGAATTTAGTCATTTGACTTTCTGTTGGAGAAAGAAAAGCTTTGTAAATTATTGTTAAGATGATGCTTTTTGAAAAGGAAAAACATAAAAAATGGAAAGATAATGCTGTAGTGATATATTTTCAAAACACTTGAAAATATGCCGAATTTTCTTTAAATGATTCTCTAGTTTACAGGAAATACATAAGATTAAAACTAATAGTTCTAATAATACAAGCAATTTATAACTATAACTTTACTTTTCACATTAGTTTGGTGGAAAAGCCATTTGAAATTAGGTTTTATCAATTGGTAGTTTATATTTTTCTTGTAGGCTTGATGGGAATATAGTGCAAAAGAAATATTATTTTTTATAACAAGTATAAAACAGAAACAAATTTTACTGTTAGTACAAATGACTGGTAGGTCAGAGTTTGCTTCCTGTTCAGATCTATTATTATAGATTTACTAAAGCTTCTTACTAAAATAATAACAGGCTCCTAAAATACTTACAATGGCAATTACTGTTACAAACACATGCGCCTGCGCGCGCACACACACACACACACACACAGAGACATACACATGCACATGTTTTAAGGCAGATGATGCTAATGCTTCACTAATCCTGGAAACAATAAAACATTCTCTCTAAAATAACATGAAAATAAATTTTCTGATTCCATAAAAGTCCAGAAATAGGTTTTTAGTAGGAATATTATAATTGTTTTCATATGTATTTATTTGTTTATTTTATTTGCTTTTATTTATTTTATTTTTATTTTATTTTATTTGCTTTCTAAAAATAGAAGAGTCATGACTTGGATCAAAGCTTATTCTTAATGTCATTTGTTCCTAACCAATTTGCATTTTTTAAATGCCATTTATTTTTTTCCTTTTTTGCATTTGAGCAATAAATGTTTACTGGATCCTAGGGATGCAAAACTAAATGAGAAAACTACTTTTTCCCTTGAGGAATATGTAATATAGTTCTGAGTACAGTTGTACAAATAAATGAGTTAAGAGAAATGAGAGCATGCAGAGAAGTTTGCATTGAGAACACAAAACCTGGGGTTTTCATTTGTAATTGAAAGCCAAGAAGGGCTTCAGTGGACTTCAGCTTAAGATGCTTCTTAAAGAATGAATAGTGTTGCCAGGTAGAAAAGATGTTGTATTAGACAAGTGATTCTCAACCAGCATCAATTTGGCACTGCAGAAGATATTTGCTAATGCCTAGGATAAATTTTGCTGCCAAATATTGTACAACTTTCAGGAAAATTCTCTTCCCTCCCACCAATAAATCATCTGTCCCAAAATTTCAATAGTACCAAAGTGAAAAATTTTGAGATAGAAGAACTATAGGAGAAAGTGGTACAGGTGGAAAATAATCTATAAGCCTGCATGCAAGTTTATATAAATTGTTTGATGTACATAGAGGGAATACAGAAAGAAGGATCAAGATTGTCCACTGGATCATTGGAAAGAAGAATAAACCTTTATTATTTTTTGTCAGTGTGGATGTGGAGAAAGATACTATTAAGTTTTTGTAAAAATGCAGCAGTTTCTATATAGAAATAAAAAAACAAGAGTTGGTTTTTAACTTTTCTACTTTAAAGTTAAAAAGCATCAACAGGTAATTAAACAGTTTAGTGAAAAAGTCCCATTACCTGAAAATATAGAGTAACTAAAGAGAAGTTAAAAAAAATGTCAACAGAGGTGTGTGTGTGTGTGTGTGTGTGTGTGTGTGAACAATTACATAAATTTTAATTTATTTTATCAGAAAAAAATGATGTATAGTATCACATAACATGTTTAACCTCTTCTCCCACTTCAGAATAGCGAAACTATTATGAACCTCATAGGATGAAGGTTGGGTATCAGGCCTCAGATAAAGTGGCAATTGTGGAATATAGATAGTATTTTGGCCTAAAAAATGAAAACAAAGTAAATTATATTAAGAGGTATGATACTTAAAAGCCTGAGAGTTGTCTGAGATGTTTCAGTTCGTTAGGGCCTTTCACAGAGCCTGGAAAATAACTGTTAGTATGAGTAAATTAATGAATTTTAAGAAAGAACAAAGAAGGGAAGGAATAAAAATGAGAGAAGGAAAATATAGAGTTTTGAAACCTGCTATAAACTTAGTTGAGTTTTATGACAGCAAGGACTTTACAGTATTTTAATTGCTGCTGAATTCCCAGCAACTAGAAGTATGCTTACTACATTTTAATGCTCAAAAAAAATTTGTGAACTGAATGAGTATGCTACTTCTTTCTCTTCAAATGCATGCAAACATCTGTTGGAGGTAGAAAGGGGCAACAAAATAATCAGTAGTTATATCACTGATGACTGCATGTTTGGGCAACAGAAATATTAATTACATTCATAATTTAGAAGTGTTATAAAAATATAAAAATAAATGATGACTTGGCAATGCTTGGATATTAAGGAATAGATTAATTAGTTAAACCATGGAAATTTTGGATTTTCAAGATTAGTATAGGTGTATGTATCAGAGAGAGAAAATCATGTCTGACATCAAAAAGATAGAATAATGAGAAGACATAAGAAATAGTTGAAAATATTAACATCTTTTTTTCCTGCTGCTTAGTATATTCCATAAATTATTATATTATAAGCTGGGCATGGTAGCACATGACTGTAGTCTCAATGGTTTGGGAGGCTGAGAAAACAGGATTGCAAGTTCAAGGCCAGCCTCAGCCTCAACTTAATGTGTCCCTAAGTAACTGAGCAAGACTCTGTCTTAAAATAAAATATAAAAAGTGCTGGGGATGTGGCTCAGTGGTAAGACATCCTTGGGTTCAATCCCCAGTACCATGAAAAAAAGAATATTATCATACATTATAATATAAGTGTGTGTATGTATAATATATATATATATATATATATATAATGTGTATATATAAAATATTTTATTACATCAATTTTGGCACTTTAACTTGATTTTTATTTTACTCCTAAAACTTGCCTTAAGATAGAAATTTTTATCCTAGGATATTTTTCTCTTTGTATTACTCTAAGTTATAAAGGACCCTGTGTTTTCTCATTGGATACAGTTTGATTGTTTATATTCTAAAATTAAATATTTTAAAATGATTCTGACATAACTTTCCGATGTATGTGTATGAGAACACCACAGTGAATCTCCACATCATGTACAACCACAAGATTGGGATCCTAATTAGAATAAGTTGTACTCCATATTTGTATAATTATGTCAAAATATACTCTCCTATCATGCATAACTTAAAAGAACAAATAAAAATGATATACAAAAGTAAACATTTTTGTGTCTTTGTATATTAATATAGGCTTGTTAGAAAAGAAGCTATTTAGAGAAGGAGAGAATAGATCTGAAAACAGTAATACTGTCAAATGAACAAAACATTTAAGGAACCGTGTTTTGTTTGTCCCCTAAATAAAGATATAAACAATATATTTTACACTTTTACAGAGTTTCCCTGTAGGCCATCTAATTCTCAAGCTTTATGCAGCTCTTGGCAGTGTGAACTCCTGAGAGAAGCACTGAAGAGGTTAAGCATCCTGCATCATGGCCCCTTAGCCACAACTCAATGACCCTATTCCTTGCTCTCCAGTGCCTTTATCTGTGGAGTAGGGATGCTAATCCCATGTCTAACCTTAGGTCCACATGGAAAAACGAATTCCAAACTTATTTTTAAAATAGATTTTAAAATTTTAGTGCTTACAATGTTAAAAACGTATGGTTATACTGTATATCAAAATTAACCAGCTTTCTATGCTGTTTGTTCTTACTGGTTTTAACAGAGAGAAGTTTATTAACTTTAAAATGCTCCATAAAAGTATATGTTTCTGTAATACTGAGCAATTTAAATGATTTTTTAATTGGTAAGTTTTTAATCTTTGGCAATAATTGCTCTTTCATGAAAAATCTCTAACATTATTAAATGAAGAATTCTGAAAGTTAGAAATTCATTGAGCAAAACAGGAATAGAGGATGTTAACATCATTTTTGTTTAAAACTAAATTTATTCAGGTGGTCACTTCTAATGGCATTTTATATTTTCCTTATGGTTTGCTACATTTGCATTATTCCAAAAGTAAATTATTATTTAAGACCTAACTTAAAACTCCATATTATCTAAAAATTACTGGTTTGGAAGGATAGTTTTACATTAGTGTTCCTTTATATTCCCATTATGGAATTTACTAATGGAAGAGATAATAATTCTGCTCAGTATTTCCTTTTGTTTTAGTTGTCAGTACAATATGAGTAAATGTTTAGGAGTTATTTTGCCTTTTAAGGATCATAAACATTAACAAATGCTATTTGATTCACTTACAAATTATATGAGAAGAGCCATGAAATTTTCTTAACCTTTTCTGTAGCTCAATAAATCACAAACAGACAAGAAAGTTAAGCACTACTTCAGTGGAAAATCAGCAGACAGATGTAGCACACATTCCCCACAAAATAATTCAGAACCTGTTTCAATTTATCAAATGCCTACTTTATCTGTCAAAACAATGTCCTTTCTCAAATAAAGGGCATTGTTTCTGTAGCAAGAAAAAGGTTCTGATGTATTGTTATCTGCAAATGGATGGCGGAATAATGGAACAACAGGCAGTGTTTCAAACTAAGAGATCAAAGGCCAGAATGCATTACAAATCTTGTTAAAATAAATGAGGGTAAGAGCATAATTCCAATAAAGACATTTATGGTCTTAAACAATCTCTCACTCTTTTTAAAGGAGATCTTTAAAAATGAATCCAAATCCCACGACAAACACCAAAAGGTTTTTGCTGCTTCTCTCAAAGAAATGCAATATTCAAAGAAATAGATTTGTAGAACTCTCATGGATGCTACATATCAGTATCTGTCTTATGTGCTGACACTGTAGAATTTTACTGACACTGTTAATTTATCTATTGCATTTGTCCATGCACATGACATTCAAGGAGAAAATTTCTTGTTCATACAATGTCCAAATCTAAAACATATTTTATTATGAGAATGTATAACTTAAATAAATATGCTTATTTTATAAAATTTATCTTTAAAAGTTATCTGCTTTAGTGTTAGCAATTTTTCTGAAATCTTCTTAGTACAAGAATACATAAAATCTACAATGAATCTTTAAATCCTCAATTGAGATGAAATATTTTCTTCCTTAATAACATCCAGAAAATTCAGGTATAATTTTATATTAATACTGAACCTTAAAGATGTGCTTTACCTGTGCATAATCAGTTATCTTTTATTCCTACTTATTGTCAGACTCAAATGTTTGTTTTAACATAGACACATCAGATATTTATGATTCCAGCAGCCTAGTTGATCTGGAGCTGAAACATGACAACATAGCCTGATGCATCTGTCTTTTGTATGATTGCAGGTTGTTCTCCTTTACCTTATTCTAGGTATTTGTTTAGTTTTTCTTCTTCTTCTTTTAGTGTAACCATGACCTTTGACAGTAAGTGGAATATATCCTTAAAACAAATCTATAGCAATCTTGTTTGAAGAAAAAAAAGTCAGTATTCAGAAATAACCTTTGAAATGGATGATTATAAAATGCATTTACTCATGACTGTCAAATAATGACAGAAGTATGTGGGACCATGTACATTCACACAGTCCTATAGTTTAATAGTCTTTAAAACCTACTAGAGAGTTATCAAAGTCATATTTACCACATCAATTGTCTGAGAACAATTCTTGGAAAAGAAAATGTTGGTTTCACATAATGTAATGTAGACAGCAATGTTTACTGTCTGACATTAAAATTGTAAAATAGTGGTTAAGCATAGTTTAATCTCCTAAACCTTAGCTTTCTTAAGTATATAAATAAATACTTGAATCAAGCAAGAAATTAAAGCAAATATGATTCAAGATTTCAGAAAAAATGTTGGCATTGAGTTAAAATTCTAGCTTTTCTAACAAAAATGCTCCTTACATTCATCAAAATCCGGAACAAAGGGAGGTTTCTGTGAATAGACTTTCTGCTCACACTTACATAAAGCTTATAAAGGAAAATATTAAATGGTGTCATTTGGGATATTCAGACAAAATTTGAATCAGCTGTAAAATTTGTTCCAAAGTGTTTCAGTAGTTAATATAATCAACCACACAAGCCTTCCCCAAATCCTCTAATTCCCTATTATATAATGTTAACTGTGTTGGGAATAAGAAATTAAAGCATTATACAGACTGGATCTTACCTTCATGGAGTCACAAATCCATATTAAAAGAATAGTTTGAATCTTTCAATTATTTTGTTTACATTGTCTCTACCATCTCTATATTTTTAAAATATTTTTATTAGTTGTAGATGGACAAAATGCCTTTATTTTATTTATTTTTTTAATGTAGTGCTGAGAATCGAACCCAGTGCCTCACACATGCTGGCAAGTGCTCTACCACTGAGCCACAACCCTAGCCCCACCCCCTCACCCCATCTCTATATTTTAAGTCAATTCACTAGGTAAATGAATCAAAAATAGAACTCAGTCTTCGAAATATTTTTTAAAAAATATTACACCCAAAATGATTTAATTTTTAACATTTTTTATTTTATTCCATGTTTATAAATAAACATGATATACCCATAAATCTGTCTAAACATTTCAGGATCTTCATTTGTAGATGTGAATAGACATACTCATAGAGTCATCTATTTATTCATCAACCCACTCATCCATTCATCCATAATTAAGATTTATAAAACTTTAGTAAAACAAGTTTCAATTCCAATTCTGCTTCCTTACCATATGAGCTACATGAATTTAATAAGCCAGTAAACTACTCTATTCCTTAGCTTCCTAATCAGTGAAATGGAAATAATATCTGTTTCATTGAGTTGTTGTCAACATTAAATTCTTCACATGCATACAAGATAAATACTTAATTTGTAGCTAATAAGTGATCAATAATTGTTAGCAAGTTTTATTAACCATATTCTTACTTAGGCAATATAGTGTAATGCTTATGAACATTTATTTTTGGAATCAGATTACTTTGTTTTTGGGGTTCCGATTCCACCTGAACCACTTACTATTTATTTGACTTTGAGAAAGTTATCTTTACCTCTTGTTACTTTGGTTTCTTTGTATATGAAATAGAGAAAATAGTACCTACCCAATAGAGTAATTGATATGATTTCTGCTTAAATTAGTGCATTGACATAAATATCAAGTACTGTCCTTTCAGTCTTTTGTTAGCCCAAAATGCTTTTCCTTTGAGAAAAGCATATAAAGCAGAGTTTATTTAAAAGGGGGTTGCATAGAATTCTGCCCCGGGGAGTTATGGGGGCATACACAGGTAGTATCCTGGTATCCCAGGAAGTAAGGGTGTCCTATCCTCTTTACTTGTCCTAGGCTTCCTTTATTCTCCTGCTCTCTTCCCTTTATGTTTCTCCTTTCTGCGTACATGACTAGGACCATGGGAAATGTGGAAAACTTTGAGCATCCATTTAATTATTTTTACTTGTATAGACAATTGCTGGACAAGGCAGGGGAGGCCTTCTGATGCTTGTATGAACCGGAGCACAAGTGATCATGGCAGATCTATGCCATGAGGCCTGAGGGATAAGACTAACAGGTCTCACTTTCTTCTTCACTGAAACAAATTTCTGTGCAGAGAAAATTTCCACAGGACTCTTTAGAAACATGTTAGTTCTTTGCAGTACCAGAAATTTGTCTTCTGGGACATCTGACTATAAAGATTCTCAGTAGATATGCTTTGGTTAATCTCATTTTGTTTCTGATTGTTCAATGTTACAAAATTCTATAATTGTGAAAATTAGCCAAGGATGTCCAAGAATTTGTCTCTATTTACCAGAATATATATGAAAAAAGCAATAGGATTTCCTCCTCACTAGCATAAACATTGAAAACTGATATTCTTTTTTTTTGAAAAAAAAAAAAACCTCTCCATACAGGGACTTTCTGTGCTTAAGTCATGTCATCTAAAGTGCAACTACACATGAGAGATGCAGTGGGTATTCTTCATGGAGAAGGTCTTGGCTTGAAGATGTCCCACAGTGTATTCCATTTCCAAGACTTCCCTCTGAAATTAAGGAAGCTCATCTGCATCACCAATAACTCTAAGAAAACCAACTATGCTGCATGACTAAAGGAAGATTGAAGCTTTAGCTTTCAAAGATAGTGTATAGTTTAGCTTGATTCTATGCAAAGTATAAGAACAGCATACAATTTAAATATCTTACTACTTGGAATGATATATCAATCCATTATAAATGTTAAATTTTGGAAAATCTTAGGTGAATTATCAGATCAACAAAATAAATTCCAAATAGAATTAATACCAAGGAAATTTTCCATTAAGTTAAGGTTAAAAAATATCAATTAGAGAAAAAATAAAATTCTCCTTCCATAATACTAGCCTGAAAGCGACTTGATATAAAAGTACATCCTGAGACACTGAAGAAGGCTAGAAGATACTCCATGAGCAGTTTTTGTTTAGGCCAATCCTTGTTCACATACTGTGCTTACAAACTGAACAGGCAATGTTTGAACTGCATTTGAAAGCACCATAATATATAGATAGACTATGATTTACTTGGTTGATTATACTATTTGATTAATTTAGAGAACCAAATTGGAGGAGAAAAAATTGATTTTACAAGTTTGGAATTTTTCAGTTCAAATTACTAATTGATTCTACATTTTTTCAGTTTTTTAAATAGTTGCAGTAGTACTATAAATATTATTTTTAAAGATAGATTTGTTACAAATACAATTAATTAATGGGGACTATCAATATATACCACTATAATGCACTAATAAAAGTGTAAAAAATAACAAAAGAAAACATTTAGTGGGGGGTATTGTTGAAACTGAATTATTTTATGAGAGTTCTAATAAAGGACATTTATTATGGAGATTATTACAAGTATTGCTTTTTTTTTCCATTTTGCACATCTAATAAAATCCCAGTCATCTTTTTGATAATTCTATCAATTAGTTTTTAATTTATAAGGGCAGCATTCAAAGTGCATGCAAATCTTAAAAAAGAAGGTAATAACATTAAGACATATCCTTAACAAACTGTAGGAAAATATAACTTATTTAACTGCAAGCACATTTAATGATAAACACGTGTACTATCCAAGTTTCTGATTAATATGAAGAAAACATTAACAGACTAAAGCAGCCATAATAATTCAATGATTTAAAACAACAAAAAGTGCCTCTGTAAATATTAAGTCAATAACTTTCTTGTGAAATATAAAATGTGCTTGGCACAAAAAACTAATATGATTTTCTGCATGTAAATTACCATATTTTAAACAAAAGATATCTTCTAGAACCATTTTAATCTTTGCTATATTTTACATATAGTACTTTCAAATTCATATTTCAGTGTTGACATATTTCAAATAAAGAAAATGGACTGTTGTAATTCTTTGTATGGTGTTTTCATTCAATTAGCTCTATCTTTCTTTTTCTAAGCAAACAAGACGGCAATTTACTCAAAAGTCAACCCATAATAACATATATCAGCCAGAGTTGAACAAACACAGCGCTGCTCATACTACACCTTTTAAAATCAAACAATTTTAAATAAAAGCAAACATGAACATAAATAGTGTTTCCCTTTGGTATTTGACTGTTGACAGAAAAATGATAAAAACATAAAAATGGTTTGAATTTGTAAGGAAGTTAAATAATTCAGGAAATGTTTTATTAACTGATAGCAGGGAAAACAGGATTTCGGTCTTTGCATTATGCAGCAATGAAAGAATAAAATATATGATATGTGGCTTATTTTTTAAAAAAGCTCTTCCTAACTGTATTAAAATTTCACATGGTAGTTGAAAACCACATTCTTATCAAGCACTCACAAAAGTAAAATTCTGTTTAAATATCTATTTTTTTCTTTTAAATACTAGTTGCAACATTTTCAAAAGTAAATGAAAGAGTTGTGTGTCAGTACATGGTTTTTCAAAAGGGTTTGTGGTTTATATTTTCAACATACTATAACAGAAGTTCAAAGGAAGTGGAGTTTGAAACCACAAAGACAATTTTTTAAAATACTTTTTATTTGGGTTATAGGGCTGGTAGCTGCAAAGAAATACTGAATATTATTACTCTTTTAGATAAAAATAGAATATTACATCTTCAAAATATTACTGACTAGGTATTCCTTTTCTCATCATTTAGAGAAAACATAAGATAATATAATAAAATTTTCTCAGATAAAATGGAATTCTAAACAAATATTAACAATTGCATATTTATATAAATTACATAATTTTAAGAAAAAATCCCCTGTGAAGGTTCATTATTTGTTACTATCATGTGCAAAAAGAAATGTAGTTTAGCAAGTATAATGAAAGTTAAACATTTTATTAATTTCCCATGTACCACTGTACAGTCCAAATTAGATATTAGTGCCAAAAAATATGTGGAATTGTGCACTCTTAAGATTAGATTAAATATATTGTATCTAGCTATGTGACAATTGTTGTTTCTATTATTTCTTATCCTCTGTTTATTAGTATCCATGAGCATAATAAAAAAAATATATGGATAGAATAAAATGGAGAATGTCTGTGGCAGACAAGAGGCCTATGAGCTGATCAGCTTTTCTTCTTCACCTTGGATTTACGTGCATCCTGCAATGTGCCTGCCCATGATGATTGTCAACTCACACTTTGAAGAAGAAAGACTAAAGAATGGAGGTAATTACACAATTGGAGTAAATTGTATGTTCCTCCTCTGTGACCTAGGTATTTTAAAAGCAGATTTGATCTGACTTGTACATGGTTATAGAACTCTATTCTTGAACTTGTTTGATATTTTAGATCAAAAAATGCAAATACTGAAAGAAGTACTCACTTATAAAACTAGTAGCATTATAATTCTGTAGCACTTGTTTAGTATGTGCATCTTGGTACACCTATTTTGTACATTATACGTACAATATATAACAAGAGCTGAGACACATTTCTAAATTTTCTGTTTCTAGTAATTAATTCTCAAAACTAAGAGAAGACGTAAAATAATGCAATCATGCTTTTGTCACTGTGGTATTATGAGGGATAATTGGAACAGCTTTACATAGGTTTAAGCATAGAAGCTGTAAGCCTGATGCCTGGAACTATAGTTTATGATTTATGTATTTTTGCAAAGACATAAAATAAAAGCACAAGCATACAATAATAAACTACCACTACAGATTAATAAATAAGCATTTCTCCAAAACCCCACCATCAATTTTTATATTAGTAGCCTGACTTTTGTTGTTGTTGGATCTTTAAAAATGGCATTCACAGAAATTTTGTAAATTATTTGGTATTTCCATATGAAAATTAAAAAAACTGATGCAAATTATGTAACAGATTGTGCATGGTGGAAAATATCTCCAGAATAGGATTAATTCATCCTTATATGAAAAACACAATAAAATTATCAACAAAGATTCATGTATTGTAAATAACTATAATTATATAGGCTTCCTTTTTAAACATTTTTCCCATCTGCTTTATCCCTGATATTAATTATCTTCTCTATGGTTGTGTTAGATATGCAAAATCATAGCAAAATATTAGCAACACCTGATATGAGTTTTACTATAGCATGTGTTATTTTTATTATTAGTGAACTTTATTATAAGTAGTTTGATATATTTTCTCCCAGAATGTTTTCTGATTTGTTGACATTTCTTCAGAGTATACTTCAAAATAATGTTTTTTAAAATTCTCCAAAGAAAATATCTAGAGTAACAAAAAAATATGTTTGATTAATTTCACATAATAAAGTTCTTGATCAAAGGACAAAACTCTACAGATTTCCTAGAAATACAAGGTATATTTATAGGAATGATAGTGAAAAATTATTGGATGAAGGAAGCAATGGTAATATTTGTTAAGACTAGACAATTTTTTAGATACTCATTTATAATGAGAGTTAAACTTATTTGTAAATAGCATGTCATTTTAAATTTATTTTAAAAAATCCTATAAAGAAGGTAACACTTTTTTTTTCTAGTGCTTCTTTAGATGAGGAATGTAAGAGTCAGAAGATTTAATAACTTGCTTTATGTGTCTCAGGAATTGAAAACCTTGATTGAGTGACACCTATTGTAAAATATAAATAACTCTTTTAACATCATAAAATGTGGACTATCATGGAATATGATTCTAGCATACATAAGTGGTATACACTGTGAATGGAGCTAGTGAGCTAAAGCTAAACACTATGGAAGAAAGGCAAAATACAGGTTGTTTCCCCAAAGAACAAAGAAAGGCAAATTGTTCTAAAATATTCAATGTTTTTAAACTTTTCAGACTAGTTTTAACTACAATATCTGCGATAGATATAATATGTGTAAACACAAAACAATAACAAAGTGAAATAAAATCTTTTATAAATAAATTTAGAGACCCATGCTTCCCTTTGTGGATCAAGGTTTTTTACCCAGTGTTCAGAAAATGAAAAGCTTGTGATATTATTAGAAGAATTTGTACTGGCAACCATAGATCTTCCAAGCAATACTAACCATGACACTAAGTACTGTAGTATTTAGAAAGATATACAGTAAAAGTGATTGCTTAATGACAACTTTAAAATGAAAAATTTCTTGCCTAATTAAAAGCATGATAATTAATGGTATCCATACTGAACTCTTGTAAAGTTCCTATCTACTTTAAGTTACAAATCAAAATCTAGGAATGGTGCTTTGCTTGTGTATGTGCCTTTAAGACTAGAGTCAATTAATGATATATGATTTTTTTCAACTACATTTTACCTAAAAGTTATGAAATGATTTTGGGATTATGTGTGAAAACTGAAGGCACCTTCAAATATAGTCCATGGGCCAAGGCCAAGAATTGAATGATGTGCTTGCTGCCTCAATGATTAAATTTTGACTTCTGATTTAGTGAGGCTATCAGTATCATTAAGAGAGATAATTCTGACATTTAATGTCAAATCAAAATTAAAACAAAAAACCTAGGCCTTACACAAATGCATATAATTTATCTATGAACCTATATACTATCATGGAAAGGAGGATTATTACGTTCTAAATCCACAAAGCATTTTTAAACCTTATTTTCGTCTTTGATTTATATTCATCAATATTTTCTTTACATTTATTTTGACATAATTTTATTGATATGCATTGAAAGAATATCAATTCAAGTTACTGGAAGCAAAACACAGAGATACTGTAGTGACCAGAGTAAGGAATATACCAATACAAGTTTTAATATAGGTGTCAACATATGAAAACTTTGCTAGGATACAAGATAGGCCCAGGGAAATTATCTTCTGTGCAGAAAACAAAACAAAACAAAATAATTTAAACAGGCTTCTGAATCTGAGAGTCAGTATTTGTGTAGCACTTGTATATTTCAGCTACTAACCAAGAGAGGATTTTAGTGCTCTGACTTGCTCTACATTGATAGGTAGTTTAGGGCAATATTGTAAGTATTACTATAGATATTATATTTACAATAAATGCAGGAAAATATGGATAATTTGTTATCCTAAATAACTCAGGGAAAAATCTGACAAAATTAAAATCTAAACAATGATGGGGGCACTACCTTATCATTGGATTTCCCATGCAAGACCATTAATAGGTCTAGTTAAAAAAAAAATACTTCCCCAATTTGACAATGTAATATACATTTCAAATTCAGAGATTTAGTTCATATTTGATTTCACAGTGAAGCTATACCTAATTATTTTGAGTGAAGGTATAACTAATTATTAATTATTATGGAAGTTAAAAATGAGTTGCTTTTAACATATAACAGTGAATAGCATTGCAAGGTACTTCCTAGCACAGATATACTTAGCACAAGCAAAGATGTGTTTGATTTTGGAAAGTATTGTTATGGTTTCAATATAAGGTGTCCCCCCAAAGTTCCTATATTAATGCAGGAATATTACCAGGTGTCGCGACCCCTCGCCAGCAAGGGAAACACGACACAGGATTCTTCTTTCAGCAGTTTATTCAGGACCCTTGAAGCATGATGAGAAAACAGGAAAGAGAGAGCGAGCGGTCGGTCTGCCCTGGCTTAAGTACCCAGCCCCACCAATGAACTAGCACCACGTGGAAAAGTCTAATAGGTACAGCGCAGCGGAAGCAGACCAGAGCCCAGCCCCACAGCCTTACAAGGAGTTGTTTACCTCTAACAACTCTAACTGTTAAAGAAGCAGAAGCAGGAAACCAGCGCCATTTTCAGGGTGTGGTCGCCAGCTCCCAACAACCAGGTACAAGGATTACATTGTGAGAGCTGAAACATAATCAGTCCATTCTAGATTAAATGAAGAGACTAGACAGTAATAGTAGGCAGGTAGAATATGGCTAAAGGAGATGGGTAACTGGAGGAATCCTCTGGAAGTTTTCATCTTTTCTGTGGCCCCTTATCCTTATTACTCTCAATCTCTCTGCTTCCAAATTGCCATGAGATGAGCAGATTCTTCCCCCACACCTTCTACCATGATATTCTGCCTTACCCAAGACCCAAAGGAATGAACTCAGCCCATCCATGGATTAACCCTCTGTAACCATTAGCCAAAGTTTCCCTTCTCTTACCTGCTCTTAATGGGTAGTCTCATTATAATGAGGAAAAACTAATTAACACAAAAATTGATAAATGAAAAGTGGGGCTGTTGCTGTGACTAACCTGACCCTTTGTTCCAGAAGTCTTTGGAAATAGTTCCTGGGTACAGTTTGGAAAAGTTTGGAGTTACAGGCAGGAGAAGTTTTACACATCTGTGTTGTAAAGGAAGCTTAATGGGTGATTCTGGTGGGAGTTTAGAAGACCAATGTGTAGCCAGTAAAGACTACACTTTGAGGTTTCAGAGGGAAACAGGGACTGTATCCGATATTTTACTAAAAGGTATTTATGTTACATTCTGGCAAAGAATTTCTCTACATTTTATCCTAGACCTGAAATTTTGTGTCAAGCTGAATTTAAAGGTGATCAAATAAGTAATCTGGCAGAGGAAATTTCGAAGCAGCACAGCATTCAGGCTGCGGCATGGATTTTGCTGACAACTTCTAGCCAGGTTTACTGTGAAAATTAGGAGCAGAAATGAAAGTCAAAAATTTAAGAATTTGCAGTTTCATAAGGAAAGTGCATGCAAAACTTGGGCCAAAGAAGTTAAGGTTGTTGAAGACATTAACACCACTAAGGAGATGCTATGACCTTTGAATAGAAACAGTAGGAAAGATGGCTTGAGGGCATCTCAGGAATTGCCAAGATCTTTCCCTTTACAGGATCAAGGGTATGAAAGTGAACACTCTTTTCATAGGTCACAAAGCGCCCATTCTTGCACAGTGGGGCCTAGGAAGTTGTTTTACCATGCTCAGCAGTGCAGATACTCAGAGATTCATGGAGCCAAGGTCCAAGGAGACCTGGCTACTGCTCAAGATGACAGCAGACTTTGACATTATCCACATAATGCTGGTTCTGAATGAATGCAGTTTTTGACTGCAGAAAGCCAGGCTAAAAGAGAGCCAATGTGAGTTGCAACTGGCAAGGCCAAAGGAGAGGGGTTACTCAAACCATTTGCAGAGCGCATTTTACTTCCATGTGTTCTAGGTGCTATACATACTACTATGGGGTCTGTTTGCCTACCTGGGTTCAGGTCTTGTTTTGGTACCACCCCTATTTTGTATGCTTTTATCTCTTCCTTTTGGAATAGAAATATTTCCCCCAGGCCATTGTATATTATGTGTGTGTAGCTTGCTTTTGATTTTTTAAGGACTCACGGCCAAGAGTTCTCCTGGAGTCTGAAAAGATTTTTGATTTGGACTTTTGGGCAATGCTAGAACTGTTAAGATGATGGGACTCTTGGAGATGGACTAGATGCATTTTGCATTATGAGATAGCCATGAGTTTGGGGGTTAGAGGGGCAGAATGTTATGGTTTATATATGAAATATCTCCCAAAAGTTGCTTTGTTAATGTAGAATATCAGAAATGAAATGATTAGATCATAAGTCTGTAACCGACTCCATCTTAGTTTGAATGGTCTAATTGGATGGTAACTACCAGTAGGCAGAATGTGTCTCGGCACTCCCTGGAAGGTTTCATCTTCCTGTAGCCCCTTCTTCTCTCTTTCTCTCTGCTTCCCAGGTGCCATGAGGTGGGTAGTACTCCTCCACCAAACCCTTAGGCCATAGTGTTCCTCCTTACGTTAACCTCTGAAACCATGAGCCTAAATAAACTTTTTTTTTTTAATCCTTAAGTTTTTCTTGTTGGGTCTTTGGTCTCAGTAATTAAAATCTAAAACAAATACTTGAATAATATGAAATCAAAACTACTGTTTATGGGAAGTTTAGAAGGGATTAGGGAGAGGAAACACAATTGACATATATCCTGCTTCCTGTCCCAAAGAGTTTTTGTGATCTAGAAACTTCAGTAGTCACAAGTGATCCATATCATCTCAAATATGTTTTAAAATAATTTTGTTTATCTTCTCCTCAGTAGCCCATATTACATGAGTAACTTACTCATGCAATAGTGGTCACTCCAGAAGCTTATATAGATGCTGAGTTTGGGTCCTAAAGACTAGAAATACAAGCTCCCAAAGCAGATTTTAATTTCTTTAAATATCTGGTAATAGCTGTAGCAGGAAAGTAAGAAGTTTTGCAAGATAAGTGGAAATTATTTTTGTGATTATTTTACTATTGACAATGACTTATTGCATATACAGCTCAGTAAAATTCCCTTCCTTTGATTTGTAACCGATGTTTTTTCAAGTTGCCGTTAAAAATAGTCATTCTACATTGTCTTCAGGTTAAGCTACCTGCTTTGCCTCCAAACGTGATTCCATGTTTTATGTTCTTGTGTCATTGTATTTTACCTTCATCTCAAGAGATATACATGAAATATGCATTTGTAATTATTATATTCTAAGCCTTGCATTCTTTTGTTGAAAATAAGAAATATATCTCTTTTTTTTTTCACCATTCTTGGGAAATTTTCTTAAAATGTGTAGATTTTCAATGTATTTTGAATTGAATTTCAAAATACTTCTTAAAATGTATATTTGATCTAATATTAAATAACTAAACCTAAACCAATTTGTTTAAAATTTGAAGTGTGTCATGTATAAAATATGAAGATTATCTTTGTACATAATTATTAGACAAGAAAACACTGTTTAAATTGTATTAGACCAATGAAGCACCACTGGGAACTCATTAGTTTGAATGTGAGTTTTAGTTTAAAATATAGAGTGCAAAAATGGTTTCATAATTAATTCCTGACAGAAGGTTTTTAAGTCATATATTCTAAAAGGTTATAATAAATTGAAAAACTATGACAGTAATCTAAGAAATAGTAATAACTAAACTTTAACTGGTTTGTTATATGTCATAAACCTTTTAGTTAGTTACTTATCCATTTAAAAGTTATAATTATATAATGTAAGCCCCCTTATTATAACCAGTATAGAAACAAAGAAAACACAGACATTCAGTAATTTCTGTAAAGTCAAACAAGTAAATAGAAGAGTCAGGATTTGAAACTAGGTGTCCATCACTAGAATCTGTGTTCCTAAAAGCTATATAGCTAAATCCATATATGTTATGAGCAGAAATGGGTTCCCCCAAATTCATATGATGGTACTCTACCACAGAGTTTGGGCAGAAGTGAGGTTTGAATGCTAACTATTTAGAATGTGACCTTACTAGAAGACAGGGTCTTTGAAGAGGTAATCAAATTAGGATGAGGTTATTATACTGGGTCCTAATCTAATATGATTCATGTACTTATAAAAGGAAATTAGCACATGGACATACACAGAAGGTAAATCACACAAAAATGGAGGGTCAAAGCAGCCTTCTAAAAGCCAAGGGGAGAAATTCCCAGAGGAAACAAATAAAAACAGCTTGCTCTCTAACTTGTACTCTTCAGAACTTCGAGAAAATAAATTTCAGTCTTTTTGACCATCCAGCTTACGGTATTTTTTTATGGTAGCCCTAGGAAATTAATAGATTAAACAAAAGAAAGGCAAACAAATGTGTTAGTATATATACTCTTAAGAATGTATGCATAGTTTTCATAAACTACTAGTAAAAATCTAACTAATGTATTTTGGAACAAACATAGCCAGTAAATATATATACTATGTATTAAGATTTAAGAAAACATGTACTTCACACTCGAGCAATCAGCAAATAGATCTGTATCCATATGTTAGACCATAATAACAAAAAAAGAAAGGACAAAATTGGCAAATTATCTATCATGCTCACTTTTATATCCCTATTCTTATATAAAAGATAATATAAATTCATTGAAAAATATGTATTTTATAATTTACATGTGAATCCTTACATGGATCAAACCCAATGCACTTATATTCTGGTTTTTCTTTCATGTGAGCACTTAATATTTTAATCCATGACTATTTCTTACTCACAGAATTCCAATATAAAATAGTATAAATATGTTTAATATTTTATCCTTTCAGAAAAAGGAAGCCATCTTCCTGACTAAAATGCATCCTCATTTCAGAGATCCCCCAAATACCAGGTTGTCAACTCACTCTTGAGTCTAGTACTCTTGAATAGGAGGTTCTTACACTCCTTAACATACCTTGTGAAAACTGGTTCTCATGAACTGTTCCTTTTACCCAGTGTACACAAAGTCTGAGATTAAACAGGTCAATTCCAGACTTGGAGAACCAGGGATCCCACTGTATTAGCATACATAATGTTTTAGCTAATTTCCACAGAGACTTCAGGTAGTAGTGAATAAGAGATGGCGTTCATCTCCAGGTGTACTAGATCATTCCTGTAATCCAAGTGGCTCAGGAGGATGAGGTAGGAAGAGTGAAAGTTTGAGGCCAGCTTCAATAACTTAGGGAGACCCTAAGCACTTTAGAGAGACCCAGTCTTAAAATATAAAAAGGACTGTGGATGCAGTTTAGTGGTAAAGCTGTCATGGGTTCAATCCCCAGAAATCATCCGGAAAAAAACAAACAAAATACAAAACAAAAGCAAACAAACAAAAAAGGTGGTATAATTCCATTTTGCTTATTTTCTATTATTATCTTTTTAAATTTTTTTGGTAGTAGGGATTGAACCGAGAGGGGCTTAACCATTGAGTCACAACCTCAGCCCTTTTAATTTTCTTTCTTTCTTTCTTTTTCTTTTTTTTTTTTTTAAAGAGATGTTCACTATGTTGCTTAGGGTCTTACAAAAGCTGGCTTTGAACTTTCCATCCACCTGCCTCAACTCACCAAGGTGCTGGGATTATAGGAATGCACTATGGTACCTGGACATTTTACTTATTTCTTTTGACAATTTACTTAAAAAAATTTTACCTATTTCAATGAAATAGGTCAAAATTTTTCTGCATTACCAAGAGGAGGCAAGATCCTTCAAAAAAAATGGGAGGGTTCATCTATAACAAATAACTATTTTAAAATATTTTAACAGAAGAAAAAAATGAATGTGGGTAACAAAACAGATTGGTTGTCAATTTTGGTGGTGAAGATGATGAGATAATTCATGTATTATTCTTCCTTTTTTAAATATAAGTTTGAGACCAGAACTTGAGCAGAACAAAGCCAGGGTTGTTTGCCATTGTGGTGAAAGCAGGGTTTACAGATATGTATATCTAAAAAAAAATAGAAACCACTGGAATAAAAAGACATATAATAATTCTGTATCCCTATCATTTTATGCAGTTCATGTTGTCAAAGCACCATTGAATAAATGAATAGTGTACTTTTAAAGATGTATAATACATTTTAGCATGTCTATGTACTGTGTCCAAAGATGATGCTGTTTACTACATCTTTCTCTGCATTATCTAGTAAAATGTTTTCAGTCTGTGGTTCCAGAAAGCCCGAAACAATGGAAAAAAGTTGGAGTTTCTAATTTGGTTTAAATTCAGTTCTAAGTCAGGGCTCAAAAAAATCAGATTTCTAATTGTGCCAGGAAAATATGACTTCACATAATATTTTTTCTAAGATTTTCCTAAGCATAGTTTATCATAGACTGCTCTGTTTCACTTTAACCTGAACCCTAAATATACCAGTTCCCTCCCTCCCATTATGTGTGTGTGTGTGTGTGTGTGTGCATGTGTGTGTCTCTCTCTCTCTCTCTCTCTCTCCCCCCCTCTCTCTGGTATGTATCATTTAGATATACTTGAAAGAAGAAAAAGACGTTTAAAAACAAGGCCAAAGAGCTCTACTAAACAGCCATAAAGTCCTTCACAAAATGGAAAATGGAATGGTTATATTGATTATTTTAGCTCCAGAGATGTTCCATGGTTGCAAGTTTGGCACCTTTTGAAGTTGCATTTTCTCTTTTAGGCTGTTAAGGCACCATTTAATGAATCAATTCAGTCATTTAGTCAATAAGAGTATTCTTGCCTCCTAAAAGAGTTAACATACTTTTTCAGTGGTGCTACACTTATGAAAAAGTAATAGTTAAAACACTTGACAAATCAGTCTTCATATTAATTAAAATGCACACTTTTCTAAAGGAGAAATGGTGTCCTACCCCAATGATATACATCTTGTTTGTTTACAAACTCACAGACATACAAAGGAAAAAGCACTCTGGAAATGTCAATGGAATGAAACACTGTCATAGAATAATGATCTCTTGTTTCCACATAAATACCTAGGGAAAATGAAGATGTTCATTTTCAAAACAGGAAACATTGATCCACTGGGTATGTCCTATTAAAATGACTTTATTTTATTCCATCAAATAGCTGATGTAAATTCAGTCATTTAGTCTGATAGATGTGGTTCCGGAGAATGACATTTGTGTGCTACAGTACTGTTAAATAGTAGAAAATCATTGCATTTGCTTTGGTTTATTTGTCAGCAAAACAGCAATGTTTGTTCATGAACACAATAAGGTTTAGTATTTGCAATTTAGAAATGGTATATACCGATTTTATTTTTGTTTGATTTCTTTAAGTAAACCTTTCCCAGTTCTAATCGTCATTCAGTTACATAATTCTGAATTATATGCATTCTATTGAGAATTCTGTATATTGTTACACATCAGAAAGTAGGCACATAACATAACATCTGAAGATTTGTGGCCAATGACTGCTCAAATGAAGGTAAATGCTACCATAATAAAAAAGTGATGGAGAATCATGCCTGGTTTTGATAGTATTTTAATCTGGACAACAAAAGGAAAAGATGGCCAGGGCTCCATAGGGAAAGACAGAAAAGAAAAGATTTATATGTTCACATAATGTGCATGTACATACATATAAGACTTTGCACAGAGGATCCGTAGGTAGACAGTTTGTATGATGAATAGTCACATCATTCCTTAGTTTTTCACCTGCCCTTAGGGTGTATACTGTGGCACATGCTGTGTCTTATAAGCAATTCACTTGGTTTTAGTGATATAAAACAATGGGTTCATAATTGTCTTTATATTGTCATTTTATTTGATCAGAATATAAATTTCTTGTTACCACCATTTACATGGCTGATTAAACACAATGATTTTTGATATCAGAACACATGAAAGTACAAATAAAAGTTAAGAGTCAAAAAGAAGTACTTTATATTGTAATAATATCTACTCCCTTTAAAAATGAGTTTATAAACACTTAGGATATTTGATATAAGATAAAAGGATAGTATCAATAAGAGAAAAACATAGAATATCACAAGAAATGTCAGTTTATAGCAAAGTTTGATCTGTTATTTAAAGGAAATATTTCCCATCCCTTGTTTGTGTGGGCATGCGCGCGCATGTGTGTGTGTGTCATGACATATCATGATATCATGACATGCATTCTTACCATGTAGTGTCCCTCACTCCAGCCAACTATACTATCTTATGTTTTCCCCATTTTTCTCCCTGTAACAATTGGACCTGCATATGTTCTAGTTTTTATGTTTCCTCCATTTCTATTTAGGTACCATCTCTCCACATAACCATTGTTTCAATGGATGCATAGTGTGGTTTGAACTGCATAGGAACATCCAGGCACCAGCCATCAGATAAGATATTTTATGGTTGCAACATGTGTTAGATACATATAATAAACCATAAGTAGTAAGTATAAGAAACTTGCCATAGGAAAGTGAATCAGTGACTTGGTTATTTTAGACTCATTAAATTATGAGCCAGATTTTGGTTGTTCTCAGATTGAAAGGAGGCTCCTCCCACTTAGGGGCATAATAAGAATAGAGTTCCAGTAGGAACATTGATCCTACACATGCAAAGTAAATGGCCCTAGCTTTATAAGAAGATCATTGATGAGGAGGTGTCCAAGTATAACTGTTCAATTGGCATTTTATGGACTTAGTAGATCAATGCCTATTTCCCTGAATATAAGAACAACCACATTCTTCAAGCTTTCATATGTCCCTATAATGGCCAGTCATTGATTATTAGTGAGGCCATATTACCAACATGCAAACCATCTTCTATAGATCACATATATTAAGTATTAGAAGAGAGCTTCGTTCCAGGACCCACACTTAGCACTCAGTCGCACACTGAAAAAAGCAATGTAAAGATAAGATGGCTGTCTTATTTCACACTGCTTTGACACAGTGCCTATTTATTCTTTCATTTTTCTCTTCATGTGATCCCTCATATTTTGACACATTGTACCTTTTCCCGCAAGTACAATTTAACTCTCAAGTTTGAATATAAACAACAAAGACACTTCAGTTACTCTCTATCAGATTCCATGCTGTATGCCCCACTGTCCACGAGCTGCATTTCTATTACCATGTTATTTGGCCAGAAACTTGAAATTCAGATACATCATGAAATATGTAATTTTACAGCATGTTCCTAATTAGCATAACTTAATTTATTAACCAAAGTTAATCAAGTAAAAGTCCAAGAGATTTAATTGAAGTCTCTTTTAAATTTATAAATAAAAACAGAAGATACATTTTTATTTTAATCCTTGATGACTCAAGAATCATTCATGAAACATTTTTCCTTCTCCACCCACAGATATTTTTATACGTTTCACCAAGAGATATTTTCTACAAATCATTCTATCTTAGATACATTAGGGCAGGAATACTTCCTTTCAAATCTATTTTTAGTGACTTTTTGGCTCAGTAGAAAAAAATCAATTAAGATATACTTGCTCTAATTTAGTATCAAAATTACAATAAGTAAGGACTAACATTTTCTTGATTATATTTCTAGAAGAAAAGTGAAATGAGGATATACATATATATATATATATATATATATATATATATATTGCACTTTTAACTGAATAAATCAATACAATTTCAAATCATTTTGCTTTATTTTAAAGTGCCTTTTAAAAAATCTATAGTGACTAATTTATGAACTCCTAGAACCATTTAATACCATTGTTTAACCTTTGAAATGTTTCATAACTTTAAAAACCTCAATGAGTGCTATAATCTCAGAATTACTAACTTCCTTCCCAGTAGTGGAACATATTCAAAAGGCTCAGATTCTCCTTCATTTCACTGAATATACTTACTCATGTGATCCTTTCTGTAACTCTGTTATTTCTACTATCATAAATTAAAAAAACTGATTATATTTACAAATTCCTAGTACAGGAGTAGATTCATTAGCAGATTGCATAGTTATGGTAAATTAAAATGTGTATTGTCAAAGGTAGAAAATTTTTAATGATTACCTATAGAAGCAGAACTTATTTTTTAGATTTAATTCACAAATATATATTAGTTTTATATAACATTCCAAAAGCTGTGTCATTCAACAGTGTTAAAAGTACTTGTATATTTCACAACTGTGGAAGGTGATTTTGAAATAGTTTATTTACACACATATGTAGTGGATGCACATATATAGGTGTGCAAAAGTCTTGGAAACTAAAGCATTTATTAGGTGAGCATTTGTACTCTGTTAATCACACATAAAATATTTAATATATAAGATATTTTCTAGTAATCTGCATAGGCTCAGTGGGGAAAAGAAAACAGGAATTTTTAAAAAACCCATAAATGATATATCATTCAATGTCTTATTTTATGACCTAGTAGTTTACATAGGAACTAAGAAGAGGCAGATAATTTCAGCAAAGTGAAAATTAAAAATGACAAGGTAGTGCTTTACTTTGTACTAGCAAACATATTAAAGGCACAGGCTAGAAAGATAGGAAAAGACTTGGGATAAGCCTGAATTCAAAGGTTTCTTTCACTATCACATAAATCAGTCATGCTCACCTGGGGATGATTTTAACTTCTGGGAGACATTTATCAATATCTGGAGATAATTTTGGTTATCTCCAAAAAAGGACAGATCTGTTGATGTGAGCACTATGACAGCTGGGAAGGGTCCCAGGGGATTCAACTTAGATCTAGTACAGAAAGACCAGGGGTGCTGCTAAGCTTTCTACAATGAGCACAATAGTGTCCTTAAAACAAAGAATTATCTTATTCAAATTGTCAATGCACACAGTAACAAGGATGAAAATCACTGGACTGAATGTGGGAGTCTGACTAGTGACTTTCTCTCTTCTTGCATGTCACATCAGGCTGTAAAAGGCCTAACAAAGCCCTCATCACACTTACCCAGCTATACAACTGGTGGTAACATGAATTTTAGGTTCTAATGAAAAGATATAATGATGAAAAAATTCATTTTAATCCTTTAAATTGCATCAATAAAACCAAGTGAAGTGCAAATAAGGTCACAGTGTATAATGTAGTGTGGACCACAGTGTCAATCCATTTATGTAAGCCTTTAATTTATGTCAACAATGTGCTTCAGTTTTCAGTATCCTAATATGCCCTTTAATTTGTCCTTTAGTGTTTTATAATTTTTGATGCTATTAAAAGTTGAATGACTTTTTCAAAAAAAATTTCAATTTGAATTCTCATTGATAGGGTAAAGAAATACAATTGATTTTCCTGTATTGATTTTGTATCCTTCAACCACATGAAATTTGCTTATGAATTCCAACAATTTGTTTAGTAGATTACTTAGGATTTTATGGAAAATCATGTCATATTGAAAAAATAATAGTATTTTTTCTATTTGGATTCCTTTTGTTTTTTCTCCCTAATTTCTTGGTTAGAACCTTCAACCCACTATTAGACATGGCAAGGACATCTCTGTGTTTTTCTTGAGCTTGAGAGGAAGGTATTCAATTTTTCATCATAAAGTATGATATTAGATGTGAAAATTTCACAGAAGCCCTTCATCAGGGAGAAAATTCCCTTCAATTCTGGTTTACTGGATTTGTTTAATCACTGAAAGGTGTTATAACTTGCAAATAATCTTTCTATTAAAATAGTTGTGAATTTTTTGTACTTTATTGATGTGGTATATTACATTGGTTTTTAATGCTAATTCAAATCTGCACTCCCATGAAATATCCAATTTAGACATGATGTGTAATCAATCAGTGTTATATATGTTTGATCAATAGAGTTAACCACCAAATCCAACAGATGAAGAAGTGAGGAAGAAAAGAACAAAGGATATTCAAAACAAACAGAAGAAAATTAACAAAATGAGAGAAGTAGGTCTTTATCAATAGTAAATTCAAATTTAAACCAACTAAATTAAGAGATTTAGAATTATTGAATAGGTTTCTTATAAAAAGAATCTAATAACATGTTGCCTACAAATGACCCACTTCACCAGTAGAGCCCCACAGACTGAAATTGACAGGATGGTAAAAGATATTGCATGCAAATGGGAACATAAGCAAGCAGAAAGAGAGAGTTTGTATAACTTGAAATAGACTTTAAGAAAAAACTATTAAAAAATAATGTCATTATATAAATATTAAAATATTGATTCAATGAGAAGACATAACTGTATGTGTCAAATGGCCAAGTACTCAATTTTATGAAGCAATCGGTATCACAATAAGAGGAAAGAGAAGCTCCCACACAACAATAGTAACTTAAACACTCCACTTTCATCGATGGATAGATGGTCCTGACAAAAATCAACAAGGATACATCATAGATATTGTACTAGAGGCCAAATGGACCTAACAGACATTTATTACACTTTTCATCCAACACATTTTAGAACACATATTCTTTTCATCAGCCCATGCCACATTCACTAGAATAGACCCATATTAGGTCACAAAACAAGTCCCAAAAAATTCTCAGAATTGAAATATGTATCTTTTCTGATACTAGTGAAATAAAACTGGAAATTAACAGCAAAATATTAAATTTTTAAATTCCCATCAGGATATAGAAATCTTGCGTAGACAAATAACAAGTTGTGAGATTGAATCAGTAATAGACAATCAATGAATCAAAGCTCAGGACCTGCTGGCTTCACTTCTGAATTTAACCAAGTTTTTTAAAAAGAATTAACATTAATTCTTCCCAAACTGTTTCGAATAATTGAAGCATGAGCAATGCTTCCAATTTCCTTCTACAAGGTCAGAACTACCTTAATACTAAAATACAGAGAAAGATACATCAAAAAGTAAACTACAGACCAATTCCCTGATAAACATATATGTAAAAATTCTCAACAACATACAAGCAAATCAAATACAACAGAACACAAAAACATCATTATCCTTGATCAGTTAGGATTTATTCCAGGGATGCAAAGCTGGTACAACATATGCAAATCAATAAATGTAATACATTACATCAACAGAATGAAGGGTAAGAATCACATGAGCATCTCATTAGATGCAGAAACAGCATTCAATAAAATTCAACATCCTTTCCTGATTAAAACTCAGAATAAATTAGGGATAGAAGGATTGTATTTCAGCATAATAAAGGTTATAAATGACAAACCCATGATCAACATCATACTAAATGGGGAAAATATGAAAACGTTTCTTCTGAGAATTGGAAAAAGACAAGGATGTCTGTTCTCACTGCTCTTATTTAATAGAATCATGGAAGTTTTACTGTAACAATTAGGCAAGAGAATGAAAAAAAACGAATAGGAAAGAAGTCAAATATTTCTATTTATAGATGATATGATATTACATATAGATAAAAACAAAAGACAATCAAATTTTAAGCAAATTTAATAAAGTTATAGTAAACAAAATTAACATACAAAAGTCAGTAGTATTTTTATGCACAATAACAAACTTGCAAAGAAAGTGTGAAGGTAATTCCATTTACTATACATATAAAAATATCTACAAATAAATTGAACAAAATAAGTGAAAATTATAAAATTCTGATGAAAGAATTTGAAAATATAGGAAACCATCAATAGATGGATGGATAAAGAAAATGTGTAATATAAACAGACTGGAATATTATTCAGCCATAAAGAGGATGAATCCTGTCATCTGTAGCAAAATGGATGGAACTTTGTTAAGTAAATGAGCCAGACACAGAAAGGTAAGTTTCTGTGTTCTCTCTTACATGTGGAAGCTAATTGACCTGCATGTAGAATAGAAATTACTAGAGAGCTGGAAAAGCTGGGAGTAGAGAGTTAAAATTAGTTTTGATAATAGGTTCCAAAGCACAGTTAAGATGGAAGGAATAATTTCAGGTTTTCCACAGCACAGTGGGATGACTATAGTTCACAATAACCTGTTACATATTTTATGAAGATCTCAAAGAGAGAAACTTAAGGCTCCAAACATAAATAAATGATAGTGAGAATGAAATGATAATTATTCTGGTCTTATCAGTACACACTGTAAGCATGTGAACTATCATGCTGTTGCCTGTTAATATGTATCATTGGTGCATATTAATAAAAATAAACATACAAAGGAAGGCTATAGTTTTCTCTAGTACTCTTAATTCAAAAGCAAAATAAAAGCCACAAATTGTCTATAGAAAGTTATTTATGTTATACTTTATCTTAATTTGACATAATAAACTTTAAATGAAATATATTGTTTACAGTTTTATTTTCATGGTTATTTGAATTGTTCCCATAGGATCTATGTAAATATATATATTTATATATTATCAAAAAATAACATATCTGTACTAATTTAATATCTATGAAATATAAAAAAAAATTATCTGTATATAGTTTCATTCCCTCAAAATTTGTACTATTATCATTTTACATATATTGTCTATACAATCAAGAATTTTATAACTATTACTCTAAGCAGGCATGGTGGTACACACCTTTAATCCCAATGGTGTGGGACTCTGAGGCAGGAGGATGGCAAGTTCCAAGCCAGCCTCAGTAACTTTGAGGCACTAACTAACTCAGTGAGACCCAGTCTCTAAATAAAATACATAATATGGCTGAGGATACGACTCCGTGGTCAAGTGAACCTAAGTACAAATCCCCATTTAAAAAATATTATTCTACATAACATTGCCTTTTAAAAAACTGAAAAAATAAGAAAGAACAAGGATGTATTTATAGTTTATTCAAAGTTTTAATTAAAAATTTTTCCTGTGTATTCAACTTACATTTTGGTGTCATTTACTTATATCCATACAGCTATGCTCAAACCAGTTTTTCTGTGATTTTATAGTTGAATATGTAACATTTATGTATATTGGAATCTCAGCTGCAGAATTGTATATATTAACTATGCAAAAACTTCTTTAAGGAAGAAATCATAAGACATATGTAATTGTAGCATTTAAATTTGAATATACACCTGCACAAGTTCCCCTAATGTATTATTTTCCTGGTTATATGAATTGTGCTCATAGAATCTATGTAAATATATATTTATATATTATTTGAATTACTGTTTGGTGTCACTTGCTTACAGCTAATGTAAAAAATATCTCCTTTAGTATTTTTTGTAGGACTGTGTGTTAGTCAACTTCATGTTGTCTTAACAGAAAGACAACATGAAGTTGGCTTCTTCAAGGGGGTTGGGGGGGTGGGGGGGCACTATAGGAAAAATGCACTCTTCCTGAGCACACTCTCAGTAACCACCTCTTTACCTCTTTCACATACACTCCACTGCCTAAAGTTACCAACCAGTCGGTCCATTCAAACTAGGATCGACTGATTAGGTTACAGCTCTCATAATCCAATAATTTTGCCTATGAATGTTTTAGCATGAACACAGTCTCTTTGCATTTATTCTACTTGGAATTTGTTGAGTTTCTTTGTTGTAACAATTATTATTTTCTCATCAAATTTAACAGGTTTTTAGAAAAATTTCTTCAAATATATTTCTACCCTTTCTCTCTCCTGCGTTTTGCTGCACATAGGTAATGAGAGTGCTTTGCTGTGTTCAAGACTTTTCAGGCTCTTTTTAGTCATGCTGTTTATTTTCTCTCTCTTTTTTTCAGACTCTGCAATACCAATTGATGTATCTTCCACTTTGGTGAATCTGTTTTTCCTGTCAGTTCAAATGTATTGTTGAGCCTTTCTAGTGAATTTTTTTCACTGTGGATAATGTATTTTTTTAACTTGAGAATTTCCATTAGGTTCTTTTCTTTAATTTTCATATTTTAATGGCATTCTATTTGAGAGACATTGGATTTTTTTCACTCCTTAATTCTTTGGCATGGTCTTTAGTTTTTCAATATATTTATAAAAGTAACTTCTTTGAAGTCTTTTCCTAAGTCCAACATCTGAGACTTTTCAAAATAAATTTCTCTTGAGTGGCTTTTCTGTTTATGTTTTGTTTATGAGTCATAGTTTCCTGATTTTTCTTGTTATTGTTCTTGTTGATTTTGCATGTCTCCTAATTTGTTTTTAAACTTAATATTTTAGCTAATATATTGCAGTAACTCTGAATACTGATCCCTTAAATAAAGTATCTCTTAACTGGGGTATTCATGTTGTTTGCTTAATCATTTACTTATTTAGTGACCTGACTGAACTAACTCCACAATCTTAATTTCCTCTGTAATGTGTAGCCTGATTTCTCTTTCCAGATTATTTTTTTCCTGTTTACGTTTTTTAAGCTTGCAACATAGGCAACATCACCTCTGGGTCAGCATAATCTATGAATTAGATAAAGGTATTTAAGACTTGTTGACCTTTTAGATTGTTGGATTATTATCCATTGCCATAATGTGTGTGTGTGTGTGTTTGTGTGTGTGTGTGCACATTTATGTGCTGGTGGATTAGATGCTACTGTTGTCACCACAGGTTAGGGAGTTTATGCCTTTGCCCCTAAGTAGTAGTAATAGTAGTGTGGATTTTTTTTTCTCTCTAATCATCTCCCCAAGGAGTTGTAGCTTTGGATAGGCACTTAATCTCCCAGATATCCAAGGATTCATGATATTTTATTTTAAAATATGGCTTCTAGGGAATTTCTCCTTTATGAAAGAAGCTTAAATTTATCCAGTTTGGTCAGAGATTTTGTTTGATCACCTAGGACATTGTATCCCATGTTTATTGACCCACATGCAGTGTGTGCAACATTTTCACATACTTCCCATGACTAGTTCTGCTTATTCCTGAGAGCATGCTGCCAGGTTCTTATCCACAACCTTTCTAGTAAAAAACGGTGATTGTGATCTCAGGATGGCTCCTATTGCCTATTTTGTTTTCTAATTATTTCTGTTAAACTTATTATTACTCTGCCTTTTCACCTGTGGCTGCAATATCAAGGAACTAAAACTGCCTTCTATTTTTCTTCATAGATTTGAACAGTGTCTTTAGTTGTGAAACTCTTCGTACAAATGCAAACAAATTCCTCAGAGTTGTGGCGCTCTTAGTCCTTATTGCTTCTTCTCTCTGGGCAGAACTTCTGTACCAGAGTTACATAATCTAGCCTGGGGAGGGTGGTTCTTTGTTTTCATGGCTTGCCCTTTCTGGTCCAAACTTCCACTAAACATGCCAGCTGGGATATGAGTGTGACTCTGGTGCCATGTACCAGAACTATTATATCTGGAAAATAATTTAGCTCAACGCTCAACAAGTGAGGAGTAGGTGGTGGAAGGCAATTCCAATCATGTCATGTCCACCCTGCATAGTGCTTCTGTCACATAGGGCTGAGGGACATAAAACACACCAGCATCCTGCTCCATCTGAAGTCAAACTGTGGCCCCAATCTGGTGCTAGAAGGAGGGAAAGCCATCCTTCTTGATGACACTCATGGAGTATATAGTCAGTGATAGGTTCCAAATTACAAGATGGTTGGATATAGGGAGCTGATCAAGCCTCCAATACCAAAGACTCTTGCTCTTCTTATTTAAGTTTAGTAGAATATCATGAATGAATGCTTTGCCATTTTCTCTATATGCCTAAACAATTTTCAAAAGCTTTAAATCCTTTTTTAAATCAATTTTGTTTGTTGGGAAGAGAGACTATTTTTTCTCTTTTCACTCTGCCATTCCAGAGTTAAGTCTTGTAATATTTGTGACAGTGCCTACATCCTAAATCCTATTGCACTTATTGACGTTCTCCACGCGAGTCAAAGACAACTTGTCTTTGAGAATGTAAATAAATTTTGAAAAAAGTCATAACACATTTTGTGACAACTGATAAGCTGTGTGGGTATATGGGGAAAGAAGTGCAGGAGTGGGTCAGAAATATATAAAGGAGAGCAATAGAGTATCTATTGCTAGATATCAAAAACACACAAACAAGGAAAACACCGAAAAAAAGGAAAGTAAAGTTACTATTTACTTCACCAGTTACTATTTTGAAATATCTACTTCCTTCCCATTATTAGTAAGTATAAATAAAATTATGTATAGATATTTAATATAAATACTTCTGTTAGAACTGTTGCCAATATCTCTTGTGTACTGTTAAACCATTTATAAAATTCAAGGGAATCATGCTTTAAATATCAAATTATCTTCAGTTTTAAAACGTATTTCCCTTAGCTTCAGAGAAATATAAACTTCCTCTGGCCTTACTCTTTGTGCATATTAAACACTGGTTTAAAATATTCCTTAGTTGATAGTTTGTTCTTACTGAAATGTTGCCTCTAGAGAAATTCCTAATGACAACCAATCCTCTAAGCACTTTATTACAACTGCTTATCAATTAATTAATGAACAGAGGGATATCTTTAATGAAGCTTCTCACCTTTTTGGGAAGGCCAAATTAAAATCAGAAATCCCCTCTAGTGTGAAATAACAATTTTCCACTTTAAACTAAATGATGTTATCAAAACCAAAGTACCAACTGGTGTGTTTCCATTTACTGGCCCCTTTTCCAGTGTCCCATCATTTCCCAAAATGACAGTACCATATGTATATGGTTGGTCTACCTATTCCTCACATAACTCACTGAAGTTAAATCACAAACCATAGAGACAATGACTCTATGTCAGCCATTGCTGGCTAGCAATGTACAATAAAAATATCTCAACACAAAGAACTTTAGCCCTCAGCTGTATAACAACAAAAAATTCTTGAGAGATGAAGAATGATTAAGATGACAAAGACATTACAAAATGATAGAGGAATTTCTGTTCTACTATGGAATAATCTTTCTCATAGAATGTATCTTCTTCTAGCTTTCCCTAGAATGGATTATTACCTGATTATTATTATTATACACTATCTACCCAGTATGTCAAACAGTCAATTAATTTGATCAATTTAAATTCTGCATAGTTTAGGATTCAAAAGCACTCTTTTGCTATGTGCAAGAGGCAAAATACAGCATAAATCTACAGTATCTTACTTAAATAGACAAATGAGCCTTGTTCTAGTTGGTATGGTTTTTGACATTCAATCAAATATAATTTATTTTAGTTAAAGAAAAATTAATTTTCGAAGAATTCCACTGTAACCCTTCATTAGTTGCAATGTCCTTTTAAAAATAGATTTAACACTTATGGAGTGCTGACTGTTTATCAGCTACCGTTCTAAGTGTCTTACATACATTAAGTTGATTTAACTTCCCAATGATGCTCTGAGGGAACAGAACTTAGATTTCAATCTAAGTTCTGTTCCCACAATTAAGGTATGCTGCCTGTTTTTGAAAGCATAACTAACCAATACTAACAACAACAACAAAAAAAACCTTGGAAGCTTTCCATCTTATTCCTTTTTATCCATGTGTTTGATTATAACTATCATCAAAGCATTAAATGATTAAATATTGTTACACAATCTGTTGTGTAGAATATTACTCAATTGGTCTTCCTAAAAGGTTTCAGTTGAGTATTGCTATAATTATCTCAATGTAACACATATAACAATTCTCATTATACTACTTTTGAAAAATGCTGTTAGTATGGCTAACAATCTTCCTTCCAACTCTATTGATAAAATTTCATTAAAGATATTATCCAGTTACTGTACTTTCTTATCCTTATAAGAGAATCCCCACCTCTATTCTGTTTCTCAACTCTAAATATGCAGTATATTTTTCATGGCTAATAAAAATGTTGAAGATTCTTGAATGTGTCATATTTGAAAGTTTCATAGCATTTAGTTGAAATTAAGAGCCATCAAACAGATTTAAGTACAAAAATATGAGACACTTTGTCTACATTTATGTTTTTGGTAAATCTTACCATGCAAGAAAAATTGCCTACTTTAAAATGTAATGTGTTTATCCAATTATGATTCTAAATGACACATATACTGCCGGGTTTCAGTTCTTGTGACTAAAAGGCTCAGGGGTCACTTCAGTTGCACTGGGCTAAAGGGGCTATGCAAAATAACCACACAAGAGACACAAATATCTTTTTCTTTGGGTTTGCTATGATGGCTCCTCTGACCTTAAGGGTCCCCAGGAAGAGAGAGAGAGTAAGAGCCCATGCTAACCCCTTTTATTGAGGAGAAGCTATTCAAATGAGGCAAGGGGTCAGGTTTCTGGGGCTGAGTCTATCTTCATGATGTCCACTGTCAGCAGGTTGACTGACACCTGGGTAGGCCACACCCAAGGGCACAGTAAGAGGAGGGGACACACACAAGGCACTTCCATGGAAGATTCTATTCTAAACAGGGCAAGGGGTTATATTACAAAGGAACAGGTGAGCATAGCTTTACCCATGGGGCTGTAGCAAGACAAACCCATGCAGGAGACACCGACCTTCAAACCCAAGAAGGGTGGGGAAAGCTTTGCCACATTTCTGCCACTGAGCATCTCAGCATCCAGCCAGGGAGTGTGACTCAGTCATGCACAAGGTTGGTCTCCCACAATATACTATCGTATTAGCTTTAAAGTTGGGATTTGTCTTTAAAATCATTGAGAAGCCAATAGGAGTGAATATACTAAGCATGCTTAAAATCCCTAGCTAATTTTCAAATGCTTTTGAAATTTTGTTTCTAGAAAGAACTATTGCTTTTCTATTTCAATTATCGAAGTACCGTAAAATATGTATCTAATAACAGTAAACTTTGTGTTGAATGAAATATTTCCCATGTATGGCATCCTTTTTATTGGCAATGTTTATATGTGTGTTAATAATACCAAAAGTATTATTGAGGTCATGTTTATTTTATTTATTTATTTATTTATTTTTTATTGTTGGTTGTTCAAAACGTTACATAGTTCTTGATATATCATATTTCACACTTTGATTCAAGTGGGTTATGAACTCCCATTTTTACCCCATATACAGATTGCAGAATCACATCAGTTACACTTCCATTGATTTACATATTGACATACTCATGTCTGTTGTATTCTGCTGCCTTTCCTCTCCTCTACTATCTCCCCTCCCCTCCCCTCCCCTCCCCTCTTCTCTCTCTACCCCCACTACTGTAATTCATTCCTCCCCCTTGTATTATTTTTCCCTTTCCCCTCACTTCCTCTTGTATGTAATTTTGTATAACCCTGAGGGTCTCCTTCCATTTCCATGCAATTTCCCTTCTCTCTCCCTTTCCCTCCCACCTCTCATCTTTGTTTAATGTTGGTCTTCTTCTCGTGCTCTTATAGACGTTTATTTTAAATAAATGGAAATTTTATCATGAAATCAATTTTGAAAAGGGAGAAATTGGAGATAAAGAAGATTTGGATTCCCTAAGGCTTCAGGAAACTGTTTATTCAAAGTCAACTTTTTCAAGCTACATTATACCTCTTCATTCAAGATTATGACAAAATAATTCTTTTGAAGCTTATGAAAAGTCTCTGTGTATGTTTATGTGTGCAGATTAGTTGAAATAACTACCATTGCTACATTTTTCAGACCATTATATAAATAATATATTTTACTCTCTTAAATTAGCCACACTGTTCTTTTTTTTTTGCTCTTTTTTTATTAATCTTATCATACAATCAAAATACTAGGAAGCTGTGGGTTAAAAAGAATTTTTTAAAATTTTTTGATTTGTTATATATGACAACAGAATGCATTACAATTCACATTAAACATATAGAGCACAATTTTTCATATCTCTGGTTGTACACTTAAAATAGATTTTTAATCATAATTTTCCTATTACTTCAGCTGTAAAATTTGGGGATGTACAGATAAATGGTAATCTTTGACACCAAAAAACACACAATTAAGTGGGAAAATATGAGGATAAGTAATATAAATAATATAAATACTATGAATATTTTTCCAGAGTGGATTACTATTGTTTTATAATTGTATATCTCCTTTTCAAAATTCTGCTTTTCACAATTTGTTTTCAAAGTCCACATGTCAGTTACAAGTTTATCTACATGGTATATTTACTGTTGCTTTTTTTATTATTAAAAACAGTTCCTTGATTTTAAGTGACATACAGTGAAAGACATGCATTAAAATTTGATTTGTGATATGTAAATATACTAGTTATTTTTTTCTTGAACCTAGTAGAATTTAAATATAATATTTGCATGGTTTTACTTGTAATAGACTAAAAATTCTTCATTGAAATTAATGGAGTATGATTTACAACAAATGCCCCACTGAAATAAATGGATTTTAGTAGTGATTCATTCCTACTGGAATGAACAGCATATGTAGCTTATACATCATGTAGTTAGAGATGGAAGGGGTCTATTCAATCAGTAAGCCTAGGTTGCCTGCTTGAGTAGAATATAGTCCTCAAATAGAGGACAAAGCATTTGATCTTAGCCAAAAGGCCACGAACAAAAGCCATTTTAATTTATTGCAATTAAAATGAATGGGATTCAATCTAACACATTTATGAGGATGCGATAACTATCGAATCACATTCATTTCAGTGGGGTGTGTTAGTCATCCAATTCTATTCATTTCCATGGGGATCCATTATTTATTGAATCACATTTATTTAAATGGGGATTCATTTGCTAAAAAATCTAATTAGTTTCCATGTGCATGCATTAGCTATCATGTCATCCTTCCTTTCAAAGACAATTCTCTAGTTATCAAATCCCATGCATTTATGTTTGGATTGGATTCTAGAGTTTGAAAAAGCTGTTATTCTTAATTAAATGGTTGCAATAAACTGTTATCGTTACTATACTGTTGCATATTTAAGACTATTTTCTAAATATCCAAAGACTTGAGTTACCCTGGTTTTCAATGGCTAAATGAAACGATCTTTCAAACAATAAAACATTTAATTTAGCAGATGTCAAAAGGACCAATATGATTTTTAAAATATGAGGCTGGCATTCCAGGTTAGGCTGCATCATATTTTCCTGAAACCTAGCCATTAGGTGAGTTTTTCATGTTCATAGAGGATTTCAAAATGAGGGAAATGTCAACCTGCTAAGAGGCCATAACATTAGGCCCTTAGATTTATGAGTTATGTACACTAAGCTAATGCAATAGTATATGTGTCATTAGAATCATAATTGGATGCATTTCATTGTCATTTCTTGGCCACAATTCCAACTGCTCAATTATTTAAAAAAAAAAATCCATGCTTTGGAGAAACAAGAACTTACTTCTGCCAGGTTTCATAGCACCAAGTTAAAAAGATCATTGGATATTATCCATTTTTTAAATAGATTAAGAAAAAAAAATTAAGTTACTTTAGACCAACATGTACAGCTTTCTTAAATTATCTTGTTACAGATTCAATATATGCAAGACAACTATGGTTTTCTCTGGCCTTAAAATAAATTTATGTTTAAGTAATGAAATTATTTAAGCCACCTCAGTTTATGAAAAAGTGCAAGAACATAGTAAAATGTGAAAAATATTTTATGAGTCATATATTAAAGCTGTGCTGCCAAAAAAAATAAAAATAAAAAAAAAACCCTCCTTGGTTACCATGTGTTTACTACTTTGAGGTGTTTATTGACTTTTTCTACCTTACCACTACATTTCACTGACTGGATAGCCATGAACACCTTATTTCATTTACTTTAAATTTAGCAAAGCCATTTTTGTCTCAGGAAATTTTTTTTGTTTGAGAAAAATACATGACAGATCATGGTCATCTAGTAGTTTAAAGAAACAACCCACACTAACTCTCGGGAGCCATAATTATCCTTGCTATCTGTCATTTTCACAATAAAGAAGAGAAATTCTGAAAGAGTGAAATATTCCAAACACTTGAATATCCAAAGGGAAGTTTCAATCATTGGAGCAAATGTAGATTATCAACTGCATCTAATTTGATTTCCATTGTCCCTCTTTATGCTTGAAGTATAAAATCAATTATAGAACAACACAGATCCTTCATTTTCTTTGAATGCCATAGAGTTGAACAATTGATCTTACAATGCTGTTTAACTCATTAAGGGCCATACACATTGTTTTGGTACACATACATGCAAAATATCAGCTTCTGAGGTCAAACAATCTTCAAACCTACATCACATTGAAATGGTAAGAACTAAATGTTTCATTAGACTTCTTTCCCCGGATATTTCTGGGAGTGTTCAATAGGTTTGTTTCATGTTCACAAAATGTATAGAAATGGTATTCAATTATTCTTTCCATTTTACTTGAAGTTCAATGCAAGAAGGGCCACAAAACCAGAGTAACTCAAACCCAAATATTCCCCTAGGCTTGCCTAGCCTTACAGCTGAAGTGGGTCTCAGTAGAACAGCATCTGAAAGCTGCTTAACTCTGATGAACCACTGTGACGATCTCACTAGCCTTTTTGGATGTTTCTTCCTGATAAAATGCCTCTGTTTTTTTGTTTTCTTAGAGCAGCTACTTTTAAAAATTTACAGTCTTAAATTCTATCAATATCCCTTGAGATATAAATCTTATCCCAACTTAGCATCATTTTTTTCAGCCTAGGAACATCTTTCCCTAGGTATTGGAAACTATCCCTTTGGAATATAATCACCAGGAAAGATAGAGCAACTATCTCTCAGTCCCTGTAGAAGGGTAGGAATCTAACTTTGAGGAAACCAATTAGTGAACTAATCAAATTAACCAACCTCCCCTCTCAGCATCTACTGGAAGATACAGGTCTAGAAAACAGAGATTATGTTATAGGCTTCTTTTGTGATTGATCCACTGAACTCCATGGGATACATGCTGTATTACACAGAAGCTGCAGCTAGAGATCCGAAAATCCTTTGAGAGAATTACATGTTAAGAATTCACTATCTTTTTTGCTTTCCTGACAGAAGTCAGGGAACTGCCTTAAAACATGATTATTTAGTTTTTCTGTAAACCAACAGTGAAAAAACCGAAAAGGATAAGGCTTCGAACAATTAGAACATCTTGCTCTTCAGGGCAAACTAAAATTAATAATTCTGAGACGGTGAAAATATCATATTTCATTATTTCAGCTTATATCTATATCTCTCTACCCTGTTTATATTTGCATGAAAATACTTCTATTTCAGCCTATATCAGAACAGTCAGAATTCACATCATAATGGAGACATTATAGAGTTATCAGACCTGAGTTCTTGTCCAAGTTCTTTCAAAGGTAACAATATCTTTGGAGAATACGTTATTTCTATGAATATCTCAATATTCTCAGATACATAATGAGTTTGTTGAATTACCTAAATTCAAAATAATATACATTTTACTAATACTTAACTATGTGCTATTTCAGAAAACGAATACATGGAAAATATCTTATTTTTGGTATTTTTTTAATTTGGGTAATTTTAATATTAATTATTTGGCCTCCTTCCCTCCCCTGGCACAGCAGGTTTTAGAACCTATTATATAACTTCATCTCTGCCAAAGCCCTCTCATTTTCCCTGTGATCCATTCATGCTGAATTTTTCATGAATGTCTCAAATGCCAGGGCCTCTCCTATATCCTATGTTAGAATTCTCTGACCAACATTTTTCGTCTGACAAAATTTTCCTACTTTCTGAAACTACTCAGCTTCTCTTTCCTCTGTTAATCAACCTTGACAGGACTGCTTTAGGCAAATTCCAGTGTCTGCCTTTTTTCTCAATTGTTAAAACAAAATTTGTAGCTCCATTGTTTTGGACTGAATTCCAGTAGTAGACTCTAAAAGACAAGGCCAAACCAAAATGGTGTCATTCATGTTAAATGCCACCCGTTCAAACTTAAGGAAAGAATGAATCTTCTAAACACCCGAATATCCAAAGGGAAGTTCCAATTATTGGAGCGATTGCTGATTATTAGCTTCACTGAATTTGATATTCTTCATCATTCTTGTTCCCAAATGCAAATGTTTTCTCATAGAATGAAGATTAAGTAGAATGGAGAGAAAAATAATAAAAAGACTCAAACCCCATTTCAAACTATTTGTACAAAAAAGACTTGAGGTATTAGATTGTTGCATTGGCCAAAATGAATATGCTCAAAAAGTCTTAAGAGGTTCTGACAACAATAAAACTCTTGATCTGTTGATAGAGTTTTGTTTGGAAACCAGTAACAGATTTAATTGATATATAAAGGTAAGAAGGGATATGGATGCTGAAATTAGGAAAAAGGGAATCTCTGGTACATGTCTTTTGATCATATAATATGGGTAGGACAGGCTTTGTTTTTAGGGCAAAATAACAAGTTAACTTCTCTATAAGTATTTACTAATTACTATTAAATTTAATATAATAACTAGGTACTACAAGGACAATAAGCAATGAAAGCATTTGTAATACAAGATGATTTCTTGTAGAAAATGCCAAAGTATATATATTAAAATAAATTTGAAAGATACAATATTGTGGCTTTCTTATACAAGTATATTTTATGTAAGTATATTTTTCTTGGTGGAATTGCAGCACTTATGTAAGTAGAAAGAAATGAGAATGCAGAAATAGATCTTTATTTTAGGATCAGAATATTTCAGCTTCTATTGGTAACTATTAGATATTTTCAAAAGCGACCATAGCCTACACCTAAATTTTCAAAGACAGTACCATATGAGCTATAATTTTATATGCTTTTAATTAGCAATTTTTAATACCTCATACTGCTTTGATGACTTTTTTTATGCTAGGATACCTCCTCCATTTTTCCTCCTGTGAAGGTGTACCACATATCATGTGGCTGATTCTTGGCACTTTAATTTCAACCACACTGGCTTTTGAAAAGCACCCTGTACAACTCACAGTTTCTATTTTGTTGTCCCTATAACAGCTTTTTGAGATATGCAGTAGTACACACTGTGCATTTTAGATTAGACTCTCTTCTTCCCCAGTACCACGTCCCCCTTCATTCAATCACTTAGCTTTCTGGGGGCTTCATCATTTCTGTTAATGGAAAGAAGACATTTAAACATTTGTGCAATCATTGTATTTGCAGGCTGATCCATACATTAGCTCTAGTACAAGGACATTTAGTCATATATACCACAGCACCTTCTTTTCAGGACACCTTACTATTCATTACACAGGAGAGATTATTTTCTCATCTAATAGGGTGATAAAATAAGCACTTATATTCAGAGGCTGAATTACCTGGACATCGTTGCCTCAGAAATAATTTCCATTAGATATCTTTGCTATTGAGTATCCAATGATTAACAATTCACTCAGAAAGCACATTTTGTCATTCGAATTGGTGATTTTGATTTTAACAAAGATCAGCACTAGAAAATTATGAAACTAGCTTTAAGAATTATTTTGAAATAATTTTGCATTTTCCTAATAAGTATAAAGCTTCACATTTCCAATTTTCTTTTAAAGTGACAAAAGGTAATCACAAAATTGAACTAAAATTTTATGTTGGTTATATCTGTAAGACTTAATTATTTTCCATCTTGAAATATCAACAGGACTTCAAATAAGAATAAATATCCCCAATGAAATACTTTTTTGAAAATAATTTTCTATGTAACTAAGTATGTATGATACACATACTTAGATTTTTATTCACCTGATTACTGTGTTCAATAATTTTTTAAGGTTTTACTTTTCAGAAGATTATTTCTCAAAAATACATAGTGGTTTCCAAAAAAATAATCATTATAATCATCACTTCTTCAAGAACTAGTAATGAGAGTGTTTTTGGTACATATAATTTGCAGATGCATTTGAAAATATTATAAATTTAAAAGTCAAAATTAATGATCAATAGACATCTTGAAATTTTAGTCATATCTAGTACTTTTGAAATGCTCTAAATATTATCTTGAGCCTGTTACTTTTATTTTGTCTTGGAGGACAATGTAAAATCTGACACTATTTTATTTTCCATAATATAGCATAATGATAAACACGTGGAGCTGATAACATGATTTTTTTTTCTTTTTTTTGTACCAGAAAAGAGTTGCAAAATAAGTTAAATAACAAGAAAACAAATTATGAAGGAGGGAGAACAATTTCTTCACCTGCACTGCTGGATTAGTGAAAATATATTCATTCAGGAAAGTTCAAGAATACGATAGCTTGTGGGATGATGAGATGGAAAATGAAGGTTGGAATTAGGAACTATGGCAAAAGGAAAGCAATATGTTTTAATTTACTTCCAGCAGAACAGAATGTAGTCTTCAAAGACTCCAAAGTCAAGTCGTTAAATAATAAGGTAGTTTTTATTGAGTAGAAATGCAGGATATCCAATATAAGTAGATAGTAGGCCCTGGAGGATTTACAGGACTTAGGGGTTTTAGAGTCAAAGAGCTAACTAAGCCAGTCCTAAAAGACCTACCCCTGATATGAATAAATCCCACATCTGCAAGTTATTTTGGAAATTTGCTTTGAACCTTGTGAGGTGCTGTAACTAAATTTCCTTTCCATGGGCTTCATCCTTGTTTCGTTATGTTGGACAGTTGGGTGGTGTCTCTTCTCTCTTTTTCTGTTATTTTTTAGATGTATGTATGCTTCTCTCCAAATAATTTAAATTAACTGCTAAAGTATTTCCAATACCAAGATGACTTTCAGATTGTAGATGTTGTATAACAGTGGGATTTTTCATTGCTATTATTTCTCATGGTTTACAATGAAAATATCTTTCTGTTACACAACTGCATTCTCCACATAGGTATAATTTTCCAAAGTATTCATAACAAACTCTTAATATAAAAAGCAAAACAAAAATGAACCAATACGATTCAACACGTGATAAGGAATTTTATGGACAGAAAATTCAATAGCTGGTCAAAATATGTTTTGTACTCTGATAGGCAATGTGAGGCATTGTTTAGATTTATTATATTTCTCTCCGGTTCAATCTCGTCTTGTAGCTTTTCTTGTCTCCCATGGGTCCATTTCTCTGGGTTTGCTTTGTCTTCTGTGTCTAAATCCTGAAATCTCCTTTCTTTACTTTCTCCCATTCTTTCCTTATAAAAGGTTTCTGTATGTAAGTGCTTTCCAGTCATTTTAATTTTTTAAACAAATAAAAGAGAACTGCATGCATGTATTAATCCATTTTTAATAGCCACTACTGAAAGACAGGGCATTTTCTTGGTATTGTTTTGAATTGCTATTATCTTAAAAGAGTTTTATTTTTATCAGTATCTATTGTGACATCCAGTTAAAATGACAAAGACTCCCATGCTGGGCAAACTGAAGAAACCCTTTAGTTCACTGAATAAAGGACTGAGACTGGCAGCAGGGGATTTTTAAAAAATATTTTTGTTCATATTCTATTGATGCTATAGTTCCTCTTAAATAATTTTCATGTACTATTAAGAGAACATGGTATTTATTATACAGATAACTTTTTCAGTTTGTTAGAAAGTTAGGTAAGATTTAGCACATTGCTGCCATCTATGGACAGAAAGCAAATACTGATTTTAACTTCAAATGTGTGGCTGACATTTTCACATGTACATACATTACCTTTATAAACTTCTGAGAATAACCATATTTTATTTATACATGGAGTCTAATTAGTAACCTCCGATAAATATCTGAGAAGAATCAATCTGGGAGAAACATTCAGTGAGCACAGGTTCCAATATCATAGTATTGTATGGCTATAGTGTATAGTCACTTATAAAACTGATAAAAATATTTCCACATAGCTAGCATTCAAGATAATGAGTAAATAATATATAATTTTATTATATTTATTTCATAAAAAAAGAAAATAGAAGAGAAGAGGAGATCCGTGATTTGCCTGTCACTGAGGTGAACAGGACATGCTTTTTTGGATCACTTTCCAGTACTTCATTCAGGGTGAGAGGATGATCAGAATACTCACTTCTAAGAACTTGTTCAAGTTAATCAGTAAAAAATAAAAAATTAAAAAAATTTAAAAAAAATTTAAAAAATTATAAAAAAAATTAAAAAAAAATAAAATAAATTTAAAAAAAAGTTAATCAGTAAGTGTTAAGTTACTATGTAATCAGAACTCTGACCACTCATGCTTTCAACAAGTATTTAACGGTCTACTCTGAGTCAAAAACAGTTCCAGGAGTTGAGAAACTTGAGGTCAAGAAAGACAAAGTCCTTGCACTGTTTGTGTTCAAGATGTAATACAGAGAATAGAACACAAGCCTATGCATAAATAGATGGAAAAGATCAAGTCAGGATGTGGAAAAAGTATAATTGATTGATATGATAGTGAAGATCAGGCACTTCAAATCCTCAGGGAAATGTAAAATAATGTGCAATCAGTGTAATCAGGAAATTATAACTTAGCAAAGAAGGCAAAGCAAATGGTGTTTTTTTTAAAAAAAAAAATGTCCAATAGGTCTGGGATTGTAGCTCAGTGGCCGAGTGCTTGCCTAGCATGTGTGAAGCACTAGGTTTGATTCTCAGCACTGCATATAAATAAATAAAATAAAGTCCATTGACAACTAAAATTTTTTTTAAAAAAATGTCCAATATAAAATAAACATATAAGAGAACGAAAACAGAAAAGCACTTTACTATGTTTGTAGCTCACACTTTACACCCTGTGCTTCAGGGATGCAGAATTAGTAGAGCACAATATTAGCTAGAATGCTAAAGGATGGCTCCACAGAGGCTCCAGTTCTCAGCAATCTTGAAAGCATTTGATTCTTATTAAAACAATACAGAGGTAGAGGAGCCATTCTTTTCAAAGTTACCAATTTGGAGAATAATGAAAGAATGAACCTTGTAGAATCAAGGTACAGAATACATGCTTTTCTAACATAAGCATTTAGCTCCACTGCAGGCTTTGTTAGATATTGCACATACAAGCACTTCTTGATTTCTATTTTATTTTATTCTTTTGTGGGTTGGGGTGGGGGTGTTTGTCATGGCTGTGTGTCCAGAACCAAAATTTCTATCTTATTCTAATAACACTGTATTCTTTAAAAAAATTAATTATACTTATGCATTCATTATTTTCTACATTCCTGAAACATTTAAGTATTTATTGAAAAACAGCAAGTAATTTAGTACGCATTAAGGACAAAAAGTGTAGCAAGTAAAAGATGATGTGGAGAAGCAAATAATTGCTTATATATGATGTTCTCTGTATGAGGTGGAATTTCTGATTGAAATATTTTTATCCTTAAAAAAATCTTGTATTTTAATCTTTCTATGATAAATCATTCAATATCCTTTTCAATACATGAATTCAATTTTAATTTTAAGAAGATAATTGTTTATTTAGAAAAAGTGTGATTTCTACTGGGGTGTGATGGCACATTCCTGTAATCCCAGGGACATGGGAAGCTGAGGCAAGGAAGATCCTAACTTTAAAGCTAACCTCAACAAAAGTGAGGAACTGAGCTACTCAGTGAGACCCTGTCTCTGAATAAAAATGCAAAATAGGGCTGGAGATATGGCTCAGTGATCCTGTGACCCTGAGTTCAATCCCCAATACTCCCTACCCCGAAAAAGAAAAGAAAAAAACTGTAATTTCACTTTTTCACACACAAATGTCCTGTGTTCTAGGAAATAATAAAGTAGAATGAAAAATCACAATGATTTTTCTTTTTGCAAATAAGAGACAATTTTGTTTCCTTGTCTGCTAAAGTCTCCTCATTCCAATTCTAAGATCATCATCAGAGAATATTAGACTAATTTTTAATATCACATATCAAATACCAATAAGCAAAATTATATGGTAATTCCTTTCTCTTTTGTCAGTTATGAAGATAGAAACATAGACATTTGAGACAAAGCAAAATTTTTAAATGACTTGTAAGCTTATATTCATTTCCAAGTTATGTTCACACAATAGAGATATATCTTTAAATTGGTTAATTTGGTGAGTATAAATAACATGTCCTGAAACTAAAACTCGAAGTGATTATATTGATATGAAATTGAGTCAGTGAATTGACAAATTGTCTGTTCACTTCTCTATGCCATTTGGCCACAATTGACTTTCTGTATAAAATGATACTAGTTAAAAGCACAAGTGTAATTTAGCCATTATTCAGACAAGACACACAGAATTAACCCAAAATTTCTAGTTTTATTCACATATTGTGAATATTATTACAAAATGCATTATGCAAGCTCTATTCTATTTTCTTCACAAATTACATGAAATATAATCTGAACTGCATTTTCATACAGCATAATGTTAGAAAAAAGATTTTTTTTTATTTAAGTCCTTTCAAGGTTTTTTGTTTTTCCTGTGATATTTTTTTTATTTATTTATTTATTTATTTATTTATTTATTTATTTATTTATTTATTTATTTATTTATTTAATGTGGTGCTGAGGATGGAACCCAGGGCCTTGCACATGCTAGGTGAACACTTTACCACTAAATCACAATCCTGGCCCTCCTGTGATTTTTAAACCTGACTTCTCCTCACAACTTTACTAACTTAAGATGATTGAGACTCTTAATTAAATGACTATAATATGTTGCATCTGCCCTTTTTCATTTAAGTTTTACAGGGCATGCCAGGGAGAAAGCATGGATAATGCCCCCTTCAAATCTGTTTCTAATTTTAAAGTAAGGACATAGTCTGAATTTGTTCCTCTATGTTAACTTTTTAACAATACAAGAAGGTTCAGAAGAGAAATGATTGGGTTGTGAGAGTTCTTAACCCAATCAATGAATTAATCTCCTGATAGGGATTAACTGAGTGGTATTGAAGTAGTAGGGTGGAGCTGGAGGAGGTGGGAATTGGGGGCTTGGCTTTAGGGTATATATTTGTATCTGGCAAGTGGAGAATTCTCTCTCTCTGCTTCCTGGTCATCAAGTGAGCTGCTGCCCTCTCAATACTCTACTGCAATAATGATAAACCTCACCTTGGCCCTGCAGGAATGGAGCCAGTTGCCCATGGACAAAGACCTCTGAAACTGTGAGCCTTCAAATGAACTTTTCTTCTCCTAAAATTGTTCTTCTCCAATCCTTATTCACAGCAGCAAAAAAAAAGCTGAATAAAACAGGGTATGCATTCTGTCTTTCTTGAGAAGGGCTCACTCTCTACTTCCTGGTTCCATGTCCTGCCTTAACTTGGGCCCTGAGTAAAGGAATGCTCCATCTATCAACTGAGACTTCTGAAACCATGAGACTTGAAATGAACTTTTTCTCCTCTAATTGTTCTTGTCAGTTCTTTTGGTTACTGCAGTCAAATTGTTACCTAAAACAATATACAATGAGGAAAAGGAACAGATTTGAAGGAAAACGGAATTCAATTTTATGTTGAATGCCTTGAATAGAGTAGACAGTTTTATTTTTTAATAAACATGAGCACAATTTCCATTTTGAAATGTAAATTTTATAAGTACTATGAAAGAGGTTCTGGAGGAAAAAAAATAGTAATGAAGAAGAGAATTAGAATATCTGGCATATTTTAGATGCCTGATGGAATTGGCTGAATGGAAGAACAAATCACATACTGGCTATATGAAAAGAATATCATTGTATTCAGTAGAGTGCAATGTAACCAGAAAACTACAAAACCCGTAATCAACAATATACATGCTATTACTAGGAGTTGTATTCAAGGCAGTCTGGGGAGAAGGTATGAATGATGGATCTAGACACATTTCTACTAGGTGTTTCTCCTAAGACAGAAAGAAGATGTAGGATGAGGCAGGCAAACCTACTGCTAGGAGAGAAAAGCACTGGAAGTGAATAAGAGAGCCCTTACATTCCCCTTCATGTGACTGAGCTTTAGACATGCTTCTTCCTGACTGTGAACTCCTCATCCACTTTTCTTAGAGTATTTGCTTTAGAAAACTTAAGTCATAAATTATTTCTGTGACATTTTAAGATGTGAGTCTGCTATAACACAGGACTGTCTTTCTGGAGGATCTTGGGACCTTCGAAATGCAATCATAAAAGATTGAGAGTCCCTGTTTCCCGATCTCTTTGGTACTTTTCAAATTTGGGTAGCATCCCAAATTTGAAAAGTATCAATTAGCAAACAAGGATGGTCTAATTACATTGACCATCCTGCCCACCAACTTCTTCCAGTACTTTTTCATAAGTTAACTTTAGTATTTAAACATTTTTCCTGCCTTTAGTTTCAAAAGAGTTGACTTGAACTTCTCTCCCGGTTTTAGTCAGCATTTTTTGTCACTGTGTCCAAAATACCAAACAAAAAGAGCTTAGAAGAAGACAGTTTATCCAGGGCTTACTATTAAAGAGGTTTCAGTCCATAGAAGGCTGACTTCATTGCTTTGGGCCCAAAGTGAGGCAGAATATCAAGGAGGAGGGACTTAGTGGAGGAGCCCATGGTAGGATCAGGAAGCAGAGAGGAAGAGAAAGAGAAATGACCTCAAGAACAACCTGTGGACTACACAGCCCCAGTGATCCACCTCCTCTGGGCATGCTTCCACCTGCCTACAGTTATCACCCAATTAATCTAATTAAACTAGGGTGGATTAATTAGATTATAACTCTCACAATCTAGGTATTTCACCTCTGAATATTTCTGCATTAACAGGAGTTTTGGGAAACACCTCAGTTTATAACAGTACAAATTATAACAGTCCCTTACAGTCTCTTCTCACCAATATTTTTCAGATTCCTCCAATTTTACTTGCATTCATTTGTGTCTGTATAATTTGTTTTATGAAGTATATTTATTCATCTACCAAACAGAAGATACAAAACAGTTTCATGAGCACAAGAATCCCATTTTTATAATCGCAGCAACTTGCTATTCCACATTTCTTCTCTGTCCTGCAAAGTCATTAATCTTTGACAATCACTGATTTCAATTTTTATTCTTTTGTCTTTTTAAAGCATTTTATATAAATAGATTAAACAAGTATGCAACTTCTGGGATTGGCCCTCAGGATTCTCTGGAGATTCATCCAGATACATATATGGATCAAGAGTTTATTCCTTTTTTTTGTGGAATAGTATTCCATGGTATGGATGTACCATAGTCTTTTTAACCATTTATTCATTATAAAAAGCATCCAGATAGTTTCCATGTTTTAGATACTTTGAATAAGACCAGGAAAGGCAAGCCTGCTGCTAGGTTTCATTTCTCATTAGATAAATGTCTAGGAGTGCGATTTTTGGATCATATATTAGTTACATAGATTTTTGAACAAAACACCAAAATGCTTTCTTAAAATGACTGTACCATTTTTACATACCCATCAGTAATGCATGAGTGGTCCAATTTTTCTGCATCCTAGCCAGTATTCATTGTTTACACAACATCTCATTTAGCCATTTTGATAGGTGTTTAGTGACATGTCATGGTGGATTTTACATCTCCTGATGCTAGATAATGTCTAACATCTTTTCATGTGCTTATTTGCCATCTGGTTTCCTCTTCATTGAAATGCCTGTTCATGTGTGGAAGTTTTCAAGACTAGACAATTTAGACTGCTGCAGAAAACTGTAGGCAAAAAAAAAGGTAGTTCATGCTAGAAAATGGTTAGTAGGATGAAAAAAAGATCAAATAAAGTGATTTTTTAAAGGTTAGATATTTGGAGGTAAGAATGTGAAGTTGAGTAAATTCATTACTCAGGGTTTCTGACCATCTCATGTAAATTGAATAAACAGTTCAATTGTTTGAAGAGAAAGTACAAGGAAGAGAAAAATCAACATTTTTAAAAAGAAGTCTGAAGTAGCTTTAGATATATGTGAGATTATTTTTTTTTTAATTTTAATCAAGGGCTCTAAACATCACTTGGATATATAATTACATCTGTTCATTTGGTTTGGACATTCAGCATGTCAGTGAAGTATGATAACTTGAAATTGGTTGGACATTTTCTGAAAAGATGATTTGAGATGGAAAAATAAATGACTGCACTCCTAGACATTTAAACACAAAAATAAATATTCCATATGGAAGTATTTGAAAACATATTGTAAAATAAATTCTTCCATCTCAATCTCTATTCCAGCCAAGGAATAGAGATTGCTACCTAATATTCTTATCAGTATATAGTCTGTGTTTTTTATGTGGATTAGTACATAACTATGCAACTCTTATTTAAACATAAACACTCATATACATAAACATGAATCATTTTGCCATGCATAAAATCATATATAAAATGATCAGAATTTATTTAGAAATTCATCACCATATTTAAAATTAGAGTTTTTTGGATGTACTTTTACCTAGATATTTAAAATGATTCTATGCAAAATCTGGATAAGTTAGTGTTTTCTGCATAAAAGTGGGGCACCACACATTTTTTTTTGTGCATGTTTACTGTATAAGAGTATCCATTTTTACGTTACTAAACTGGGGGGAAATAATCTGAAGGTAAAAATATCAAAGTTTGTAAAAGCCAAATAAATATTTCTATAGGTGAATGTTTGTTACAAATCCTGCAAGATAAAGGTTCAGTTGAGGTTAACTTGATAAAACCAAGTAAACGATTGTGCTCAGGATAAGCTAGGTTAGGCTTAAAGGTTAATGGCTTCTTGCATAAGTGTGCACTCTATATTTACATAGATATCAATCCCCTTTATGAAGAATTATTCCAATGAGACTAGCAATTTCTAGTCACCAGTTTCCAAGCCTAGTCCTAGGATGGAAAGGATGGTAGAGAATCATAGATAATGTTCACACCAGATTGTCTGCTTTAATGTTGGTAACTGATCACTTTATGTGTTCAATATACTTCAAGGCACAAACAAAACTGACGAAGTTCTAAAAAAAAAAATTGAAAGGTTAAAAACTACAAAATATTGACTACAACTTCACTGGAGTGGGTATGGGGCTTTAAAAGAAGAAAGCATAATGAAAAAATGAAAAACTTTAAAGGCTAGAGTGTTTCCTATAGTACAGATTATTTTAAATCTGTTACTTTTAAAATATTGGTTACTAATTTTATGTATATGATTATTGAGTAATGTACAAGTTTATTTAAACATAAGCAAAATAAAGGTGTGCAAGACACAAATTAGAGGAAAATTATTAGAAAGCTCAGAATACTACCATCCACTTTTTTTTAAATTTGATAAACAATTTTTTTAAATTTGTCACATAATATCACTCCCAGTATAATGGAAAACTTCTATATATGTTAAATAGTAAAAGGTTTAGGAGATTTTATTTTTCATAAAGCAATTCACAGCAAATATTTAAATGATTTTCATTGACAGGTTGTTCAAGTTTGGTTTATATTTTTCTCAATGTATAGATTCTCTGACAAGTGGAGTTTTCTAAAAATGTTAAGCTCTTCAGTACTCGTGATTTTAGTTACACAAGCCCACCCCCAATGAAAAGTTCAGCTAATGATTTTAGAATGGATATCCTTATTTGCATGAAGATATTGATATGCCAGGTATTTCTTGGATCCTGATCTGTCAGTCAAACCCTTTATCTTGAATATAATATCTAACTTCCATAGTATAGAAAGCTGTCCATTTATCTAAGACAGTCCCAGGCTGGCAGGCATATGCTGTCTTGGACTACATTCTTTCCTTAATATATAACCCATGTCTCTTGAATTGTCAGGTAATTTGAAAGGAAAAGTATCACTGTACATCTTTCTCATTCAAATTACATTGTCCATCTTCTTTCTCCTATCCCGTACTTTTCCTGTGTCTCTGGGAACTCTCTCAGCATATAAAATTAACTAGGCAAAAAATAGGAAAGTAACCTATATCAGTTATTGAAATATGAACCTAAATTCTCAGTCCAATTCCTTTTCATAGTCTGGCATATTATAAGAGTACACAACCAATTTAACTATCCTGAGAGCTGGGGATTTATAAAGAGAATGCTCATTTTGTAGAAATGCTCCAATTTTAAAATCAAGGAAGCAGAGGGTAGAGCAGAAAGAAAGGTTTTGGTTTGGTTGTTAAAGAAGCAGAGTCTCAATTCTTTAGAGATGGGAACATACTGACTTAGGGCACAGGCTGCTGTTTTTGCAGTGGCATGGGAGAAAGCTCCTAGAAGAGTCAGTTTAGAGTGTGCTATTTTATTATGAAGTGTGCAGTCGTAAATGCATTGTGAACAAAGCTTGACATGTGTGTTTGTATGTGCAACAAACATGCACATTTTTGCAAAGAGGTTTGGTGATTAGGAAGATCATCAAGAGAAGGCATTGAGTTGACCTGTCGGGGGAAGCAAGATTAAAATAGAAAGTGGAAATCATTTATAATCCCCTCTTTATAATCTTTTTCTCTTATAGTTCTAAATATTTTTATTTGTTTCCAAATGTAACTTAGAGGAAACAAAGTCTTGATTTGAAATGTATGTATGTCGGGGAAGACAGGACATCATCATTGCTTATGTAAGATGATGAATTAAAAGTCTTCTAAAGTGCTACTGGTCTAGGAAATAGTTTTTAGAATAAGACATTCTAATTTTTTGTGACTATTATTGAAAGTATTAGTGGTTTTTGTTTGTTTTGTTTGCTTTTAGAATTTGCAATGAAAATGATTTTCAAGTAGTCCACATTATATATGAAAAGTTCCCTACATATTTTTCATTAAATTGATCAAGCTCAGAGAATATTTACAAGTGAGCATTCAACTAATTTATAAAAATGGCATAATATGTAAAATAAAGGGACATTTATTTGCCATTCTTATATATGTGCTAATTTTCTGCATAGTACTACTATTTTACTAAAGACCCACATAATTTACGCATTCTCTTTAAAGAAAATTCTAGATAGTGGGATATATTTATTTTTAAATGACAGTATATTTTTTAAATGTGATATTTTTCAGAGATAACTACAGTCAGCCAAGACACTGAAGAAAGAAAGAAAGAAAAGAAATTGAACCTTGAAATCTATGGAAAGAGCAACAATGAGCTCTAGTGGCAAAATGTTATAATGTCAAGCACGGGTGAAATTCAGCAGCGAGAGGCAGTTTTCCCTTCATAAGTTCAGTAAAGATTTCTCAGTCCTCAAAATGAAGATTAATTGGTAAAAATACATAATCCTCTAAATCAGAATCTCATTAACTTCCACACAATATTAACTACCTTGGTAGTGTATCCATAATTTATATATTGCATATAATTCATCTATTATACTTTTTGCAAAACTACACCGACCTGATTATTCTATTAACAATATAGTTTACATATGAGATGCCATAACTTATACAGCAGCTCATCCAGTCATTCTGAAGTTAAGCTTGGATTTTAAAAGACCATGGATTTATGTGCTAGGCATGTGATAATATATGTCTACTATCTCATCCCTCTGCCCTACCATCTGCTTCCTTTCACACAAGGCAAAATTTTGAAAAGAAAAAAAATGCTTCTTTTCTCTAAATCTGACAAAACTCTATTTTAATTTCTTAATTCAGGTGAGTGGCAATGTTCAAATATAACTCAATAAGCCATATTACCAGTTTAAAGAAAGTTGAGTTTTTATCTGTTCTTATGATTTGGAACAGAAAGGTTTTATTTGTTTATTTTTATTGATCTCCATTTATGCTAAGATAATTTTAATTTCTGTTACATAATAATAGCAGCAACTGACATTTGTACCCTAATGTAGAATTATCAAACTCTTTATTCATGGAATACTTATTAAGTAACCAAAATGCCCTTTAGATTTTAGAAGGGATTTATTGAATTTTCTCTGAATAGCAAGGCTCCTTTCATTAACAGTGTTATCCTTACTTTTTTAAAGGAGAATCCTTAAGTTTAGAGAGGTTAAATGAAACATTGCATGCTTAAGCTTCAGATCAAGGATTTAAATACAGATAGTCTGTCTTCAAATTCTGGGTTCTCTTTCTATAGCATTCCCCTGCTACTGTGTCAATTTCTTTTTGGGGCAATTCATCATAACTGATATAAAAGTACTACTGCCAAATATATTTTATATTGCATCAAACTTTGGAATTTATAAACTGTTCTCACATATATGATTTAATTTTTTTTTGAGAATGATTCCTCGAAGTAAAGGTGGAATGTTTATATCGCTCCTAACATTTTCATTGTGAATTGTCTATTATGCTTCAAGGACTTTTGAATAACAGCAGAGAATATATGTGCTAGTTAGCTAGATTCAGTCATAGTACAAGACAATAAATAGTTCAAAACTTCATGTTTCACATGGTAAATATATATTTATCAATTTAAAAAACTAAATTTTTCAAGAGCTTAAAAATTAAATGGATTTGATCTTAATTAACACATAACAAAACATTAGAAGCATGCATATTTTTGTGACCTTGAAAGGGAACACACCTACATGCCTACTTAAACTAGAGAAAAGGAGCAGGAGTTGAGGTGGCTCAACTCAGGTATAATATTTTGCTCACATTTCTTTACAACACTTCCAATTGCAAGTCTAAATTAGTCAGGAATTTTGATCAGATTCGAATGGAAGGGGTTTTGAATGTGGGCAGTTCTGCCATATGGGATAACAGCATGGGGCACATGACAAGCACTTCCCACTGGACAAGAGTGTAGAGAGCTGTTTAATACCTGCTAAATACATCAATTAAAAATCCTTACCACTTGTAAAAAAATGCCATTTAAGAATCGCGTTATTTCGCAGCTGTTACACTACTTTCCCTGCAGAATTATAGAACTACAAATCCCACTTCAGTCACGTCTTGAGAGATTACCTGTCATGTTTTACCCAACAGCCATATTGTATCTCAAAAAACCTTCTGGGCCAAATTTGTACACAAGCCTCAAGTTAGCTTCTAAGTCAACATACTTACATAATTTAGAATAGCCAAATTTTGTATAAAATTAAAAATACACAGTGAGGAAGAACAGTTGAGTGTCGAGCTCAAACATCATGATAACTTGAAATGATTCAAGGGCTTGAAATGTTTCATTCTCACATACCAGTCTAAATTCTTACTTCAAAGCTTTCATTTGAAAGTAAGTGATCCATTGCATTGACAAAATGTAGGAATGACATTGTAAACTCCTCAAAGAAAGATATTTTAGGTGAAATTGATTTCTGATCACTAGCTTTCTTTTCCTTATTCCACATCAAACAGATCTGAGCAAGTGCTATGTGCAGATGCTGTGTTGTGGCAGAGGTAGCCTGGTGTGCCTTCCTTTCACTTGACAGGTAGCTCACTGAGAAAGAGACCCCAGTAGGGAAGAAGGGCCAAGCTGCAACACTGAAGATTTTGCATGAAAATGTTTAACTTTTTTCTATTAAATATTCTAAAGAAACTTAGATGAATTACATTTCTACAACTTTACAAATCCGTGGGTTGTTTAGGTGTAATTTACATAAATTTATTTATGCATTTTCATTCTGAAAATACTCTAGTCATCATTCTATTTCTTGTTTATTTATTTTTATTTTTATTTTTTTGGTACCGGGGATTAAATTCAGGAGCACTCAGCCACTGAGCTACAACCCTAGCCCTATTTCATATTTTATTTAGAGAGAAGGTCTCACTGAGTTGCTTAGTACCTTGCTTTTGCTGAGGCTGGCTTTGAACTCAAGATTCTCCTGCCTTAGCCTCCTGAGCTGCTGGGATTATAGGCATGTGCTACCACACTGACAACATTATTTTATAATATGCTTTTCTAATCTCTGAAGGATCATTTAAGTGACAATATGAATTTCAGGACAAGAAAATAGATGTAATTCATTGTTTATGGCAGGGTACAATTGGTTGGCATATCATTAATTGGGTTATTCATTCATTCTCTCTCTCTCTCTCTCTCTCTCTCTCTCTCTCTCTCTCTCATTAATTCTCTATTTTATTCTTTACTTCCTGTATTAGAACCTTGACAGATACCTAAAATTCATTACACTCACTCAGTTATTTTAGTTCCTCATATTTCAAATTATTTTTATATTTTATTAATTCTAAAGATCATTAACATTAGAGATGGTCATGTATTACTTCTGTGCTGTGTGGCTTTAGTATCTTCATGAGCTTTTACAATAATGTCTTATAATTTTTTTTGAACTACCACTGTTAGAGGCTATGAGCTACAAAAGCTTGTCAAAATCTTTATTCCTTATTTTTTTAATCATCAGACAGCTGTACTTATCATGAGTATCTATTAAAAATGCTTCTGCCTAACAAACAAAGAAACACAACATTGCAAGAGCCAAACTTATTTAGTGTAACTGAATATTTTGGTAATACATTTAACATGTATTACTAATATTTCTGACTAGACAATAGAATCATATCATTCTATCACAATATTGTTAAAATCGCATAAAACATACTGGAATAAATTGTCAGAAAAATGTAATATCCAAAGTTCTATTTAGATGGTAACATAGGTAAGATAATTTTTCAACAAGTTTGCATTCCTTACATCCTGCCAAAAATCAATTTATTCTCAGAAAATAAAATCAATTTGTTAAGAAGACATAGTTGCTCTGTGCTGACCAGAATACTCTTTGGCTAACACAATATTTTAATCAGAAAGGTGCTAGATCTAGCCATGTTTGCATACTGATTTATTTTGAATCATGAGGATGAATTTCTTTAACTTTTTCCATAGCAATAAGTGAAGTAATATATATTTTCCCGCATTGGAACTTTTCAAGATGCTTTAAGGTATACCCATATGTTAGCTGATTTTAAAGGAGATACTTCAAATTTCTATTTTGAACTCTCCATTCTGCTGGAGACTCTATGGCAGTTGGACCCATCAATAAGATAACTCTAGTTCATTGTCCCATAATATTTAATATCAAATAAAGAACAAACTTACATACCACCTCATAACTCATAGTGAAGAACAATAATTAGAAATAGATATAATCAAAATTCATACTACAGAAAATACACTATCTATGATATGTTTTTGCAAATCTTAAGACTCTTCTTTAAGTCTATAGACAAAAGTCCTGAGGCACTGTACTATTAATAATTCCTTAGTATGGACTATGTAAGTAGTAATATATCAAGCAATAAAAATATGGTAATTCATATTAATTGATATCCTTTAACAAGCTTCTCCAGGGCATCTTTAGGGTTTGTACCATCTTTCCGCCAGACTATTTGCTTGAGGGCATTGAGATTTAACAGTAAAATTTGAATACATATGTTCAAGTGAGATCAATGAAGACCCATTTTCAGGAAAAACAGTATCAATTTCATTTACTGAGAATTAAAAGCACAGATTTACACTTAGAGAATTGGGTTTTTTAATTGCACTGGAAACACATTTTTTTAAAGAGGTTGTTTGTATGATCAAAATGAACTATTTGGGGAATTATTCTACAAACTTAGGAAGTTTCAATAACAAACAGGGAGCTTAATGTCAGGTTACTCTGAATAACCCTACCACTTTTCAAGACCATTGGAATTTACATCATTAATTTAAGATGAGACAGAGTTTCTTCCCCAAGAGTTGAGGTGATCAGTTCTTGGATTGATGCACTGAGTTCATCAAGGTAACTGAAATTGTTAGCTAAAGGAACTATTGGTTTTCACTGTAACAGAAATTCCACAGCTAATTTTTATCATGTTAAAATTTTAAAGTTATTTTATCTCCTCAAGTATATTATATGCCAATCATCAGTTTCACACTAGATTTGTCTTTTGCATTTTAAGAAGTGGCCTGTTCTGAAATCCTATGCACTTACCAATGTTATCTGCTAGGCCTGGAGGGGTGGGTCATAGACGACTCCTATGTAACTCCCAGGGAAGTCGACCCAGTGCCATCTGAGAATGTCAGTAGCAGATGGCTCATGGAGTCTGCATGAGCTAATGCTCCCTCAGGCTTTGAGACAGGTGTCTGGTGATAAGTACTGAACAAAAACAACAACAAAATAATCCACACTTCATGCATAATGCCACAATAAACATTTAGGCTTAGAAAAAGAATTTTCAAATAGAATTATGTTCAGTTTACGCTAGAGGTCATGGTAAATATTTGCTTCCTTTTAAAGAAAAAGACAAACAGAACTAGTGCATGATATTGTGATTCTTGATAATATCAGTATTTTTACCCTTGAAGAGTGAACAGATGTCCTGCAGATGTCATTGTTCCTTAGTAGAGAGTATAAGTTGATATCCCACTGATGGCTCTAGAAAAGAGTTGAATAAAACTAAATCGAATATTAAGCAAAGGACTTGACTAATTTTTATCATTCGTGAGTTATTTGTGTCAGTGCCATTTACTTAACCTATATTTTTCTTGACTTTCTTGTCAGTAAAATGGATGCTATGTCTCTCTGGGGAAAAATATAACAAAAAGGTATATGGAAACAGAAAAGTACTTAGCAGATAAAAGGTAATCAGCAAATGTTATTTGGGTCAGCTTGAATAATATTCTTTTATACTTCTAAAATTTTTGAAATGTTTATTCAATATAAAGAATAATTATTCCTACAGTGCTTTTTATTTTTTAAAATATATAAGGACTTTATAATATTTTATAATATTTTAAGTATGTAATATTTATAAATTTGGCATTAAATTAGACAAATGTGATTCAAACAAGGAGGAATTGATAAAGGAGAATGGTATATAGATATGTATGCTCTGAGACACTGGACATCCCTGGAGTAGTGTCACATGTTTAATGCCCTTAGAAGTCAAAAAGAGAGAGAAAAAATATTTAAAATACTGTTTATAAAAGTAAAACAAACGTAATGCTGAGTCAGTTTTATAAATACCAGAGTATTCTTTTAAAAGCCAATGAAAACGTTTCTATAACAAATGCAATAAAGAATTTGGGTGACTCTTCTCAGATCATCTCTAATGCAAACAATTATTAAAGGCTTTTCATTCAGGATCTAAAACACTGCAATTTGTGTCTATTTCTCCAAAGTCACTATCTATCAAGAATATGTCATGTGTAAGCACTATTACAAACTCTTATGATAACAATGGTAAAGGAAAAGACATTTCCATCATTATGAGGTTCAAAAATTTTCATAGAGTGAGATGTAATTTTGCACTAAAGTAAAAAATTACAATTTTTTTGTGCTACTAATTTGAGAATCACCATTGGAAAAAAAATAAAACTAAAGTTATTTGTTTGGAAGGTGTTTGGTGGTTCCTCTATGTAGAATGTTTTAAGTCCACACCACTGAGTGAAATTTAACGTGAGACCCACATCATTATTATAATCAGTCATGATAAATTAAGAAGAAACAGCCAATGTTCAAAGGAACACAGAAATGAGATGGTTATGTTCAAGGGAGAAAGCTGACCAATATGTGTAGACTATCAAATGGAGGTGGAGAGTCAGTGTAAGATGAATCTGAGGTGGATGGAAATCAGTTAATGTGAAGCCATACAGGCCACATTTACATTTTTAATTACATTTTAATTTGCAATAAGGATTTACTATAGATCTTTCAGAAGAAAAGTGATATGACAAGGGTTTGATTTGATAAAAAGTTAGAAATCAAAATATAGAATTAAAGAAAGCTACATTGAATATTTTTACTCAATTATTCTATATATACTATTTTATACAACTTAATTTTAGTTGAGAATTAGAAGGCATATTACATTTATAACATGACATATATTTGGAGAGTGAACATATTTTTCTTGGTAAATAAAATTTATTTTCAATTCATAAATTGCAATTGGTTGCAGGTTCAAGAGACAAATCATGAGTCTATATCAAATGTCAATAGTATCCTTTGTGATGGTAAGCCAGAGGGATATCACAATCTTCACAAAAGAGGTGTTTAATAAATAAATATCTGTAATTCATTGTACTAGCATAAAATGTTCTAGGAATTATCCTTATACAGATAAGCCCAAGGTGATGTCATGCCCCCTTTCATAGCCATGAAAAAGCTAAGATTTCACTGATTTTACTCAAATTTGATAGACATTTTTCTTTTTTTATTAATTACTCTATTAATTTTTTAGGACTCACATAATTGTTTTATAAAAATAGGCTACCTGGACTTTTAAGTTCGTCCATGCGTCCGTTCATCCTTTCTCTTTTGTTCTTTCCTTTTTTTGGTACTGGGTATTGAACCCATAGTGCTTTACCAGTGAGCTTCATTCCCAGACCTCTCTTTTGAGACAAGTTCTCACAAGTTATTTAGGGCCTTGGTAATTTGCTGAAGCTGGCGTCAAACTTGTGATCCTCCTGCCTCAGCTTCCTGAGTGACAGAGATTTCAGGCAGGTACCACCATGCCTAACTTGTGTACTTTCTTTTGGAATTTTGTGAATAGCAATAATAATGATCAGTGAGTCTAATAAAATTATTATGAAGTATATGCTCAATTCTCTAGTTGTTGCTATAGTAGATGTAATAAGGTACAATGAGCTTTTCATGGGTGTTTATAGCAGATCATCATCAATAAAAGAAAACTTGGTCTCTTTCTACATAGTTAGCACAACATTTATGTGAATATTCTCATGATGTACACAATATATTACCTAGTTATTCCTGCTTTGAACAGTGTTCATGTTAGAAACATTGTTTTAAATTTCTATGATGGTATATGACACAATATAATTGAATATATTCCCCCTCATTGAAAATTTAAATTTCTTAATGTCATCTGTCTCTTGCCAAACTGCCTCACTGATTTACCTCAAGTAAATTTCTATTCTTTATTTACAATTCAGCACGGTAGGCCTTTTTCATTCATCTCTTTCCTTCCTTCCTTTCTTTTTTGTCAAAGCCATGTTGTTTATTTTAGTCATGTGTCTCTGACTGGAATGTTACTTCTTCATGAAGATTTTTTTGCTAACAAGCCTCCAGCCCTATTACTCTCCTTTATGAGTCCCAACATATGATCTAATGTCATTGAGTTATTTTTTTCTATGTATTGTCTTTATCATTGGATGTGTGCCTTCTTCTCTACTCAACTGTAGTACAGGAGAGACTACAGATAACTCTGAATTGCAGGTTCTGGAATGGTGCCCAGTTCTTGACAGATATTAAGTACATTTTGCTGAATGAAGGGTATTATAGTTTGAAACAGAGTTCCAATAATCCAAGTTCATTATTCTTTACTTTTTTCTCTTTATATAAGAAAAGGGCCTGAGTGACCTAACTTGGATATATTAGGTCCTATACACTAAAAGCTGTTTATTGCCTTAATTTAGAATGAAAATTGCTTAACCTTTTAACCTAGAAATCAAATTGAGTAATGTCTAAATCTGTACCAGATCCCTATTTAACTATTTTTAAACACTGTATATGCTTAAATACTAGATTGGAAATCACAAGACTTGTTCATCTTTTAGTAAATATTTCACTGATTCATTCTTTCTTAAAAACTCTTCATCCATATTGACAACAGATTATATTTTGAGAAACACTGAAGGGGTACAGGGTTAGCAGACTTTTATCAAACAGCAATTGTTAATCTAAAAAAAAGCAATGTAAACAAAATTTAATGAAAGCACAACATATGTAAGTATGCACTGTCAGTCTATCTTGATTACAACCAACTTTATTCCCAAATCAAACTCCAAATAAATGTAGAGAATCTTGCATATATGTTGGTCTGAATAATTCACACTAACCTAGCCTTTATGCTTGATGATTATGAACGTGGGCTTTGGAATTAGGACCTGGCCTTGAATTCCAGTTGGTTCACTTACTGATCTTGACTCTATAACCTTGGACATGGTATTTAGGTCATTATGAGGATAATCTAATAATCTATACATTTTATATATATAATATGTAGTATCATACACATATATTTGATACATATGTATGATATATGTATATATCATCTGCTGTATTTTTTGGCACATAACAAGCACTCAGTAATCATAGATTTGTTTTTGTTATCATCAAAACAGAGAAATGCTGACAATTTCAACTTTTAAGGGAAATCACTATAGCAGAGAATATACTAAAAAACAAATATTCATTGTAATAAGTAAAATATTTAAAAAATTTAGACATCTCTAAAAGTAGAAACTCAATCAAAACGAAGAAATATCATTACACTTTGTATTTAGGATAAAATGAAACATCTTGCCACTAAGAGAAATTTTTACCCCAAACAAAGTTAATCTCTAGTATCTTATCAAATAAAGCCATCTCATGTTCTCCATAAAAAACTCAATTGCAATATATGTATAATAATACTGATTGGTTTAGTAACACATCATAAGGTCTACACTTCCAACACAATTTTTGGAGATAAATTCTGTCTTTATTTAGTGAGGCTTTTAAGTTTCTAAAAACATGTATTTTTAAAATTAAATATCTAAAGCTTAGACCTTAGTTATTTCATTGTCAAAGGAAATTAGAAATAGCCTTCAATATTTGATCTTCCAATTTTACCTCCTAATCTGTTATAATTTCATATCTTGTTTTCTCTAAGCATCTCTTTAACATAAAAATACCATGAAACAAATGAATTTTTTGCATGAAATTGAATTAGACAATTCAAAACTTAACAAATAAAACTTCCCCTCAGACTCTGAGCCTCTCTCTTCATATATATAATAGTCAGTGGAGGTTAATATCATTCAATTTAAGTCCAATCAAGTCAGTATTTTCTCTTCATTTGTTTTTGTTTATTTCATAGTTGATCAACTTATCTTGGTGGACATGTGAAAAGGTTGCAATTTTATTATTTAAATATTTAGGAACATCTAAAAATTAACCTCTAGTTTGAACCCCTAATACGTGAATGAGTAAGTGGACATTTACAATATTCAGTGGCAATATTTTTTGAGTGATAACAAGATTGACAGTGCATTTGCAATATCCTGCATTCTGATATCAAGTCATTTCACAGTGATGTTTACAATTAACTTAATTGACAAAGTCTCTGGAAGCAAACACAGTGACACCACTTTATTATGCTGTATAAATATAATTGTAGATTGGGCAGTAGTTCATGCATGCATCTTTTTGACTCATGTAGACAGCAAACTGCCCTTCCCTTTGCTCAGTTTATTAATTTTAAAACAAGTGAATCTTCAGGGCTTTCATCTCTATACAACTAGAATAAGCATTAAACAATCGACTTCACTGTTGACTCTATTAAGACTGAGAAAAACATGATCTAGTTTCAGGAACTACTTTTAAACTCTGGCTGCAAACACTTTGTCATTTTTATACTGATCATCTTAGTAGAAAAATAAAATATAGCTCTCTAGGCAGAAATCCTCTTACAAAGTGCATAGACCTTGTGTACCCAGTGACAACATAGATGATAAATATGGAACAGGCCCAGGAGAAAAAATCCCCCAGCTTCTCGCACCACTGTATCCATTATGTTGGCATATTAAAAAGGCCATGTGCTCTGGAAAATGAAATCTAAATGATCCATTCTTCATCTTACTCTCTATCCCTCATAGGTCATATGAATATTATTCCACCAGGAAAATGGGAAATTCTAAATATACATTTAAAAATTCAATTTGACTGGCATTTATTAAGCATACGCTATGTGAGAGGACCTTTGCTAGGCATAGAGGACCATGAAAATAAAGACCATATAGCATTCAAAGACATGTGTTCAAAAAAGTCTCACGTTAAAAATGAAGTGAAGTATATTTCAATTCATCCTAAAATATATAAATTTTAAACCAAATTTTGGGCCAAAATTCTTCAAATTTGAGGGCCACTAACCTTGACACCATGCAGGTCATTTGGCCATAAACAAATTATATACATATATGCATGCACATATACATACAAACAGATTATATACACATGCTTTCCTGTGCTAACCTTTCCATTCTCAAAAATTTTAATGTCAATAAGGACTTGATTAATTTCTTGAAGGATAAACATAAAAAGCTATTTGATGTATGACTTTTTAATTGTTATGTTTGCAAACACACTGTACAACTTAAAATTATAAACTTTGGTAATTAGTAATCCTTGACAATGTTTATATCTTAATAAATCACTATTTTTTAATTTAGATAAACTCATTTCTCCTATATTTTTACAAGTCTAAATAGAAGACTGCATTGTATTTTCATAGATATCTATAAATGATTAATAATATGCAACATTTTTGACAATAAAAAATCAAATTTCATCTTATCACTTATTATGCTTATATACCAAAACATGCCATCTAGAAATGCATTTTGTGTAGGGTATAATATTTTATTTAAAAGAAATTATGTAGTTTTCACTTAGTTATCTCATATTTTCTTTGTATTGTTGTCTGAGATATATTATGAATTTGTAATTCCTTAAAATTTCTAGACTACGTAATTTGACAATAAAATATTTATATCAATGATTTTTATATGTCAGAAGTTTGAATTAATTCAGAAAGAACCAAGGCCTTAATAAATACTATTTTTCAAGCTTACATTAAGAGTACTCCATACATGAGAGGAGACCTGGACTTCCCCAGAAGACACAAATCTTGATTTTATATTAGTCTCTCTGTGCCCTTTCATAAAACAATTAATGTACAACAAACTCACTTTCTTATTTTTATTTAGATGTTCTCTAGCAACATTTTATAAGTTGTCTATAGGAATTCTGAAATACCATTTTTAAAAGCAATTTTATCAGAAATCATGCAATCTACTCAAAACTTGCTCTGTAAAAATAGTTCACTAAATGTGCTCCTCCAAACCCAGGGGTTCTCAAGACACTTTCAGGGGTCTTTGTAGCTAAAATTATATTTATAATAATATCAAAACATAATTTCCTGTCTACAGTGAGTTGATATTTTCACTGATGATACAAAAGCAACAATGGGTAAAATTAACTGTGCTTTCATATGAAAAAAAGTAGTGAACCCAAACATAACTAGCAGTCACTGTATTCTTCACCAGCATATACCAACAATAATAAGGAGAAGGAATGTGAAGAAAAGAAAGGCAATTTCCTCATGAGGATGCTTAAGTAGCAAACACATTCATTTTCAGAATCTCAATTTTTAATGCATACCCTTTTTTAATATACTCTGTGAAATAAATGGGAAGTACAAAAAAAGACTTCTTCTACATACTCCACTTCAATCTACTGTCTCAACAGAAAGCATTTTTGTGCTTATTAAATTTCAGAATAGAACTGCCACCGTATTCATGTTTTTTTTGCAGAAACACTGGCAGATTATGGTTATTTGCATGTGAGTATTTGGTAGATATTTCTCAAGATTAATGAAGGATCCAGCAACTTCAAGGGATTAAAATACTAGAATTTTGAAAGAATAGTACCCTCCAATGAGAGATTGACATCTTCCCAATACTAGAATATTTTAGTATAAGCCATGGGATATTAAGATGACTGATTTTTGTTTTTTAAACATTGTAGATTGAAAAGCATTTACAAGTATTTTTCAACATATTTCTAAATATATCCTCTTTGAATAAAACATATATCTAAAAGGAAAGATATAATATTAGATCACTGTCACAGAATACACTGTATTAATGTGATTTAGGATTTTGGGTGGCATCTCATATTTAAGGAACTACCATTTTTGTGGTTAATATAGAATCAAAGAAGAATGTTAATAATTATCAAAAAAGGCTTTTAAATTCTCTTTCCATTTCCAAAATCATATTTATATTAGGTCATAGTTTCTTTATATATATATTAAATACATTTTTAGTTGTCAGTGGACCTTTATTTTATGTTGAGGGCCACAACCAAGTCAAGATGGCGCCTGGCACTTTGCCAGAAGGAGTGGTTTGTGAGCCAAAGCCACCGAGCCATTGAGATGATGGAGATTCCTTAATGACTGACTGCTGTATCTAGATGATGTTAATTAAGTTAGCTGTGTATAATCGGTTAGGTATATATACCTCTGCTGTCCTTCAATAAAGTGGCTCCCGCTGTTTAACCCTCACACGTTGCTTGTCACACCCCCCCCCAGTTATTTTGCCTAGCCAGACTGCGGCAATTTTATTTATTTATATGTGGTGCTGAGTATTAAACCCAGTGCCTCACACATGCTAGGTAAGTGTTCTACCACTGAGCCAAAACCCCAGCCACTTCTTTATATGTTTTAACCAAATAATTATATTATGGGAGATGTAATACACAATCAAATGCCTTTCCAGAAATCACAAATTGAAGAAATTTGCAAAAATTATGTCACATTTTTATAATTTTTTGCTTTGAATAGATGATTATTTTATAAAAGTAAGTTACTTTGTTAAAATGTAAGTAACTATGTTTGTGAATAAGTTAAATGTTTAAAATTTCCTTGTTTAAATTTCTAATTCAGGAAATATTCAAACAAAACTCAAATAAGCAAAATTTGAGGGGCATCATCAGTCATGTTTAAGAACATACAAAGGTCCTGAAACCAAAACATTTAAGTTGTACTGTTTCTAAGGAACACAAATTTTCCTTTAGATTTCTTTCCTTATTATATGGCAACTATATGATATCATCATTATAAGAAATACCTGTAGTAAGGCTAAAAGGCCTATTTTCAGGGAAAGACACACAAACTAGCATGAAAAGATTCCAGTTTAATATTGTCTGCAAGACAACTCCAGTAGAGAAATCTAGAGATTTAGGGTTCTAAGTTATATTTTGGAGATGTGAGCATGTAACAGTATGTAATTGCTGTGATTTACAGAATAATATAAGTCACCTGTCAAAGAACAACAACAACAACAACAAAAAAAAAAACTAACTTTTTAACCAAAGCATATCTGAATGCAAAAAGTTTTGTACCTTAAACTATGTTATTAAAACATTTTCAGGAAACAAAAAAGAAACATACTGAAAAGAAATGTTTTTTATGAGTGCATGAGCTGCCAATGATTATGTTGGACATACTGTTGCTGTTATTATTAGCTAATATAATTTAATATAATAGATAATTAGTATGTTATAGGCACAGCTGTAAGTCCTCTGCATGCATTTACTGGACCAGTCTTCCCTCCAATACAGTGGGCTAGGAACAATAATTCCCCCCATTTCACAAAAAGAAAATAAAGCACAGACAGAGTAATCAGCTTTCCTTGGGTCAAACAACAAATGCATAATGGAGTCAGTATTTAATTTTCTTTCATTTGATTCCAGAGATCATGTTCTTACCATACAGAACTTGGACACAAGAAGCATATTTTATTTCAGGGAGATTTGACCAGGCTTTTAGGATATTCAGTTAAAATAGTTTCCACAAAAAAAAAAAAAAAAAAAAAAACACTTTGCTTCAATTTGATAGCCATCTAATAATCAACCTTCTGATTTTTTTTAAGAAGAAAATGTCATATCATAATCTGTTTTATGAGAAAATTATCTATGGTTGCTTACTCACTGAGTTGCTACAGCTAAAATGCAATGAACTACTTCTAGTCTTCAATGCCCATGCATAAAGGACATTCTGGGAAGATTGCTTTGATTTGCAGGCTGACAATTTTAGCCCAGATTATTCCCTTGACTCCAAACCTCTGCTCTGCCACCCGATAGGTGGATGACAGTTCAAAATATTTAAAGCTACAACTTTGTATGATTCCTGGACATATTTAAAGATATTTTGTTGGGAAACTCATTGTTATCATATATAAAACATCATTTAAATGCACAAAAGTAGTCCTAAATGAGAGTGAAATTCTATTCTTCTAATTCTTAAGAATCATGCTTTCATTTATATTTTCTTGCCAGTATTAGAGATTCTAGGCTTGTTTCTTTTTTTATTGGTTGTTCAAAACGTTACAAAGCTCTTGACATATCATATTTCATACATTAGATTCAAGTGGGTTATGAACTCCCATTTTTACCCCAAATTCAGATTGCAGAATCACATCGGTTACACATCCACATTTTTACATAATACCATATTAGTAACTGTTTTATTCTGCTACCTTTCCTATCCTCCCTCCCCTCCCCTCCCATCTTCTCTCTCTACCCCATCTACTGTAATTCATTTCTCTCCTTGTTTATTTTCCCATTCCCCTCACAACATCTTATATGTAATTTTGTATAACAATGAGGGTCTCCTTCCATTTTCATGCAATTTCCCTTTTCTCTCCCTTTCCCACCCATCTCATGTCTCTGTTTAAAGTTAATCTTTTCCACCTGCTCTTTCTCCCTGCTCTCTTCTTAGTTGCTCTCATTATATCAAAGAAGACATTTTGGCATTTTTTTTAGGGATTGGCTAGCTTCACTTAGCATAATCTGCTCTAGTGCCATCCATTTCCCTGCAAATTCCATGATTTTGTCATTTTATAGTGCTGTGTAATACTCCGTTGTGTATAAATGCCACTTTTTTTTATCCATTCATCTATTGAAGGGCATCTGGGTTGGTTCCACAGTCTAGCTATTGTGAATTCTGCTGCTATGAACATCGATGTGGCAGTATCCCTGTAGTACACTCTTTTAAGGTCTTCAGGGAATAGTCCAAGAAGGGCAATAGCTGGGTCAAATGGTGGTTCCATTCCCAGCTTTCCCAGGAATCTCCATACTGCTTTCCAAATTGGCCGTACCAATTGGCAGTCCCAAAAACAATGTACAAGAGTACCATTTTCCCCACATCCTCTCTAGCACTTGTTGTTGTTTGACTTCATAATGGCTGCCAATCTTACTGGAGTGAGATGGTATCTTAGGGTGGTTTTGATTTGCATTTCTCTGACTGCTAGAGATGATGAGCATTTTTTCATGTACTTGTTGATTGATTGTATGTCCTCCTCTGAGAAGTGTCTGTTCAGGTCCTTGGCCCATTTGTTGATTGGGTTATTTGTTTTCTTATTGTTTAATTTTTTGAGTTCTTTGTATACTCTGGATATTAGGGCTCTATCTGAAGTGTGAGGAATAAAAATTTGTTCCCATGATGTAGGCTCCCGATTTACCTCTCTTATTGTTTCTCTTGCTCAGAGAAAACTTTTTAGTTTAAGTAAGTCCCATTTGTTGATTGTAGTTATTAACTCTTGTGCTATGGGTGTCCTATTAAGGAATTTGGAGCCCGACCCCACAATATGTAGATCAGAGATAACTTTTTCTTCTATCAGACGCAGAGTCTCTAATTTGATATCAAGCTCCTTGATCCATTTTGAGTTAACTTTTGTGCATGGCGAGAGGAGGGGATTCAGTTTCATTTTGTTACATATGGATTTCCAGTTTTCCCAGCACCATTTGTTGAAGATGCTATCCTTCCTCCATTGCATGCTTTTAGCCCCTTTATCAAATATAAGATAGTTGTAACTTTGTGGATTAGTCTCTGTGTCCTCTATTCTGTACCATTGGTCCACCTGCCTGTTTTGGTACCAGTACCATGCTGTTTTTGTTACTATTGCTCTGTAATATAGTTTGAAATCTGGTATGGCTTTACTGCCTGATTCACACTTCCTCCTTAAAGTTGCTTTTGCTATTCTGGGTCTTTTATTTTTCCACATGAATTTCATGATTGCTTTATCTATTTCTACAAGAAATACCGTTGGGATTTTGATTGGCATTGCATTAAACCTATAGAGAACTTTTGGTAATATCGCCATTTTGATGATGTTAGTTCTGACTATCCATGAACAGGGTCTATTTTTCCATCTTCTAAGATCTTCTTTTATTTCTCTCTTTAGGGTTTTGTAGTTTTCATTGTATAAATCTTTCACCTCTTTTGTTAGGTTGATTCCCAAGTATTTTATTTTTTTTGAGGATATTGTGAATGGGGTGTTTTTCCTCATTTTCATTTCAGAAGATTTGTCACTGATATACAGAAATGCCTTTGATTTATGCATGTTGATTTTATACCCTGCCACTTTGCTGAATTCATTTATTAGTTCTAGTAGTTTTATTGTAGACCCTTTTGGGTCTTCTAGGTATAGAATCATGTCATCTGCAAATAGTGATAATTTAAGTTCTTCTTTTCCTATTTTTATGCCTTTAATTTCTTTCATCTGTCTAATTGCTCTGGCCAGTGTTTCGAGAACTATATTGAATAGAAGTGGTGATAGAGGGCATCCCTGTCTTGTTCCAGATTTTAGAGGGAATGCCTTCAATTTTTCTCCATTCAGAATGATGCTAGCCTGAGGCTTAGCATAGATAGCTTTTACAATGTTGAGGTAAGTTCCTGTTATCCCTAGTTTTTCTAATGTTTTGAACATAAAGGGATACTGTACTTTGTCGAATGTTTTTTCTGTGTCTATTGAGATGATCATATGGTTCTTATATTTAAGTCTATTGATGTAGTGCATAACATTTATTGATTTCCGTATATTGAACCATCCTTGCATCCCAGGGATGAATCCTACTTGATCATGGTGCACTTTTTTTTTTTTTTGATGTGTTTTTGTATCTGATTCACCGGAATTTTATTGAGGATTTTTGCATCTAGTTTCATTAGAGATATTGGTCTGTAGTTTTCTTTCTTTGAGGTGTCTTTGGTTTCGGAATCAGAGTGATGTTGGTCTCATAGAATGAATTTGGAAGAGCTCCCTGTTTTTCTATTTTCTGAAATAACTTGAAAAGTATTGGTGTTAATTCTTCTTTAAAGGTTTTGTAAAACTCTGCTGTATACCCATCCGGTCCTGGGCTTTTCTTGGTTGGTAGTCTTTTGATTGCTTCTTCTATTTCATTCATTGATATTGGTCTGTTCAAATTGTGTGTAGCCTCCTGACTCAGTCTGGGCAAATCATATGACTTAAGAATTTTATCGATGTCTTCACTATCTTCTATTTTATTGGAATATAGGTTTTCAAAATAATTCCTAATTATCTTCTGTGATTCTGTAGTATCTGTTGTGATGTTGACTTTTTCATCCCGTATGTTAGTAATTTGAGTTCTCTCTTCTTCTCTTCATTAGCATGGCTAAGGGTCTGTCGATCTTATTTATTTTTTTGAAGAACCAACTTTTACCTTTGTCAATTTTTTCATAGTTTCTTTTGTTTCCATTTCGTTGATTTATGCTCTGATTTTAATTATTCCTTGCCTTCTGCTACATTTGCTGTTGTTTTGCTCTTCCTTTTCTAGGGCTTTGAGATGAAGTGTGAGCTCATTTATTTGTTGGTTTTTTGTTTTTTTGAGGAATGACCTCCAGGCGATGAATTTCCCTCTTAAAACTGCTTTCATTGTTTCCCATAGATTCCGATATGTTGTGACTGTATTTTCATTTATCTCTAAGAATTTTTTGATTTCCTCCTTTATGTCTTGTGTAACCCATTGATCATTCAGTAACATATTATTCATTTTCCATGTGATATAGTATTTTTCCTTCCTTCTTTTCTCATTGATTTCCAGTTTCATTCCATTATGATCAGATAAAATGCATGGTATTATCTCCACCCCTTTATATTTACTGAGGGTTGCCCTATGGCATAATATATGGTCTATTTTTGAGAAGGATCCATGTGCTCCTGAGAAAAAAGTATGTCCACTTGATGATGGTTGATATATTCTATATATGTCAGTTAAGTCTAGGATATTGATTGTGATATAGAGTTCTATAGTTTATTTATTCAACTTTTGTTTAGAGGATCTGTCCAATGGTGAGAGAGGTGTGTTGAAGTCACCCATAATTATTGTGTTGTGGTCTATTTGAATCTTGAACTTGAGGAGAGTTTTTTTTTTTTTTATGAACATCACAGCACCATTATTTGGTGCATAAATATTGATAATTGTTATGTCTTCTTGGTGAATGGTTCCTTTTAACAGTATATAATGTCCTTCCTTATCCCTTTTGATTAACTTAGTCTTGAAGGCGATTTTATTCGATATGAGGATGGCCAACCCTGCTTGCTTACAAGGACCATGTGCATGGTATATTTTTTCCCAACCTTTCACCTTCAGCCTCTGTAACTCTTTTCCAATCATACATGTCTCCTGGAGGCAGCATGTTGTTGGATTTGTTTTTTTAATCCATGTTACCAGCCTATGTCACTTTATTGGAGAGTTTAAGCCATTAACATTTAGAGTTACTATTGATATATGGAAAGCCAAGTTTGATTATTTTTTTTTTTTAATTTAGTTTGTTTCTCCATGATTATCTTTACCCCCACCCTCTGTCTTTACCAAGGCACTTCCCACTGATGGTTTTGGTTATTGTTTTTCATTTCTTCCTCATGTAGTGTTTTGCTCAAGATACTTTGCAATGCTGGTTTTCTGGCTGCAAATTCTTTTAACTTTTGTTTATCATGAAAGATTTTTGTTTCATTGTCATACCTGAAGCTTAATTTTGCTTGATACAGAATTCTTGGTTGGCATCCATTGTCTTTCAGTGTTTGAAATACATTGTTCCATGACCTTCTTGCTTTCAGCGTCAGTGATGAAAAATCCGTTGTTAACCTTATTGGTTTACCCCTGAATGTAATCTGCCTCCTTTCTCTTGTAGCTTTTAATATTTTCTCTTTGTTCTGTATATTGGATATCTTCATAACAATGTGTCTTGGTGTTGGTCTACTGTGATTTTTTATGCTCAGTGTCCTGTATGCATCTACAATTTGTATATCCGTTTCCTTTTTTATTTCTGGAAAGTTTTCTATAATTATTTCATTCAGCAGGATGCTCATTCCCTTGGTTTGAACCTCTATACCTTCCTCTATCCTGATGACTCTTAAGTTTGTTTTTTTTATGTTATCCCATATCTCTTGCATGTTTTTCTCATGATTTTTTACCAGCCTTTCTGAGTTGGCTAGACTCTTTTCAAGATGATATATTTTGTCTTCATTATCTGATGATCTGGCTTCTACTTGCTCCATTCTGTTAGTGATGCTCTCATTTAAGTTTTTAATTTGGTTTATAGTTTCCTTCGTTTCTAGAATTATTTATTTTTTATAATCTCTATCTCCTGATAAAGATGCTTAATTCTTCTTTTATCTGTTTATGTAATTCATTTTCAATGTGTTCTTTCACTGTTTGAATTTGCTGTCTCACATCCTTTTTATGGTTCCATTTCATCTGTCTAAGGTATTCCTTGAGTTCTTTATTTGACCATTTTTCTGATGTCTCTCGGTCCTCCTGAATATTTAGGCTGTCCTGCATTGTTTGTACTCCTTTTCTTCCATATTTTTTCATGCTGCTCATGTTACTTCTTGTTCTGTTTGACTGCTGAGTTACTGTTTGCTTCTATGAATTTATTTGATGCTGTCGCCACTGGTTTCAATGACGTTATCTCCTCCACTGCATTCTGGTGATGTCAGTTCTCTGCCATGGTGGTATCCCATGCAAATGGCAACAGTTTGTTCCCTTTGCTGGGTGACCAATGCAAGGCATGGTTCCTGACTGGCTCTCCCAAGCCCCGTTACAATCCTGTGGCCACTGCCTATGAAGGCTCAGTTGGTATTAACCTCTGTATGTTCAGAAGGGCCAACCAGTTGTTTCAGCGGCATCGTTTAGTGCCGAGTCACAGCAGTTTGTCTGCGAGAAGCAGGTGAACAGGAGCTTGAATTCAGCCGATCCGAGCTTGGTGTGTGTTCTGAGAGGCCTAGACTGTTCGCCCAAGATCCACGTCAGCTCAGCATTGCCTAGTGATCCTGAGCAAACAGCATTTAGACGGTTTACGACCCCCTATGCCCATGCAGCTGAAGAGGTCAGAGACTTGATCTCTTCGCGCCTGCCGCCATGTTGGATCTAAAGGCTTGTTTCTTTATCTATCACATTCGGGTTAGATAAAATGATTTCAGAGGAGATTAATTCAATCTGTGTCATCTATATAGTGAACTAGGAGAAAAATCCTGTTTTTTTTTTTTCATAATACATAAACAGAATTTGGAACAAAGATAAAACTAAATTTTAGACAATATACAGAACCTGTAACATATCCTGTAAGCATTCTAAGAAATTAAGAAAAAAAATGGTTTTATGTGGATTTTTCATCAGCCAAACACTTTCACTAACAATTAATTGTTTCTATGTATGAATATGTGTAGACTCTGATGTGGTTTATAAATTCTCATTTTTCCATAATTTCTCCTTAAAATAGTACTTTATAGTGTTGTAAATATTGTTGATTCATTTTCTGTATACACACACAGGCACACACAGGAATCCCTGTCTCTTTCACCTTATTATAAATGACCTATATTACAATATGGACTAACAGAGTAAGGTGGAGTTGAGGTAAATAATTTATGCACCACAGACCTGAAGACATAAAACTATGCTTTTAAATTTGATTCTGTATTGTCATATGAGACATACAAATTTCTTGACCTGGTTCATTTGCCTGTAAATATAACAATGAAAAAACTTGAGGAACAAATTGATTGCAATGTATTTGGCACAGTGCTGACATAGTACATTTTTCAATAAATGTGGCACATAATATTAATCTTTCTGGTGAGCAATTTTATTATTTATCTATCATTTAGTACTTTTATTCACTTGAAATGTACAACTTCAGGTGGTTAAATTAATGCGAAAGTCTTGATTTTAGAAAATGGCCCTAAGAACTGGATGTTAGAATGTTGAAATGTAGGGAAAAATTAAGATTTCTTGAAATCCTTATGATATTCTGACAAAATATTTATAAGTCCAGCCAAAAGTATCACTTAATTTTTAAAATAAAATATTATTTGTGTAGTAGTGCAAGACTGTGATCCCAGCAATTCAGGAGGCCGAGGTAGGAGGATAGCAAGTTTGAGTCAACCTCAGCAATTTAGCTGGACCCTTTTCTAAAACAAACAAATAAAAAGGTCTGGGGATGTAACTCAGTGTTAAAACATCCCTGGGTTCAATTGCCAGAAGCAAAATAACAATAAATTTGGTTATAATACTGATGTTTCAGGCTTTTTCCTGGTGTAATATTCCTTATAAATACATGATTATGTTTAGGATACTAAGAAATTTGCTATTTATCTCTGTCAATTAAAAGCAATCATTTAGATCATTTAGAGAAATAAATTGGATATTATTTTACAGAATATAGAAATAGGTGAATTATTGTTGAAATTAGTTTTGAGAAGCCAAATATATTAACTTCATTAATATCAAATGTATTAAAAACTACAAATTTGTGATTAGAAAGTTTTCTTTAATATCTTACAATATAGGTTACATTTAAAAAAAAACATAAATTAGAATAGCTATACTTAGTGAAAAAATATGTATTTTATAATTTCCAAAGGGAATTATCTCTGGAAAAGTATATTCATAGGCATATACAATATGCCTGTTGAATAGTTTATTCAGCATATAAAAATTCACATTTGATTTTGAAAATAATAAATGAGGAGCAGTAAAATGTGTTAGAACTAATGTTTACACACATGCAATATGTAAAGCTGCATAGGGCAGAATTTTAATTAACACTTCACAAATTTAAAAGAGATTATAATTTATATCTATATCAATAGTCACTCAGAGGAATGCCATTCTTTTGATTTGTTTCTTTCTATGCTTGTACCTATGGGCTTCTATGTTGTTACTTTGACTCACACTAATATATAGTGTTTATTTTCTGTTTACATTAAATTTGACAGTTTTAAACACTCTGAAATAGTGTGAGATTGGTGGGAATAGTGTCATAGACACAATTAATTAATTCTCTTTCACGTTTTCTCTCTTTTGGGGGTTAATATTTAAATTTTTCTTAGTGGAAAGAATTTAATTTCTTCAAAGATAAGATCTGGGAGTTACTCTGTGATTTTCCTATTGCTATGTAATTTGTATCTCAGATGTAATCATAAATACATTGTGAGCTTGTCCAAGGCATCAACCATGATTCAAGAGTTCTCCTTTTTTTCTGTTCATTTTGGTCATGTGTGCTCTATAGGATTTTTCTGACAATGTTACGCTGAGTATGGTTAAATGGAGATAAAAGACAAAAGCCTCTGTCTTTGGAATCTCATCCATTAGTGGGGAGCAGGAAAAGCAACACGCAATTAAAATGAAGAGTGATCAATGTTCATGAAAGTTCCGTACAGTGATATGAAGGAATAGGCAATTTCCTAAGTACAAGATTTTAATTTTTAATTTCCCCTACAGCTCTGGAGGCTGAGGTAGGAGGATCATGAGTTTAAAGCCAGCCTCAGCAAAAGCAAGGTGCTAAGCAATTCCCTATATCTAAGGAAAAATACTTAAAGAGCATTTTTTGTTTCAAACATTCTGTTAAAGATGAGTGACAGAAATATAGAAACCTGGACCAAGAGAAAAGTGAGAATTTATGAGTTGAAATAGTAGACAATAAATCTTAAGCAAGAAGGTAATATCATTAATAAATACAAGATTAGGAATAAGTTTAATCAAGAGTAGTATTTCCAGGAAATTTCTGAAGAACTATAGAGTTCAGATATTTCAGTAAGTAAAGAGGAAAATGCAGTAGTTCTCTGAGGTACAATAATATTTAAATATGATATGAGAAGAAAATCTAGGTCCCTACTGTTAACTAATGCCCCCTTGCTAAACATTTGCTATATCTTCCATGTACATGTAGCACTGGTAGGTCCTTATGATAGGGGTGATTCAGAAGGAGAGGAGTCACTAAGATAAATAATAAATAGTACCTTACCTTTAATATGGAACAAAGATAAATGTGCAAATACAAATCATATAAGATACTATAAATAAAGTTAGTGTATACTAATATAGAATTTTACTACATAGAATGTCTTAGAGGTACAACTTCTGAGACAAAAAAGTTTTAATAGCCTAGAACTAAATGGGTAACAAAAATTATCCATCAATATGTGATAATATACCTAATACAGTAGAATACAGAAGTTCAGATCTTAGAGGTGCTTAGAGGTTTTCTAATTCTTAACTGATGGGTGGGAAAACTAACCCCCCACACACACACAAAAAACAACTTTCCTCAGGAAAGCCAATTAATAAATAAAAGTCATAAGACAATTACTCACATTCCCAACCACCTACCTTAAGATTTTTTTCACAGTTTTCTGCTCACTTTTTATGTTGATGGATTCACAAATATGCAATTTTTCATGAAGAAGCATTCAATATTATGTACCTCTAAGGTCTTTTCACAGATTTTGAAAACTCATAACTTACAACTTATAAAATAAAGTATTCATAAAATATTAAGACTGCAGACTTAATGTATAAAAATATATTATACTCAAGAGTCATATAACACAGTCCTAACCATTTTGATCTACACTACATTGTGACCACTATTAGCTCCAATTTATAATAAGGATTTGATTCTTCCCAAGACAATGAGAGGAAATCCCCACACAATTTCTTAGTCTCACTTGTTCTAAGCGATTTAATGTCATGGAGTAGTCAGTGAAATGTGGCATTCTTTTGCAGCATTGCGTAGTGTGAATTGAAATGAATTGCAACAGATAGATTTAATTTGCCAAGGATTTAGGTTGTTAAGTGGCTGTTAGTTTTAGTTTTAACACAAAAGGTAGGGTAGATAAAATAAGCTCTTAGGACAAATAATTTAAGCATCATGATGTGTTTTTGTCTTCTTGAGCCCTCTCAAATACAATGTTTTTAGCCAATTTATTTATGTTCCCAGATAGATTACCAGTACCAGGTATGGGCATTGATCACAGTGACACAGGCAAGCATTATTTAAAAAGTGATTAATTTTAATGTATTGTTTTAATGTATAAAATGTTTTTAATAATTCTGACATCTTAATCTTAAAGTGGAAAGAATAGTCAAGGTACACCCTAAATTTATCTAAATTTTTATTTTTAAAAACTACACATGAAGACAAAATCTTCCTTTTAGTATAAATTTAAATTTTATAGAATACTTTTAATTAATAATTTAGTCACTAATTAAAACATATATAAGTAGATAGATTGATTTTCTAACACAGTAAAAGGACTTTAAAACAGTAGCATATTGCTATATCAGATATGACAAAAACTAAGGCAATGCTGGGCTCAGTGGCAATGCCTGTAATTTCAGCAGCTTGGGAAACTGAGGCAGGAGGATCACAATTTGAAAGCTAGATTCATCAACTTGGCAAGGCCCTGAGCAAATTGGTGAGACTTCATCTCAAAATATAATATTAAGGAAAATGGATGGCATTAGAGCAGATTATGCTAAGTGAAGCTAGCCAATCCCTAAAAATCAAATGCCAAATGTCTTCTTTGATATAAGGAGAGCAACTAAGAACAGAGCAGAGAGGAAGAGCATGAGAAGAAGATTAACATTAAACAGGGACGAGAGGTGGGAGGTAAAGGGAGAAAGAAGAGAAATTGCATGGAAATGGAAGGAGACCCTAATTGTTATACAAAATTACATATAAGAGGAAGTGAGGGGAAAGGGAAAAAGAAAAAACAAGGGGAAGAAATGAATTACAGTAGATGGGGTAGAGAGAGAAGATGGGAGGGGAGGGGAGTGGGGATAGTAGGGGATAGGAAAGGTAGCAGAATACAACAGTTACTAATATGGCAGTATGTAAAAACATGGATGTGTAACCGATGTGATTCTGCAATCTGTATATGGGGGAAAAAATGGGAGTTCATAATCCACTTGAATCAAATGTATGAAATATGATATGTCAAGAACTATGTAATGTTTTGAACAACCAATGATAAAAATTTTATATATATATATATATATATAATATTAAAAAAGAACTGAGTATGTGGCTTAGTGGTTAAATGCCCTAGGTTCAATCCCTGGTACCAAAAACAACAAAAAAGAAGTAAAGTGATAATCTTTTGGCCTGGTAAAATGTATAGCTATAATGGTGTAATACCCGATTTAGGGAACCCCGAAAGACTACCAGGAGCTGAATCTGATTCAGGCACACAAGAGTCTTTATTGCAAGCTTGAGCCTGGACTCACAACCATTTCTGAGGCAGCAGTTCCAAGGGTGAGTCCCCAGTCCTTTGTTCAGTGAGATTTTATAGGTTTTAGGGGATACTCTAAGCATCACACAGCAAATCATTCCATACCATGGGAAAATCAAACAACAATTCATAGCATTGATTAGTACATTCATTGGCAGGAATAAGTTGGGTAAAGGTGATTGGTTAGTTCAAGAGGTGGATAAGTTTGCACTGATTGGTTTAAGCTGGGAGAGCTGTACATACAAAACTACAGTTTCCTAACATGTTATCCATCACTGGGTGGGGGAAGGGGGGTCTCTGGGTCTCCTGGCATTCCAGGTATCTTCCCTGATTCACGCTGATTGATTGTTGCTAGGGTTATCACGGTCAGGCCTTAGGCCTCAAACATTATTTGGTCTTTCCAGAAACTAGTGTAGCTGAGACAGGGACACCTGGTGCTGCAGATCTCACTCCTGTTATTTATAGACAAACAACTCAGCAGGTTGCCCCTGGTCCTCTAAAGCTCACAACCATATCACAATGCAAAAAACAACTCAGCAGGGTAGCTAAGTACCTAGGAACACTCTGTGGGTTTTTCAAGAACAAGGGTCACCCCCTCCCCCACCCCTTGGACAGGCCTTGCTCTGAGGTAGAGGCTGTTTTTTCAAAAATGGAGTCACATCAGTTTCTCAATGGTAAATTATTTAAATAATCATAGCCCATGTTCATGTGGTGATTTAGTCAGCTTTTTCACTGCTGTGCCAGCACAATTATAGAGGAGACAAAGTTTATTTGGGGGCTTACAGTTTTAGTGTTCCAAGTCCATGAGGCTCCATTTCTTCTGGTTTGAGGTGTGGTCGAACATCATGGCAGAGTGTGTGGCAGAGGGAAGCAGCTCATATGGTGATCAGAAGGAGAGAGTCTTCACCTGTCAGATACAGATATATACCCAAAGCTTCACCCCAATTCACACCTCCTCCAGCCACACCCTACCACTTTAGTTAACACTCAGTTTATCCCTATCAGGGGATTAATTCACTGAGTGGCTTAAGACTCTTATAACACAATGATTTTTGCCTCTGAACTGTTTTGGCATTGTCTCACATGTGAACTTTTGTGGGACACCACATCTAAACCATAACATTCTGCCCCTGGTCCTCTAAAGCTCACAACCATATCACAATGCAAAATATATTTTGTCCATTTCCAAGAGTCTCCGTACTTTCAACAGTTCCAAGATTGCTCAAAGTTTAAGTCCGAAGTCCTCTCTGATGCTCAAAGCAATCTCTCAAGTATCTGGTAAATAAAGCTACAGAGTAAATATTTCTATTTACAAAAATGGGGTCATATAAAGAAAGGAATGGGGTCAAAGGAAGACCTAAATCCAGCTGGGCAAACAGATCCTGTAGTTTTGTGTCCTGCATCCTGAGCACATGGCAGGATGTTGTCTCTAAAAGGCTTATGTAACTCCACTCCTGGGGTCTTGTGGTTACAGTCCCAGGGGGCTTTCTGTTGGCTTATCTCTGCTCAATTCCTACAGATTTCCTAGAACAATGTCCCATGTTACTAGCATTTCTTAATCTTGGGGGCCTCCACTGCAGCTTTGGTGTCTACCTCTAATCTCCACACCTTGCCTTCTCAGGCAATACCTTCAGGGTTCCAACCCTGTTGCACTTTGTCTGGCTTCCAAGACCTTCCTTTGAAATCTTGGTGGAAATTTCCATGAAGCCCTAATTTTACATGCTGCATTTATGCAGAACCAGCACCACATAGTTGACACCAAGGTCTGCTGCCATCTTGAGCAGTAGCCACACCTTCAGAGACCCGGGCTGCAGCAGCCTCTGAGTTTCTGGGTGGCTGGCCATGTTGAAAAAACTTTTTAGGCCCTGTCATGCAAGAAAGGTGTCCCACTGGTCTCTTCTCCAGATAATTTTTACCTTTACTCCCTTGAGGCTAAGATAGGTGAGGTCTTGCTAGCTAACCGAGATGCCTTCAAACCTTCTTTCTTATTGTCTTTGTGCAAGGTCTTTAGCATTTCTGTAGTGGCAGTAGTATCTTTAAAAACTGCTACTTCCTTAGCCCTAGTTTTACTCCTTTCTTCCAAGTTCAAGTTTTTCAAATATTTCTGCTCTGTTTCTGCTTCTGAATCTCACACACACAAAAAAAACTTGCCTAAAAGCCTCTAGCAATCCAAGCCATGACCTGAATGCTATGCTGCCTAAATATTTCTTCCACCAGACTAAACTCCATCACTTTTAAAGTCAGCTTCACAGAAATTCTCAGGACAAGGGCAAAACACAGAAAAATTCTTAGCCAGAACATAATACAAATGGCTTCTACTCCAAATTCCAATAGAGTCCTCCTTTTCTGAACCCTCTTGAGCCCTGTCTTCACTGACCATGATTCTGTTGCTATTCTGGTCTTTTGAGCCTCCACCAGAATCAGCCATTAAGCTCTACTTACAACAATCTAAAGCATTTACAGCTTGCACTGCTGAACATCACAAAATTTTACCCACCAATTCCAAAATGCTCCAAAAACTTATGAACCACATGGTCAGGTAAGTCATAGCAAAGACCCCGCTTCTAGGTACCAATTTCTGATTTAGTCAACTTTTTCATTGCTTTGACTAAAAGACCCAACCAGCACAATTATAAAGGAGGCAAATCTAGGTGTGGGAGTGGGGGAAAATATCACAGTTTCAGAGGTCTCAGTCCATAGACAGCTGGCTCCATTCCTTGGGGTTTGAGGTGAGGCTGAATATCATGGAAGAGTATGTGGCAGAGGTAAGCAGCTCACATGGTGATCAGGAAGCAGAGAGAGATGACTCTACTCATGTCTATGTCTACAAATATATACCCCAAAGCCATGCCCCAGTTCCCAGGTCCTCCAGCCACACTACCACTCCAACAACCACTCAGTTAATCCCTATCAGAGAATAATCCATTGATTGGGTTAAGACTCTTATAACCAATCTTTTCTCCTCTGAACCTTTTTGCATTGTCTCACATGTAAGCTTTTGGGGAACACCACATCTCAACCATAACATGTGGAAATCATGTTCATGTAAAAATGTTGAACTTACAAGAAACATTGCTAATAGGGTTCCTGTTAGAGTCGTGTTGAAAGAAGCTATTTTATTTCCTAAAAGAGTCTGTTAAACAGAAAGAGAAATGCTGCATGTTCTTATTAGATGTGGAAGCTTAGTTGACCTCAGGAACCTATGAAAGACCTAAATCCAGCTGGGCAAACAGATCTCTGGCTACCATAGAATGGGAAAGATAGGAGAAGGGGTGGGTATGGAGAAAGGTTGATCATCAGGTACAGAAATAGTCAAAAGGAATAGATTCTAGTGTCCTATAGCAGAGTAGAGTGACTATAGTTAATAATAACTTACTGTATTTTTCAGAATAACTAGAAGTATTTTGAATATTCTCAATAATAATAAGTGTATGAGGTAATGAAAATGCTAATTACCCTGGTTCAATAATTACACATTATTTACATGTGTTAAAATATCACACCAGGGAGATTGGGGTAGAGTATTTGCCTGACATACTTAAGGCCCTAGGTTCAATTTCCAGTGCAATAATAATAATAATGATAATAAGTTAAATAACTAAACATTTTTTTAAAAAATCACTGTATCCTATAAATATGTACAATTATTATTCAATTAAAAAAAACTGTCCATAGCATCAACTCCATGGCAATATCTCAAAAGTTGCTACTTAGTATTTAATTTATTTAGATTTTATATTTGTAAGAGTAAGCAGAATAAACATTATGTATACTTTTAAATTTAATACACAATAAAGAAAAATACTTTTATTTATTTTCTTATAAAATTACCCTTAAATATAACTTCCAGTGGAAGAAGAGAGATAAGAAGAAAGAGAGGAAACAGAGAGAGAGACAAGGAAGAGAGGGAAGAAAGAAAGGCCAAATATCCTGAATACAAATATCCTAAGACTTGTATCCTAAGTTGTGAAAAAAAGATTTTCTTCATTCCTGTCTATAACTGTCTACATAGATAAAATCTAGAACTTTAACTCTAAGTTTGCAATATATATTTTTTAAAACTAGTAATTTTATTTATTTCTAAAATAGCTTTCAAATTTCATTCACATACACCATGAACAAATCCTCAAAAATACTTCATTGCTGAAGAATATTATTAATAATTTCAATATAACCTGATGACCTCCTACAAAAGCACAAATCACTAAAAGCAGCATTATGGGATGTTAATACAATAAAATCAAATATGGATTGAAAGGGCCAGTGAAATGTTCCAGTCCAAAGAAAACTGTCTGACAGACATTAGTACCCTATATACATGTGTGATTACACTACTGGTGTGACTCTATATCACGTACAGCCAGAGGAATAGACAGTTGTGTTCCATTTGTATACAGTGTGTCAAAATGCATTCTTCTGTTATATATAATTAATTAGAACAAATTTTAAAAATTAAAAAAAATACTGTCTGAGACAGTTGGTTTTTGTTATAAAGAAAATTTGATTGTCCAGAAATGAATCAGGATCTAGGACTCCAAAATCACTTTTTCTAGAGTCCTCCTTCAGGTAACATTGTTATACAGAAAATCTCCAAGTTGATTTCAACTTGTCTTTTATTTCCAGAAGAAAATAGCTCATTTTTGGCCCAGATGATTTTGTTGTAAATAAGCTGTATTACCCACACTTTACAAAGCTGACTTGGTGAAACACTGAAAGTAGGAAATTTTGGAATTACAGCAGAATAAATAGGTTTGCAGGGCTGAAGATTGATGGTAAATTAGGATTAACAATGTGATTGAGATTTCTATGTTTTTTGTTTCCTCAAAAGTTGATTAACTTCTTAAATTTTTGTGTAAGACTGATTTTCAACTGGTTACATTTCCTAAAATATAGGAAGCTCTCCCTTAATAAATTTCTGTCAAAAGTCCCACAAGTAGTTTTGCAGAAGAATATGTAGAATTATGAGCAGTATTCCAAATCTTAAAAGGATACATAGTGATTTGCCACTAAGGAATTGAAAGTTATTGATCTGGAGTGACCAAATGGAAATAAGATAGCAGGCAGAGTTTTGCATGTCCACAATAAGACATAAGTTTGACAAGAAGGTTTTTTAGTTATCAAACTTATTTTAATTACTATTTTTAAAGCTTCCCTTTTATAATTCTTCAAATACTTTAAAAGTATTAAGTTTTCCACTTTATTGTATCAGACAACTTAAATTTTTCTTCATAAGCTTGTTTAGATACATAAGCATTTCCATCTCTTCAAACATTAATTAGTTTTATTTGTTGGGAGTTTTATATCTTCTTTTCTAGTCATTTGGAAATATACCATAGATTGTTTTTGGCCTAGAGTTTCCTTACTGTGCCAAGAAGAACCATGAGTAATTGGTCCACTCTGTGTTTTTGTGACTAGTATCACAGTAGATGTGGCAATGCAAATATGTTTTTGATATAATGATATTATCACGTTTGGCTGTATACAGTAGTGGAATTTCTGGATCATATACTAGTTTTATTTTTTAAGGAAGTTCCATATTAGATTCCATAATACCTATACTAATTTAAACCAAAAGTGTATGAGAGTTGCCTTTTTCTCTGCATCTTCTCCAGCATTTGCTATTTTTGTCTTTTATATAGCAGTCGTTTTAACTGGGGTGAGATGATATCTCACTGAGATTTTAATTTGCATTTCCTTGAAGATGAGTTATATTGAGACTTTTTAAATGAAATTTTTACTTATTTTTATGTTTTCTTTTGAGAAATATCTCATTACTTCTTTGGCCCGTTTCTTTATTTTTTTAAATATTTTTTTTTTAGTTGTAGGTGGACATATACATTTTTATTTTATTTATGTGGTACTGAGGATCGAACCCAGGGCCTCACACATGGGAGACAAATGCTCCACCGCTGAGCCCCAGCCCCAGCCCCTCTTTTACCCATTTCTAAATTGGATTGTTTGGTTTTTTTGTTGTTCATTTGTTTTTTGTTGTTTATATTATGAATGTTAAACCCTTGTCAGACAAATAGGTTGCAAATATTTTCTTTCATTCTGTAGGTTGTTTCTTAATTCTGTTGATTATTTCCAGGTCAATCAACCTACAAGAGTTAGTTCCAGGAGAGGCCAGGAAATACATCTTAATCATCATCATTAGTCAGATGGTAATGAGGCCCCCAACACTGGGTGTAGATGGAATATTTATGGTGCCTGGCATGTGGTATTGATACAATGGTTAAAACATTCACTGAGCTGGTATTCAGACAGGAGAAATGAACTGGATGAGATAATATGCCATGCATTTAAAATGTATAAAAGGAATCAGAAATTATAATGAAAATGGAATTGAGCAGGCATTGCTATATCAGTAAATTCTTTGTAGAAAGCACAGTGTGAAGAAAGAAGGTCTTTCTGAAAGGTTTCAGTTAAAAAAAAAAAAAAAAACAGAAATTCAGAGAAGATTCAGTTATTGGTCTTGAAAGATAGACTACGCCAATGTTAGAGCCCTGGTTGAGGAGGAGGCCAACATATGAAATAGGAAAACCTTAGTTAAAGATCTGGAATTTCTAGATTTCCCTGAGAATTATATTCTCTACAGCCTCAGCCTACATTTTTCTGTTAAAGGCTTATACTTCCCTAGTTTTGGAATAACAGTACAAAGAGCTCTTCCTTAGAAATTCTCCTTGTTCATGAAAACTACTCTCAATTTAGTTAAAAAATAGAGTTTCATTAATAAAACCTAGCCAGAATAGTGCTAGACTTTTGAGAGAACACATGAAATTATAAACCAAAGAAACCACAATACAGAGTCAGTAAATGCTCATAGGAGCCAGATGGGACTAGACTTTGAGGGTTTTCCACAAAACAATGTTAGTTAAGGGAGGTTAAGGGAGAGTTCATTATGTGAAATTATTTTCTTATGATACAGGATTTGACATCCCTGGAATGCTTTTAGGGTGGCTATTAACAGTATTAAAAGATAGTTGGATACCTTAAGTCAAGTGTAAGTACTAGAACATTCCCATTCAATCCACTATGGTAGATGATTCAAGGAAGAACAAAAAGTAGGTCTGCTCAAGGGGATATACTTTGTAAGTTGGAAACTCACCATTTGACCATTCTACAGAGGTTTTTTTTTCTTTTCTTTCTTTCTTTTTTTAATTTTGGCAAAAAGACAAGTTTTTTAAGAGGGGTAGAAAATCATTGTAGGCTGTGTTCTTTTCATCTGGGCTGACAGTAGGAGATATAATAACTTTCTCACTGATACCAATGAGGATGATGGAAATTAGAAATTATAGAGGTTCTTTCAAACTAGAAAATGTTTCGTCTTCCTTTGAGTTCTTTCTCATTTTCTGGTAAAATTTTCTAGCTCTATTTTATGTTTTCCTTGCCTTGACATAGAAAGGAGTATTTACTCTCAGAATCCTCATTTCCTGTAAGTGCATCAAACTGGATTTTTAAACCAATATTTAAATTCTAGATATACTCATTGTTTGAAGGTTCACTTTGACCCAGTCCTCTTAGTATACAGAGGTAGAGAATACACACACACACACACAAAAAAAACACACCACAATACATATATGTGTGTGTATATACATATATATATATATATATATTAACATACACATATATGTACATGTAAACACACATATTCACACACATATTTGGATATGGAAACATATATATTAACATATGTATTCCTCCATCAATTAATCTAAATTGTACAACATGAGCTCATACTCATTCTTTAATTTCTTTTTTTAACTGTTGATGATTTTTATTATTTAATATTAGGATTTTTTGCGATTTTAATTTATATTTTATTATTTAACTACTTTTTTTACATTTGAATCAGATGGGGTATATTTCTCATTTTTCAGAGTGTACAGGTTACAGAATCACATTGGTCATGCAGTCTCATTTTTTAATTTCAATGAAATAGTGCAGTTTATTTTTGTTTTTCTCTCTTTTCATATATTCAGCTCCCTTATATAATTATATGCTTGTTTTCCATACATTTATTAAAATATATTTATTTTTGTATCAACAAACTGTTTATTCAACCTCCCTTTGCTGCAGTTGCCCCTTACTCCTGTCCTCCAAAGATGCCATTTCCAACCCATTCAATTAAAAAATGCACAACAGGCTGCTAACTCAGTCCTTACCTACAGCCTACATATGTTTTGATACCTGGTCTATAGAAAACTATCATCTTAGTCTGCACTATGATACTTCCTTTGACTCCCTCTTTGATTTTGGGGGGCTCTGTTTTAGTCAGCTTTGTATTGCTGTGACCAAAAGACCTGATGAGAAAAACTTAGAGGAAAAAAATCTGTTTTCACTCATGATTTCATAGGTTCATTCCATGGTTGGTAGTTTATAGCTCTGAGCCCTAGTTTAGGCAAAACATCATGGAAGAAGTTGGAGCAGAGGAAAACAGTTCAGGACATGACAACCAGGAAGGAGAGAGGGGCGGGGGAGAGAGAGAGAGAGAGAGAGAGAAGAGAGAGAGAGAGAGAGAGAGAGAGAGAGAGAGAGAGAGAGAGAGAGAGAGAGAGAGAGAGAGAGAAAGCGCTCAGCTTACCAGGGATAAAAAATGAACTCCAAAGTCATGCCCCCAATGACTTGCTTCCTCAAACCACTCTACTGCCTACAGTTACTACACACTTAATCCATATTAGTGGATTAATCCACTGATAAGGTTACAACTCTTATCATTTTACCTATGAACATTCTTGCATTGTTTCAAACATTAGCTTTTGGGGGACACCTTGTATCTAAATCATAATAGTGCCCAACATTTCTAGGTGGTCCATTTTCCCTTTCTACCTGGTTTCTTTCCTTACATGGATTGAGCTTTAACTTTATGTTCTACATTGTCTTCCAATGCATTATCTTTCTTGCCCTATTAATATGCTACACCTCATGTCAGATGGATTTAATATCTCCCAACTCTTGGCTCCAGACTATCCTTAAAAGGCATTTTCCTTAAAATAATTGGATTCTTACACTTCATGTTGGAATTCTCTGTCTGAATCCCAACACCCAGTGGCAGACTACACTCTCATATGGACTGACTACCCTCTCACATGAACATTTTTATTATTCTACTTGAGAATCAGCAAAATGAACTGATCTGACCTCTTACACTAATGATGTGTTTTTTTTCTTACTTGTAGATCTGAGACCCTATATCTGGCCATGCTGCTCCCATTTCTTCAAGGGCACTGAACCCTTCTCAGGCTTTTATAGTCTATGCCAGGCTACTTTACTGTGTGGATGCTCTTTTCATCAAACATGAGCACTAATACCCCATGCTTGTCTGCTTTATTATGCTCCTGTATTTATTACCCCAAATGTAACACAGTACTCTGTACTTACTCACCCACCCTTCTACCCAGATTTTCTCCTTCCTTGGATAGGGTTTTAATACCTTGCTTGAGACCATCGATATCCTCACCTCACAAACACATATACAAACACGCTGTCTTCTGTCCTTTCAAATGGCCTTTGGGGGAATTTATTCAAAGAGGAAAAAGTAAAAGAGAAAGAAGTGAAAAAGGTAAATGCAAGAAAAGAGAAAGAAAGAGAGAGAGATACTGCATTATAAACAAGCAACATTATTGTTTTTGATTTTACATGTTTGATGTTTTTATTCAATATTTTGAGGTGAAGATTAAGTTTCCAGGTCTGATTTTTAATGTTATGAGCTAGTGTCACTGGCCAGCCATGAGCTGTGTGTGAGCTTTAAGCATTTTGAGCGCATGAGTGGACTGGAGTGATGTTGCTGCTCTGTCTGGGCTGTGCATGTGTGTGTCCTTTTCACTTGCTCTGCCTTTTGATCCTACCCAGCACCTGAGATGAGTGTGATTTACCAAGGAGTCAGTAAATCTACTGACCAGGAGACATCACACAGCTAGACTCAACCCCCTGAAACCTGATCCTTTGCCTTATTTGGAAAGAACACTCCATCAAACCTCCCTTTGTGTGCCCCCTATAAAAATAAAAAATCCAAGTGCAAACACTCCCTTTCCAAAGGACCCCTAAGGTTGAGAGCCGTCACTGGACCCTAAGAAAAAGGCACTTTCGGTCTGTATGTGTAATTATTTTGTGCCAACCCAGTTTGCCTAGAGTGACCCTGAATGATCTAGTCACATGGCATGGCATGCAAGTATTATTGTTCCAGAATCATATATGAAAAATAAATCTATACTTTCTTCTCTACTTTAAGGACTTACATTGTTCTAAGATGTCTTTAATTAACTTCCTATGGAGCATGAATGTTTATGTTCTCTTTATTTTATCCTATTAAATCACTTCCTTATCATTAGTATAGCTTTTCCATAATTATTAATAGTTGCTAGGGCAATTCCTTGTGCCTTTTTAAAAATTAAACATTCTGAACATTATTAGTTCTTACATTTCTTTATACATGTTGTATTTAATTGCTGGCAATATCCTGTAATATCTGCCTCCATAGATTGGCAGATGGTAAATTTGATCAAATAACTTTTATCATGAAAAAGTCATTTTATCTTTTTTGGGGGGGCGGAATTTGAAAAATATTTTTATTTTTTTAAATAAAAACTTAAATAAAAAATTGTTACAAATGACAACAGACTGCATTGCAATTAATATTGAACTTATAGATCACAATTATTCATATCTATGGTTGTACACAAAGTAGAGTCACATTCTTTGTGTCTTCTTACACTTATTTAAGGTAACGATGACCACTGCATTCCACCATCTTTACTACTCCTATTCCCTCTCCATTTTCCTCCCTCCCCTTTTCCCGTTTGCCCTATCTAGAGTTCATTTAATCCTCCCCCCCCCACCCCCCAGCATATTATGAATCAGCATCCTTAAATCAGAGAAATCATTCAGCATTTGTTTTTTGGGGGTTGGCTAATTTCACTTTGCATTATATTTTCCAGTTTCATCCATTTACCTGCAAATGCCATGATTTTATTATCTTTTAATGCTGAATAATATTCCATTGTGTATATATACCACATTTTCTTTATACATTCATCTACTGAAGGGCATCTAATTGTGCTGCTAGAAACATTGATGTGGTTGTGTCCCTGTAGTATGCTGTTTTTCAGTCCTTTGGGTATAGACCAAGGAGTGGGAGAGCTGGGTCAATGGTGGTTCTATTCCTAGTTTTCCAAGGATTCTCCGAATAGGTATTCTCTGAGGATGGATATCAAGGCCTATGGTCACTATTTTTATCATTTAAATGTATCACCACATTTTCTTTGTGTTGGTTGAGAAATGTATTATTCATCAGGATAAACTAGCTGTGATGAGCTAAGCATATTAGTAAGCTTATATTTCAAGGATAAATAATTCTCATTGAATTTTAATTCAATGCTTAAAATATAATTTCTCATTCATAGTATAAATAACATTTATTCCACATCATTCTTATTTAAAAACACTTTCTAGGGGCTACAGCAGTAACTCACTGGCAGAGCACTTGCCTAACATGTGAAAGGCCCAGGGATCTATCTCCATCATTGTTAAAAAAATAAATAAATAAAAATAAAAAAGAATACATTTTAATTTCCAGATTCCTGAATGTCCCTGACACCTATGATAAGAGGAAGAAAATGTGTGAATGTATTTGTGTGTCCCTATCATTGTCCATGTCTCAGTGAGTGTTCTGTCTGATTCAGCTCTTCCATAGTTTTTTTTTTTTTAACGAGAGAGAGAGAGAGAGAGAGAGAGAGAGAGAGAGAGAAAGAGAAAGAGAGAGAATTTTTTAATTGTTTATTTATTTATTTTTTTAGTTTTCGGCGGACATAGCATCTTTATTTTTTTTTATTTTTATGTGGTGCTGAGGATCAAACCCAGTGCCCAGCACATGCCAGGCGAGCGTGCTACCGCTTGAGCCACATCCCCAGCCCTTCCATAGTTTTTATTAAAACTTCTCTTGACTTTCAAATATTTTCATTGCCACAAATGTAAAGTTTATTTTATTTTCAATGTTTTCTAGGTAAAGACACGGCAATCCATTCTCTGATAATTCAGTGCAATGCAAGAAAAATCAAATTTTCTGGAAAAAAATCTAGCATGCAAAACAAATTTTTTTCTACACTATAACAAAATTTTCCTCTACTTGAATAATAAAATTTATTAACCAAAGAGCAAAAAATCTTTGTATTTTTATTCTCATTTAGACTTTCAATTTTACCTTTTATGATTCTAAGTGATACAGTTTGGTTTCATGGAATTTATTTGTAGGGTTACTTGTATAGTATATTTTATCTGGAGTAAAATAAATGCCTAAATTTAATCATAAAAGTGCCTGGAAGTTTCTAAACTTTATCTCACTATTCCTTTACATTCATATCACTATTTTTTCTACTATAATGTTATAGTTTTTATAATAGTACTTTAATCAATAGTGGAATTTTTAAACTGGCATTTTACTGCAGTACTTTTGTCTTCTCAAATCATCTCTTTCTTGTATTTTCACACTCAGAGTTTCTCATACATATCCATGGTCCTGATTTGATAATTATTACTACATTACTCTCCCTAACAATGTCAGGAATATATTTGAAATATCTGACAATGCTTTCTTATTAGTTGAGAAATGTATTATTTATCAGGATAAAATAGCTGTGATAAACTAAGCATATTAGTAATCCTGTATTAGTGAAGGTCACCTGACACTGAGAAGTTTCTTTTACCAGATGCTGATTAAAGATTTAAATCCAGGGCCTAGGATCTTCTCTATTGAAGTTTTAAAATATTTTTTCAGTATACTGTTGCTTAGCGGCTACATAAAAGGGATATAGTGTCTTACGATGCATATGAAAGAGTAAAAAATTATGTTATTGATTTTGTTATAATGACAGATTTTTTTATGGAATAAGAGGTTTACTTAATATAACCATTAATAGTAGTACATTCCAATAAAATGATTTATTTACATTATTGTTATTTTGTCATAATATAATTATTCAAAATGTAATCCATGTATAAATCAAATTAATTAATACCATAAACAATATCCACAACAATTCCAATTTTTCCTGCAATCTTAATCAATAATATGAAAATGAGAAAGCAAATTAAAGTACAAAACCAGCCTCTGTCAAAATTAAGTAAGCACAAGCAATCCCAGAAAAATCAATTACCATATAAACTTGATTTATTGAGCAAGTGACATTTTATTATTATATTTGCTTAACTATGTAAAATTAATAGTAATCATAAGCAGAGTACTTAAAAATACAGAAAGGAAATGGTGTGTCGTTCAAGTTCCCAACCATTTTTCATAAGGAAGAAAAGAAAGGAAAAGGAGAGAACAATAGGATGGGAAGGAAAGGAAGAGGGAAGAAAGAAAGGGAGAAAATGGAAAAATTTCCTAGGACTTTATTTAAATTCTGGGCATTTACTAAGACTGTATTTTACGTCTACATATTGTAGAGATGATCTTTCTAAGATTCTAGAGTTCTCAATAAGTTTAGATTATAAAACAATATTCATCTTTTACTCCTGTTATCTATTTGCATGTCTTTACATTATTTTAAGACATACCAGTGATTCCCCAAGTTGATATTCTATATGAAATGTCACTGAGTAAATATGACCAACTTTTAACCCTAACTCTATTTCATAGGTATGCAAGAGTGAATATTTTCTGAATTACTTTGATTTCAAATTTAGTCCATTACATATTCATGAATCAAAAAGTAAATTTGCCAGTATAAACTATTGGTAACAAACAAACAAACAAACAAAAGGATACTTTATGCAGCTATTTCTTAGTCTGATCCAATTTAATGTGGTATTAATGGCTAAAGTATTATTTTATTCCAATAAAGATGCTGAATATTTTTAAAGAAACTTTGATGCTGTGTCCTTTAGTTCATCTATGTTATTTTAAGCAATTATTTTGGTATTTAAAATATTCTAAAATAAAGGGCACTGACTTTAAATTATTTCTGTTAAAGATAAAGAATTTGAAGTACATTACTACTATTAGAATAGGAAGTTATACTTGAAACTATTTTATATATCTGTGATTGTTATGAATAATTAGTTTTGTTAAAAATATATTATGGGAATTTGAGTATGATTGGTGGTGTTTGTGGGGGTCTGACCTAATATATATTTAAGTTCTCTTTGAAGAAGCAATAAGAAATAATTATTTAATTTGACACTTATATACAAAGTAGTAAAAGAGTTTTCTTAAAAGGCAGGGTTTGTTCTTGAGAATAAAAGAATTACAAGGTAGGTGGAATGAAAGATGTTTTATTATAAGTTTATATTAAATAAAATCCCAATTCCAAGAAAATTAATGATTTACAAAATGAAAATTGCAAAAATCGTTACAGATTTTTGCATGAACGATCATACTTCCTTCAGGGTGTTCAGTAACAGTTTCACAGAGCAGTAGAAACCTATTTCTAGGAGAGTAGTTCAATCAGGCCTGGTTTAGTTCTCATCCATATGCTTGCTATTAGAACCAAATCCCAGTATTCTGATCTGGGTTAGGGTGTGTAGGTTTTGAAATGATCAAGAGTGAACATTGTCATACAGCTTATGTGTGTTTCTGTAGGAGGCACTGATGGCATAAATAAGGATATTGCAATTTTCAAGAGCACCAAAAGTTTCACAGGACAAGAAATGATGACAGAAACAATAGAACCAGAAAATTCACTGCTACAAGAATACTGGGGACACCAACAGAAATAGTGAAAACCATGGAAAAGGGTATACGGCAATAGCATCAAACCTGGAACCACAAAATCAAGTATTGCTTGTTTTCCTCACTACCCACATAGTGATTTAGTGGACAAGAGTAGGAAAACCATTCTCCTCAAATGGATGCCAAGTTTTGCTTTAAACGTTGTAAAGTACTCATCTAACAGAATCAAGTTCATAGAAAAATTTCTATGGCAGAGTGATTACAATAAATCTAAAATACTTTTGGGGGGATTATAGTTAACATAGAATTATGAAATAAGCAATTTAAATTTTATTCTCTTGGCAACATGATCACGTGCAAAGCCAGTTACCCAATTTCCTCAGTGGTAACATCTTATAAAACTTTAGTAAACATCATAACCCAGGAACTGGCAGTGATAACAGTCAAAATACAAAATATTTCCGTTACACAAGGATCCCTCATATGGTGCTATTATGGCCCCACCAACTTCCCATCCCCACCCCTTCTTCAGTCCTGGACAATCACTAATATTTCTTGCATGTCTATAATAATTTTGCAATTTACCAAGTTATATTAGTGAAATCATATAGTAGGTAATCTTTTTGGATTGTCTTTTTAAAAAGTTTTGCTAAAGCATAATTCTTTCAAGATTTTTCTTTGTTGTCGTATCATCAATTATTCAATCCTCATTGCTGAATAGAATTTCTTGACAAAAATATTCCACAGTTTAACTATTCTCCCATGTAAGAACATTTATATTGTTTTTAGTTTTTGGTTATGGTGAATAAAGTTTTTACCTATACATTAATTTATAGGTTTTATATGAACATAAGGTTTGATTTCTTTGAGATAAATGTCCATCAGTGCAATTGTTATATGGTAGTTGCATGCTAAGTTTTTATAAGTAACTGCCTATTGTGCAGAGTGATTATATCATTTTACATCTAGCAATGTATAAATGATCCAGTTGCTCCTCATTTCCACTAGTGTTTAGTGGTATCATTTTTTTTAATTTTAGCTCTCCTCATGGAAGAGTGGTGCTATTTCACTGTTGTTCTAATTTGTCTTTACATAATAGCAAATGATGTTAAATATCTTCTCATGTACTTATTTGTGAGGATATCCTCAGTCTCTTTATGTCTTTTGCCCAGTTTCTGATTGGAGGCTTTGGGTTCTTAATGATGAGCCTTGAGGAATTTTCATATATTCCATATATTAACATTTGGTTGGATGTATGATTTGCAAATATTTTCTCTAATAATGTAGCTATTAATGGGTTTTGCTGTGCAAACTTTAAAATCATGGAGTCAAATTCATCAATTTTTATTTTATTTTCTTTAATGAATTGTTTTATTGTCAAATCTAAGTACAATGTTGTCTAGAACTAGTCCCCAAATAGTTTCTCCTATTGTCTTTGCTTCTAAATATTTTATAGTAATAATTTTGACATTTGTATTTTTTACATTTTACATCCAATGGGCATCATTATGAATCATTTGAATTAATTTTCTTTCTTATTTTTTTTAAAGAGAGAGAAAGAGAGAGAATATTTTAATATTTATTTTAGCTTTTTTGGTGGACATGATATCTTTATTTTTATTTTTATGTGGTGCTGAGGATCGAACCCAGAGCCCTGTGCATGCCAGGCGAGCGTGCTACTGCTTGAGCCACATCCCCAGCCCTTGAATTAATTTTCACATAAGACAGAAAAAAATTTAAACAAGTGTGGTTATTAATATCTAATTTTTCCATTAATATTTGTTCAAAAGGCCCTCTTTCCTGTGTAGAATTACTGTTTTGTTGTTTTCTCAAAAGTAAGTTGGGCTTATCTCTGTAGGTCTTTCTCGGTTCCTAATTATTCCACTGACCTATAAGTCTACCCTTCTTCCCTTAGGTAGAATGTTCCCATCCACTTTCTTTTATAAAATTGCTATACCTTTACTAGTTCTTTTGCCTTTCCATATAAGCTTTAGAATAATCTTGTGTGTAGTCACCAAAAGTTTTTTTTTGTTTGTTTGGGTTTTTTTGTTGTTTTAAATAGAGAGTGAGAGAGGAGAGAGAGAGAGAGTTTTTCATATTTATTTTTTTAGTTCTCGGCGGACACAACATCTTTGTTGGTATGTGGTGCTGAGGATCGAACCCCGGTCACACGCATGCCAGGCGAGCGCGCTACTGCTTGAGCCACATCCCCAGCCCCCTCACCAAAAGTTTTGATAGGAATTGCATAAAAGCTGCATTTCACTTTGGAGTAAAGTGACATTCTTAGGTTGGCTTTCCAATCCATGCACACTGTTTGTGTCTCCAATTAGGGGTCATCCTCAGTTTCCTTCTTCGGTGTTGTACTGTATTCAGCACAAAACTCTTATTCTTGTTTTGTTCATTTTGCATCTAAGATTTTAATTTGTTGAGTAGTATTTGAGTATTTAATTTGTTGTTGTTGCTATTATAATTATTATTTAACTGGGATTTTGAACCCAGCAGCACTTAACCACTGAGCTATATCGCCAGCCATTTTTATATTTTTAAATTGAGAAACAGGGTCTAGCTAAATTGCTTCGGACCTTGCTAAGTTGTTGTGGCTAACTTTGAACTTGTGATTCTTCTGCCTCACATTTCTGAGCAGCTGGGTTCAAAGGCATGTGCCACAGCTCCTAGATAGTATTGTATTTCAAAATGCACATGTTCACTGATAGCATATAGAAATACTTTTTTTATATTTTATTTTCAAAATAGTATACAACTACCTATTAACTATTGGCAAAATTTTTCATCACTACAAACAGAAATCCTATAGTCATTAGGAAAAAACTTCTAATTCTCCACTCTACCCAGCCATGGTAATTTAAATTTATCTTCTCTTTCCAATTTGCCTTAAAACTTACAGATACTTATATAAGTGGAATTAAATACCATGCCTAAATATTGTTGTATTTATATACTACATTTTGTCTTTAATCTGCTATGGAAACAGGTGTTTTGTTTTTTTTTTGTTTTTGGCTATTGTAAAAAAGGTTTCAATGATCTTTGGCATACAATATTAGTCCCTCTTTTATATTATTTTGGTAATAAAATTATACGTGGACGTCTGAATCAGATGTAATTAAATATTTAGATTTTGAGGACCCACCAAAATGTTTTCTAAAATGGCTGCCACCGTTTTCATTTCTCAGCAGGAATGTATAAGGATTTGACTTCAGCTGCATTTTCACCAAGACTTATAATTTTATGTTTTGTTGGTTTTATTTCAATATTAAGCATCTTAATGAGTGTGAAGGGGTATCTCATTGTGATTTTAATTTACATTTCCTTAATGACCAGTAGTCTTTTTTTATTGGTGATTTTTGCATATGTTTTGGAGAACTGTCTATTCTGGTTCTTTCACCATTTTTGGAGATGTTAATTTTTAAGAATTCTTTATGTGTCCTGGATATATATGCCTTATCAAACATATGATTTGCAAATACTTTTAAACATTTTGTGGTTTGCCTTTTTACTCTATTGATATCCTTTGATGTAAAAAAGTTATTTTTACTAAAATCTAAATTTTTTTTGGATATCTATATTTGTTTGTTTTACCTGAGCAATTATTACCAAATTTGGTGTTCCAAACAATTTCTACATTGATATTTTTTCCTAAGGGTTTTATAGTTTCAGCTCTTATATTTAGACCTTTACAATAGATTTTTATATTTATCTTTTATCTTTCCACTTGGATGGACTAAATATTAGTTCTAAAAGGGTTTTTGTTCATGTGAATATGAAAGTGTGTGTGTGTGTGTTGTGTGTTGAAATAGCTGGAACTTTCTATGTAGACAAACATGTTTTTGTAGAAAAAGTACAGTCTTTTATCTTCTCTAGTATGTATGATGTTTACTTTCTTATCACATTGGCTAGAACTTTTAAGACTGTATTGAATAAAATGATGAGAACTGATATATTTGTATTATACCCAGTATTAGAAGGGAATTATTCATTTTTTTTACCACTGATCAAAGGGTAAAGTGTGTTTTATAGATGCTTTTTTATCAAATTGTGGAATCTTCCCTATATTCAACTTTTTTAGAGGACAGAGGATTTTTGTTAAGGTGCTTGGCAGTAAATTACAAATTCACTTGTCCTAAATGTAACAAAGCTATCTAAGTTACCAACTTTATAATTAATCACTTGTGGAAATTTTTATTTTAAAGTAATTATTTTATTTTATCTGATAGTTGAACTTAGTAGATTTATTTTCAGGATCCCTGTATCTTGCTTTTGATAGCTGAAAAATCTGTAGTGATATCGATTTCATTCCTTTATTTTTTACTATGCTAATGTCACTATTATCCAGAAATGCTCTGTCTTACCAGGCTACCCTTTCCTAATCTTTTGTCTAGACAAGAGGAAATTTTGAAAGGCTTTTCCTGTTTGTGTCTTTTGAAGTATTCAGCTTTCTGGCTTCTTCACTTCCAAGTCTGAGATATATAGAGCAATTAGAAAACTCAGAGAATTAATTCAATCATTCATTAATTTCAAAGGTACATAGATCATGTACCATCTCTCTTTTACTTCATTTTTTTATGTTGGTGGTATGTATAATATCTAAAGATTTCAGTTGTACACAGTGGAAATAATAGGAAAAATATATCTAGTCCGTCTTTCTAGAAGTAAAAGTTCCAGAAAGTTTTTGAACAGATTTTTAATTCAATCCATTTGAGATTATACTTCTTAATAGGGCTAACCCAGTAGAGCACTATTAAACAAATGCCTTCATCACAGTTTTAAACCTTAGACTATGTATGTTCTTTGACAAGTTATTTGCCCTGTATTACACACAGTTTCTTTACTCATAAAATTTGAATAAGTTTACTACCCTCAAAAGGGCCATGTGAAGGCTGATATTACATTTAAAAATCCTTACATGTGATATTATCTTCCCATCTGACCTTTAAAAATAAATTTCTCCAATTTTATGGGTAGCAGGTGTTCATCATAAAAATATGTGAAAAAATAACAAAAGCAGAAAAATTTAAAATGAATCAACTTTTGTCTCAGAACTCAAAATAATACAGTTAACATTTATATGTATTTTCTATCATCGTTTTCTAAATGCTCAAAGTTATTTCGTGCTGGGAAAATAGATTTATGTAACAAAATAATTTAGCTTTTAGATGATTCTAATTATTTATTAGTTTCACATAAGGACTGTTGCATCAAGATTCTATTTGTTTAAATATACATTCTTAGCAAACATTTTCCTTAGACACAAGCACTAAGCTTAAAGGATTTTCTTGGTTTGCATCAGAAGATATTTTTGCCTGTAATAATACTAATTTGTCATTCCTTCACTGCATATTGGTGCCAGATACAATGCCAAACATTCTGTCTCCAAAATATCCTATGATTTGATTATTGTTATATATGTAGGATCAAAGGAATCACATTTTTTTTTTCCAATGATCACATACCTGAAAAGTGCTAGGGCTTACGTCAAGGAGATTCAAAGTCTCTTTGAAACTTGGCTTTACACATAACTATTGGAAGAATTGGGAAAGTGAGAAAGAAAAACAACAACAACAGAAAATCCAAAACCACTTTTGACTTTCCAACATAAGAAGGAAAGCTCTGGAGATGTTCTTTATCTTCTGACTGCCTTTCTGTCTGTTTGCAACTTTCACTAGTAAGTTTCTCCTTTCCTTCAGGATCCATAACTAGTATAAACTGAAAATAAACAAGCTGAATTATCAAACTCAACTTTGGCTGCCATAAATATAAATATATTGTGATCAGGAATTCACTTTCTTTTTCTGGAAAAAAAAATATTTCAAATCTGATTAGTGTTGATTCAAAGGCAGAAAAACCTATTAATTATACAAGAGGATGATCCATCTTTAGGAAACACTTTGACATACTGCCACAAATGTGTACCACAAACTTCCTCCTATCTTTCTCAAAGTATGTGACAATGTTTACCAGAATGGCTTTACTGAAAAAAAAAAAAAAAACTAAACTAAAATTTGAGAAATTATCAGATACAGGATTTTGACAAAAATTATTTCCTGATATCACTGCAATTCCACCATACAGAATTGTGATTTATAAGAATCAGAAGATTTTGATTATTCTTTAAATTTTCTGAATACATAGCTGCATTAATACATTTGCCTTTTATTGGCACATTGATCTACAAAATAAAAGCAATTATTACAATAATTATGCTATCAATATCTCAAAGAAAAATTATATTTTATTAGGACAAATAAAGATAAATACAGAAGAACATAAGGTGTAGTTTATTTTTTGAGCAACTAATAAATGAGAAGTCCTATACACATAAATATAGAATATTTACACCACAATATTTAATAGATGCTATGAACCTTAACATATGATTTGTCTTTCTTATTTTAATGAATACAATTTTCAAGCATTCGTTTTTCTTAATGAGAATGATAGCTCCAAAGTGGATTTTTTTTCATTTAGCATTTTTTAAATTTTGATCCTAATTTGTTATCTATGACAGCAGAATGCATTACAGTTTATATTGTACTTCTTTAAGTTTCTATGTAATTTATTTATTAATTGATATAAAATTCACATAGCAAAATTTACTGTCTCTTTTGTTTTTTTAGATATACATGACAGTGTAGTATATTTTGACATATTATAGATATTATAGATAGATATGTTATTCTGATTAGGATCCAATTTCTGAGGTTTATATGTGATGTGCAGTTTCACTGGTGGTGTATTCATATAAGAACATAGGAAAGTTATGTCTGATTCATCCTACTTTCTTTCCTATACCTATCCTCCCTTCCTTCCCTTCATTTCCCTTTCAATATATATTTCTTGATAACTCCATCAGCATAAAATAAAAGATTTTAGATATTCCAGAAGCCTATATAAATTGAATACCATGAATGATTCTAAGGAATATCATGAAAAACTCAGTACTTCCTGTTCTAAACTGACCTTTAAATTCATGCAATACATGAGAAAATTCCAGCATTTTTTTTTTTTTGAGGTGGGGGTAGATGTATAAAAACTAAATAGAAAATTAAATACAAATAAACTATAGTAATAAAAATTAATGTGTTATTTTCAAAGAGGCACATAGATTAATGGAATGGAATAGAGTCCTTAAAGAGACCAATATTGTGACCATTTGGTAGTGCTCCATTTGCTCGTACTCCACTGGACATTGTCCACCTTCAGTGTAATCCAACTTGTCACCAGCAGGTCAGCACTGACAAGTCTCTAGATGATATCTTTAGAGATGGTCTTGAGTGGTTATTCTATTCTCTATAGCCTAAAATTAAGCTCACATGACACAGAGGTTTCTCTGAGAGGAAACTCTGAAATGTTCAGAGATTCTTGGATGAAATAGGTGTGGATTTCAGAAAGTAAGTCTCAACCTTGAGGAAATTCATGAATGAAGACTTCATCAGGGGTGAGAGATTTTTTAAAAACAATTGTTACCATGATGCTCCCACTTGATTAGGGCCTGTCTCTCATTTCTGTATACTAGCATAGACACATGCAGATAGTGTGCCAACAGGCAGACTTTAGAGGCTAACAAAGACCCAGAAATCAGCAAAGGAAAAAGTGTGTTACTCATCCCTCTCTCTAATTCCTCTATGAATTTATGTTACCTTGGGAAGCCAGGAAGTTAGGACAAAGAGAGAAGGCTGAGTTCAAAGAGAAAAATGAAAACTGGTAAGTTTTAATTTTGTATCAATAATTTCATGATCTCTGTTTTAATCTGTTTCCTTCGAGTTTCAAAGAATCAGATAATATAGTAGCACTGTGATGCATGCCTGTATTCCCAGTGGCTTGGGAGGCTGAGGCTGGAGGATCAATAGTTCAAAGCCAGCCTCAGTAAAAACTAGGCACTAAACTAAGCAATTCAGTGAGACCCTGTCTCTAAATAAAATACAAATGGGGCTGGAGATGTGGCTCAGTGGTAGAGTACCTGTGAGTTCAATCCTGAGTACCACCCCCATAAAAGAATCATGTAATAAGATGCTAATATGCTAATATTATCATAAGTCAGCTTAGTAAAATTTATTATTCGTTTGTTATAAATTATACTCCACTAGAAAAGGTTAATAATAAGTCAAAACAATGTTTTCTAGGAGTTAAATTTCATCATAGATAATATATACAACGACTAGCTGTGCACATGAGAAAATTCTCTTAAAGAATTAAAAAAAAAAAAGCAAGCAAGTACACTTTCTTTTAGGGGTGTCCTTGTTTTAATAGAAAATTTACCAAAATACATGGCATTTTAAAAGTATATCTGCTATAAATGAAGCAAAGGAACATTTAAAAATTATTGTTTGGTCAATGTGATATTTGTTTATCCGATTTATATTATAGTAAGTCAATCAAAAAAATTTTTAAGTGCATGTCATTACATTTCTGGAACTTAAGAATAAGATAAAACATTTGTTGTGGAATTTTTAAATTTTTTAATAGCCAAATTAAATAACCCATTCAAAGTGGACAAGAACATTCAAATTTATTTACAATTTAATGCTAGAATTTTCTTCTTTAGGTCATACCAGAGATTACCACCAGATGGTGGTAGAAGATTGGCTAATATTAAGTAACATTTGTACACTCCTATGTTTGGCAATGTTAAGTTTTGCTCCTTTCAGAGCCTTTTACTACATCCAAATGTTAAAAAATAATTTTCAAAATTTCTATTAATACAAATTTCTTCTAAATATAGGACTGAAATTTGGGGGACTTGAAGGAGACTGGGGTTATAAAACTTTATAAAAAGGAGTAATTCTCAGCCATCTAATTAAATACACAAAGAGAAAGTAGTTGGGAGACAGGCTTAAAAAGCAACAATTTATTAAATTTTCTAGTGTCAATAATTTTTAGAAAAATATACTATACTATATATTTTATATAATAATATACTATATTTATATAACAATATATATTTTTTATATAATATATATTTTATATAATATATATTTTATATAATTAAAATATATATATTTTATATAATAATATTGTATATTTATATAATAATATACTATACATTTACATGTATATAGACTTTGTTTCATACAATTCTTCATAAAGATTCTGAAAGAATCTATTATTAACTCACCTGGATTAATCATATGCAAGACAAAAACTTTTAAATGATTTTAATGTTCCATAAATTATTTAATATTAATCATTACATAAATATTTGATCCTTGCTTTCATGCATATAATTGACTTGTACCATTTTAATATTGGGGACATTTCTCACTTTGAAATTGACCTATAATTCATAGTTTATTCACTTTACAGACTTGTTCATACAAAATTTAAATGTTTAAAATTCTTGCACAATATAAAATTTGAGCTTTTGAAAAGAGATTGTTTTCATCTGCCATTAAAGTTTCTTTACTATATGCATTATTATTATCCTCGGGGATAAAACAAAATATCTATGTAAGCCTTTTTTGAGATGCATTGTAGAGTAAATGATTCTTTGTTGTTTTATCATTAAGTACTTTAGTTGTTTTTAAGTACTTTAATAAATAGCATATTTCAAACTTTCAACATGGTTTTTATTTTTTTTTCATTTATGTATGGATAGTCATATTCTCACATCTATCCACTTCAGTGAATAGTAATCTACAAAAAATATATGGCATGAGAGGATGAAAAATAAGATACTGTTTGAAAGTTTGGCATTCAACAATGTCATAAATAAGTCATTTACATATATAATGTACTTTCATAAAAATGTTTGCATTTGATTTTAATGAGGATGTGTCTAATTTTATTTTAGCTCAAGTTAGCTAGAGACAAAACAAAAGTAATATACAACATTTATACATTGCCTATATTTTTATAAGAATATATAATAAGAAATTCAAGAAAACAATGCATATTAAAATATAATATCCCATTTCAAATATTTATGCTTAATTTGCTAGCTCCCTTGTTAGTTAGGTCTTGGCAGAAATATCATACATTTAATTAATCTATTTAAAATGAAATGGGTCTGTATTTACATTAGTTATTTTAAATGTAGAATAAAAATAATAGAAACATTTTTGGTTTGACCATATTCACCATTATGCCTAATGGTTCTTTCATTGATTGATTTTATTCTATTTTCTCATTTCTCCCATCAGTACCTTTAGATGCTTCCAAGATAGAACAATGATTGAGTCCTGTACTTCAGTTGCCACAAGTTGAATACCATGGACATTTCAAAAGTTGAACCAATGGCCTCAAGTGCAGATCAGTGGTCTTTAGGCTTGTTTAAGTTCAGTTGTTCAATGCTTGGATTTTAAAAGTGCAATGCTCCTCATTTATTGTTTCTACCTGCCCCCCCCCCCAATTATCTAAAAGGAAAGCCTAGTCTTTATATCAACCTGGCAGCAATCAGTTTAAAGCTGAATGGCATTTGCCTTATTTAGACTGAGTATGTGTCATCAGTTCCTCAGAGTTTTAACATTTGGATTTTTGGAAATGATCCTAAATGCCAATTACCATTTATTAATAACAGTACCATTTTTATTTCCAAAAGCATTGAGTTCTTACTCTGTCCTTATGTCTCTCTCAAAGATGGTAAAATAAAAGTAGAACAAGGAAGCACAATGGCAAGAAAAATGAGAGAAAATATTTGTGTGAGTGAACAATATTTCTGTGCACTTAATTAAAACCAAATCATCTCTCTGTCTCCTATAGGAACAGAAAGCTGTGACTTCTACTGTGAAACTTATCCAACAAGATACCATGCTTTAAAATTCACCTATTACAAGAAAATTGTGTCTCTACATTTTCATTTCTGATGATGCAATTTAGAAAATGGTTCATAAATTGCTGCTGGGAAACTCAGGGATTACAAGAATATGTTTAAATCCTCTTGGGATTCTTGGACTCTATGTTTATAGACCGCTATCTTTTTGCTCTTATTTCAAGAAACCTACATTTCATCAGTAGCTTTCTGAAATAGATTGTGGTTACCTTCCTATAGGCACAAGTATAATGGAAAACTTCAGGTACTATAGCAGGAAGATGAGCTGCCTAGTTAAAAAAAAATGATGCTTTCCCCTTGCCACAAGATATTCTAACTGATTTTGAATGACAAATGGAATTCATTATCTCTTCATTTTCAAAAACATTTTCAAAAACTGCTCCCCTTATACACCCAGAGCTCAGCCCACAGAAACTACTAAATAATCCCAGTCTTGACATGTAATCACACCTCTAAGAAGAGTCTTTTCTTATTCTTGGAATCAAGGACACTTCTGGACCTCAAAATCAATCCTTCAAAATCTAGTTAAAAATTTTTATTCTCAAAAGTTATATGTGTTTCACTTCCAAAATTTAATTATTTAATCCTCTGTGTGCTTATAATACTTTTTGCAAAATTCTAATCATATAGCTTCTTGCAACATAATTACTACTTTAATTGTCCATTTCGCATTTTACTTTGTAATTCCCAAGTACTGAGCATAACATGACATAAACAAAAGTTTAATTAACTTAAACTCCTGTAAAAACATAAAAAGTTACAACAACTTAAATATTAAAATGGATTTGGAGAAAAGTTAAATAATATGTAAAATCCATATCATCAAATTTTCCACTCACATTGTAGTAATATACTCTTTAACTTAATTGCCTGGTTATAAATATTGAATATTTTCTAGTTTTCTTTACCAGGTCAAGTTTCTTAATACTTCTGTCTTATTTTATTGTTCATGAAATGAGGATAGCAATAATTTTTATCTTTTAGAATTAGTATCAAAATTGAATAAAATCATATATATATAATATGTATAAGTTCACATATAAGTTTTAATATATATAAATTAATATAGAGGCACATATATATACACAATTTCATATAGCACATAGAACAATGTTGAGAAATATACAAGTCTACCTCCTTTCCTTCCTTTTTATCCTCATCCCTTGCCACCAGGCTCGGAGCATCTGAGGACTGATCTTACTCACTTTTCTGCCCTGGGTATGCCATTGAGCCTACATCAAAACAGGTCAAATCAGAAATCTGGTCTGTCCTAAGGTAAGTCTAAGCATATTATGAAACTCAGAAAAGGAGTTTAAAAAAAAAGTGTCTGGGGATATGTCAGAAGAAGTGAGGGAAGGAGCTTAAGAGAAGAATGTAAAGAATGTAAAAACAAAAATTCAATCTATCTCAACAGCCAATAAGATCATGGGGAAATTTAGTTGCAACAAACAAAAGTTTGTCAGCTTTCAAGTTTTCAGTGCTACTAGGTGCCGCAGCCCAGCTGGCTGGGCAAAATAGCCGGGGGATGACGAGGAACTTGTGAAGATTGATACAGCAGGAGTGGGAGCCGTTTATTGTAGGACAGGATTGGGTATATATACATTCCACACAGCTTATCCTAATTAACATAAACTAGATACAACAGTCAACCAATAAGGAATCTCCACACTTAATGGCTCCCTGGCGTTACTTTACAAACCACTCCCTCTGGCAAAATGCCAGGCGCCATCCTGACTTGTTTACAGACCCTAACAACTAGGCACTTTGAGTCATGGACTTAGGGGGCTAAATTATTTGAATTATATGAATTGCAAACCAAAAACTTTGGATTCAGATTTGTTGTTGAGTCAACAACTCTCAGAAAATTTTATGTTTAGAATATGCATCTCATAAATCAATACTATCTTACAAATTCATATAGTTTATACATGAAACAACAGAGACAGGAAAAAGCCAGGAAAATAATTGCTTATCTTTTCTAGTTCATTTATCTTACTGTTGTTTGATTTATACTTGCAAGAAATAATACCAATAACTGGGGAAAGAAAAGCACCTTACCCCTTCCTTCCTTACCTCCTAATATTTTATTGTCTCCATCCCAAGGCAAGGCCCATTACACTCCTCTGTGTATAGTACCCTATCTTCTAAGTGAGTACACTCTTGGACTTTTGACCATTTGACCCCCTGAATCCAATTAATCTGAGTACCATACCAGAGTCTCTCCTATAAAAAATGTTTAAGGGTTTTAAGATCCTGAGTAATATAAATTAGATGAGCACTGCGTTTGTGGGCAAGTTAAACTAAAGCCATTTAACTCTATACATTTGCTGACCTTTGATCTTGCATTTGCAAGAAAAGTACTACTCAGTAAATCTGAGCTTCCAAGATTGAAATGGGTTCACTGAACCTTTTAATATTTTATTAGAACTTTTTTGCTATGTATTATGTATATCCATCTTTCAAGAGGTGAGGATGTTTTTTATGAGTGATTTTAGGACAGGTGCATATAAAATTGTTTTTCTAACTTTAGTTTTCTTCAAAGTGTTTTTATTTCCTTTTGGGCTTGATAATAATACATTACATTCTACCTTGAAGACATAGAGTTTGAAGCTTGAATTGAGACAATATTTATGAGACAAAATAAAAGTTCAAGTAAGAGCTAACATTCATTTATTTATATAAAATATTAAAGCCTTTATTTTCAAGCATTACATTTGAAAGAGGATCACAGGATACCAGGTAAGGTCATTAGATGATGATTTATTTTAAAAAAGATGTTCTGAAGAAATGCATCCTGAGATAACCTGCATTCATTATCAATCCTTAAATCATTAAAACCAATGTTTTCAGTGTCAGCTTGACACTTTTATATGGCTATCTATATCTGACCAACAGAATGAAGACTAAATGTAGAATTACACGGATACATTTATTTTGAAAAATATGAATTTTTGATGTATTTAAAATATTTTTAATATTAAATTACAAATACTATGGAAACAATTTAAGCTTTTTAAAGGTCATTTGGTGTCATTATATATGATAATTTAATGGTCACATCCCACATCCAGATTCTAAACACCTTAAAAATTGATTAAAAAAAGTATATGCTTGTACAACACAATTTCAGATTTTTTGTTCTTTTTCTTAGCTCTATTATTTCTCCTCTGAATAAATGACATTATGCATAATTATACCAATTACTAATCTTCAGGTAAATAACAGAAACTAAAGCAAATTCTATGACCTAAAATAAATTTTTAAGGTAGTAAAATTTAGACAACCTTGTTTGATTCGTGGTTGAACCCAAGAAGAATTTCAACAGTTTAGTTTTGTTTTTTTTGTACCCAATTGACTATTCTATATCTTAAATATTTAATACAGTCTAATATTAAAATGGCAGAGATAAGATAAACAAAATACTATACAAAATTTTCCTGAGTTTTCACATTATTATGTCATACTTAAGTAAATGAATTAAAATCAAAGTTTATTTTGGGACTCTCTGTACTGAATGTATATAATTTGGATAAATTTTACTTCCTATGTTGGTTTTTATTTATTTTTTTCCAGTAATTTTATTCAATACCCATTTCTTAGGTGGCTACTGTGTGCTGGGCATTATGCCAAGCACTGAAAAACAACACAATAAATTGGACTGTCAAGGTCACTTTTCATAGAACTTATGATATAAGAGTGAGAGAAAATAAAACAAGCAAGCAAGCGAGCACTTTACAGTGTGAAAAATGATAAATGGAATTCATTGTTGCAATGAAACAAATAGGAAACATGGCAGTTGGGGATCAAGAAAGGTTGACCAAAGAAGCAGACAGCTAGAAGAGTACCTAAAGGAAGAGCAGGATTTTAGATGGCCAAAATTGTGGTGTGTTTCACATAGAATAATAACTTCCCTTCCTGGGGGGGCGGGGGGAGGGGGGGAATCACTAAGTGGGAAGAAACATAGAGAAGTATGGCTTTTAAAAATATCTGGATTTTTTTTTAATGAAAGGATTGAGGAGTGTAATAAGCAAATACCAGATCATAATTAGTTTGTATAAATTTTAAGGAAGAAAAATAACACTCAGAAAATCAAAAAACTATCCTTCCATTTGATAATAGATATAAGCACACAATTTTTGTGTTTATGATATATTTACTATACATAAAACTTTGGATATCATATTGGGATTAAGAGAATTCATATCTGTCTATAATTTGGTGTTGTCATGTGGCAAAAACAATCCTTTCAGAAGTATAGCTCTAGGGTGATCTTTGGAAATAAAATAGTTACATGTAGGGGGAAAAGTGAGAAAAATGAAAGCAATAAACCAAAACTCTCAGAAACAACCTTGGATGCTGAAATCAACTTGAGAAATATTTATTTCATACAAGATAATAATATTTTTTTCAAACAAAAGACGATCAGATAAAGGACCTGTTTTATCTTCTGACTTCTGTTTCCTTTATGGCCTTTCTGCAATTTCAGTTTTGTGGACATATGCAGAAATATATATCCATATATGTTTATCTATCTACATTCTGTATTTACAGATATAGGAGATATATGTTCTAAGGGACTAAGGCAAAAGCTTTTATTAGTTTTGTTTACTTTATCTGCACTGTTCATTGTGCAATACTATAATTATGATTTGTGGAATGAAATATTATAATTTTATATTTTTATTGGTTTAGAAGCTAAACCCAGTTTCTAAAATTTATTTACAAGGAGACATTCAGCTTTGGTGAGATAGCAGTGTGCATATTCAAAAGGCTGTCACTATGGAGTTTTTTTGAGTTTCTGTGCTTTATAACTTACACCTATCCATCAAGATTATTATCAGGCTGGTTTGGTTTACCTAAGGTTGCTTATAACCTCTGTTTTCAAGACCACTGGAATTAGACAATTAAGAACATTAGTATGGTTGATGGTCTTGTCTGTAGGAATGGTAATAGGCTTCAGAAGATTAATAGCATGAGTGGAATTTTATAATGGAACATCTGCAGAATAGTCATTAAGCATATTTGTCATGGTAATTTTATTTGTGTTTCCTATAACAGAATTCACAATATTCAGCTAATACTTGAAACTGACCAAATATGTATTTGAAACCTTGTTCCCCCATGGATATGTGCTATAAAATGAAGACATTCATATTTGATTTATGAATAATTCAAACATAGCATAATTGCCCATTATAACAATAATATTACAATTTTATTTCACCTGTGTTGTTCCATGTTCTGAATTTTTAACAAATGCCAATACTCTTAATTAGCTAATTAATATTGTCCATCAATAATAAAATTATATACACATATTCATTCATTATAAATAATAAATCAATATATTTTAAAGTTTTGTGAACATTTTAACAAAGGAAATGAGGCTTCAACTTGAATTAGTTTTCTCAAACTATTAGGCATATGGATAACAGCCCTATTAATTATAAGATACATATGACTCATATAATACTTTCAAGTTCAATGATGCCCATTAACAGGTAATGCAAAGAAAGCCTTCATTTCTCTGTCCCAGATAAAATCTAATGAATACATGGGATATAATTAGGTACAAATAAAAGGAGTGTCCTCAGCTTAAAACATTATTTTTCTTTTCCATTCCATATGAGAAGCTTTTTCTAAACTTGAGAAAATTATTGTAGATGTGCACAATCTCATGTGTGAATATAAATCCTAACTTTGAGATTTGATCTTCATTTGAGAACACATTTATGGCTTCCCAGAGGAAATATGCACCATTTTTCTAACACTTGATTCATATTTCTGGTGGATACATAAACTGTATCATTTAGAAGGAGATATTTGAACTAGGTTAGCCTCTACAATGGTAGGTAGAGAATCAAGAAGTAATTGGGATTTTTTACTGTCTTTATTCTGAGGTGCTGAGAAGTTATGGTGGGTAGTTCTATGAGTGGTAGGAACATTAAAGAGAAGATGATGTTCAAGCAATAATTTATGATACAGAATTGGGGGATGAGATTGGTTTATGAGCATTGTTATTTGCCCCATCAATAGGATTTCATATTAACTTGGAGATAATGGGAATGATTATAACATAAGGTATTAAACAATATGGTAGCTATACAAAAATAATTTCATTTAGAAAGGATTAGTAAACACAAGAAGTTTTAGGAGGCTTTTGACCATTATGAGATAATAAGTGTAAAGTGTTAAGGGACAATAAAGACCTTCTAAATAGGGATTAAGGCATTAACAAGTCTTACTGAGGTGGATTAGACAGGATTCAATCATGGACAGTGGAAAATAGCAGAGAAAGGGAAGTAAATCTAAAGTGGTGACAATTTCTCCATCTAAAGAGAAAGTGATCCATCAATTTTTATATAATAACTGAAATCATGAATTGAAGAGAGTGTGAGAAAAAATTAATTTTGTATTGAAATACAGTTTGAGATCCTTATATAAAATATCTAAGAAATTAAGGTCACTAGTATTACATGGGAATAAAATATAGGTAAAAGATTGGGATATTGAGATAATAATTACAGTCATAGGAATAAATAACATCATCCACAAATATTGAATTTTACTATAAAAGGACAGAGATCATTTTTTTTCTTTATTCCTATGATAAATGCCATTGGATTGTGGTTATTCAACTCTTCCAAATATTTTTTCTATGTCTATTCGGATTATGATGTGGTATGTGATTTTTGTCTTTTATTCTGTTAATGTGATGTGCCATGCTGATTGTTTTGTTAATTTTAAACCAACTTTTTGTCTCAGGTAAGACTTTAAGTAGTTTTTTTCAATGTTAGAAAAACTGGATATTTACATATAAAACAAAGAAACAGGACCATTATCTTATGCCCTGAGCAAAAATCATCTCAAAATGAATCAAAGACTAAACATAATAAAATAATAAAATTCTTAGAAGAAGAAATGGAGGTGGAATTCCCTTGATATTAACATTTTTAATAATTTTTTTTGATATTTCACTGAAAGCACAGGCAACAGAAGCACAGCTAAACAAGTAGTGCCACATCAAACAAAAAGCATTTATATAACGGAAACATTTGATAGATTGAAAAGGCAACCAATGAATTGGTAGAAAATGTGAATCATATATCAGATAAGGAGTTAATTCCCAAAACATACAAGAAATTCATATAGCTTAACAGGAAAAAGAAAAGAAGAATGGAAAAACCTATAACCCTATTAAAAATAGGCAAAATACATGAATAGACACTTCTCTAAAGAAAATCTAAAAATGGCAAACAGGTATATGAAAAGAGCTCAGCATCACTAAACATCAGGGAAATGTAAATCATAGTCACAAGGAGATACCACTTCATCTCCTTTAGAGTGGCTACTAGAAAAAAATACCAAGGTAAGCATTACAAAGGGTGTGAGCAAGAGGCAAACTTTGTAATTTGTAAACCATTGGTGAAGAGGTATATTGATGCAGCCATTCTGGAAACTATTATGAATGTTTCTAAAGAAGTTCAAAATAGCATTACTGTACAAGCTATTTATTGTTAATGTTTTTCATCTAAAAATATTCCTCTAAAAGTTCATGTGTTAGGAATTGCAGCAATGTTCAGAGGTAAAAATACTGGATTTTAAGGGCCAAAACCACATCAGTGGATTAATCATTTGATGGAGTGATAATTTAAATGGACTACTGTGTAGTATCTTTGGGCAGGAGGCTTTTTGCTGAATGTAGTAGGTCACTGGTGGTGTGCCCTTAGGGTCTATATCTTGTCTCTGTTTCTTCTCTCTCTCTCCCTGTTTCCTAGTTGCTATAAGCTGAGCCACTTTCCTTCACTCTGCCCTTCTACCATGTGATTCTGTCTTGGAGTTGGCCAAGAAGAGATAGACTAAACCTCTGAAACTATAAGCCCAAAATAAACACTTCCTCATCTAAGTTGTTCTAGTCAACTATTTCAGGTCACAATGACAAAAAGCCAACACATTCAGCAATACCACTTGTGGGTATATACCCCAAAGATATGAAATTACAACATTATAAAAATATCTTACTCTATGTTCATTGCATCTGTATTCACAATAGCCAAGATATGGAAAAAACATGTGTGTCCATTGACAATTGAATGCAAGAAAAACCAATAACACATGTTTGCAAAGGGATATTGTTCAGCCTTAACAAAGAAAATCTTGCAAATTGTGGCAACATATGAACTTAGAAGACATATTAAGGAAACTAAATCAGATACTAAAAGAAAACTACTACATTGTCTTATTTAAATGTGGATTCTTGAAAAAAAAAAAGCAAAGCAAGACAAAACTCAAACTCAAACACTTTAAAACAGAGCAGAACATGATTATAATTTGGAGGGTAAGAAGGCAATGGGAATAAAGGTCAAAGGGTACAAAGTTACAGTTATGTAGGATCGACAGGACTAGAGTTCTAATGTTCAACAGGAGGATTGTAGTCCATAATACTGGTCCATCTACTGTATACTGGAAATTTGCTAATACAGTAGATTTTGGATATTTTTACCAGACATACCACACACACACACACACACACACAGAGTAATGATTTAGATATAAGATGTCCCCCAAAAGCTCCTGTTTGAGACAATAAACGAGAGTTTAGAGGTAAAATGATTGGGTTATGAAAGCCTTAAACCAATCAATAAATTAATCCTTTGATAGAGATTAACTGAGTGGTAACTGAAGGCAGGTAATATATTGGAGGAGATGGGTCTCTGTAGGTCCCTAACCCTAACCCTAACCCTAACCCTAACCCTAACCCTAACCCTAACCCTAACCCTAACCCAAACCCTAACCCTAACCCTAACCCTAACCCTATTTGATGAGCTCAGCCTACCTTCTCTCTGTTCCCTGACCCTGTCTTGAGCCAGTTCCCTCCAATATACTCTTCCACCATGATGGCCTGCATCTTGGGCCCTGAGGAAAGGAGCTGGATTTCTATGAACTGAGATCTCTGTTGACTGTGAGTCCCCACATAAATTTTCTTCCTCTAAAATTGTTCTCATATGGTCTATGGGTCACAGCAGCAGAAAAGCTAACTAAAATGCACACCCACACACCACATGTAAAAGGTAACTATATGAGGTAATGAATATCTTATTTTGCCTGAACAAAATAGCTTCAATATTCATATATAAATCAAAATATGAAGTTATGTGCATTAAATTCACACAATTAAAAAACATCAAATACAAGTAGATAGGTAAATAGCAGGGAAAGACTGTAGGAAATGGGCATAGATATTGAAGAAGTAGAAGAGAAAAAAGCTTCAGTGTAGCCAACAAAGCCTAGAGACACGTGTTTAGAAATAGAGTGAGTCAACATTACTAGGAGATGTGGATAACTAAAGAAAGATAATGTTAGCTGTAGTAATTAGCAGGCAATTCACAACTTTAATAAGAACATTTTCAATGACATTAAGATAGTTATGATTTAGCATTTATTCAACTTACCTACTTTTAGCTACAAAGAATTTTCTTTTTCAAATAAACTGTTATTTGGGATAGTTTATACACTTGAATTATTCTTAATTTACAGAGGCTTTTTTTTTGTTCTGTTTAAATTTACCTACTGACTATTTGGAAAACAAAAAAAAATATTTATTTAAAATAGCAATTCAACCTTTTGTATGTTACAGCTGACTTAATATTTATAGACTGGGAATGATGGAAGATTTAATTAGGTCATTTCCTCATGTTCCTATAATGTGGCAAAGACAAGTGATTTGTATGTACATTACCTTGTCTTTTAACCTTGCAAAATTATTTAGTACTTTTCCCAAACTAACAGATTTATAGAGCATATAGTATATAAGGAGGAACTTATAAATGCACAATGGTAAGGAATAAAAGTAACTTGCAAAATAAACTCTTTCAAAGTTGTTATATCAGGCTCAGAATGTTTCATTTTTCTGATCAAGAACATTTTTTAATAACTAGGAAACTAGACCTAAAAGCCTTATTAGTATCATTCACATGCTATTTTAAAGAAAAGATACAGGACTTTACACAAATTATTTCCTTCTACCCATTTGCACAAATTTTTATTATTTATCTTAAAAATGCTTTGAAAGTTTATATTATTTTTCAATTAACTTCTATTATTAAATAGTGATGTAATCTCAAGGCATCATAATTTTAAAAGAAACTTAAATGTGTTGATCAGTAATGAAAATATTATCATTGAATAAAATTTACTTAAGCTGGTGTTATAGATATTAGATTAGCTCTATTGTGCTGTTTTCAAAAGATATAGGGCAAGAGAATTTATTAAAACACTTTTCCCCTAGAGTATAATTTTTAAACATATTTCCAAGAGTATCAAGAAGACCACACAATCTGTTCCCTTTATACTAACCCCTTTTGTGTTAGACCTACAGTATTGCCATAGTACTTACAAATTTTTGATGGGGGAATCAATACACCCTGGTTCTATCTCAATGTGTGGTATAGTAAAATAAAACTGTCTACTAAATAAAGAGATTGGTAAATAATGTCCAAAATCAAAAATTTCCTTATGTCATTCTTGTTCCAGTGGAGTCATGGATTTTCTCCTGTGCCACAGAGAAATTTTGAGGGTGAGATTCCTACTTGCTAGTGTTTTATTGGATGTGAATTGAGGCCAGTCTTTCATGAGAAAGCAGGAATTGGGTTTTTCTAAATTTTTTTGTACTAAGCATCAACGTTCTAGATGGAACCCAAAGTGATTTAGGAGCATGAGAGCTTGACTGTTAATATTAGACTTAGAGATCTTTAAGAAGAGAAGGTAAAGGCCCTGTGGTTGAGGCCAATTCTTCAAAAGTCACCAAAAATCTTTGGTGAATCTTCAGAACCTTGACAATGTTGTGCCTCTCATGTCCTTATAGGCATGAACCCAATGTGCTACTAGCTGGTTTTCATATTCATTCCCTCCAGTTTATATAGAGAGACACTCCCTAGTACAGAATGGTTCATAAAGTCTAGGACCCAAACTGACTATCACCAGGCCACGGATTCTGAGAGATGATTTTGTATTGATCTGAAATGATCACACAACATCCCCAGGGTCTGTGGTGATGTTTTAAACAGCTTGATTCACAAAATGACTTGTTACATTTCTTTGACACAGAGGCTGACAATACCCCAGGAAAAAGCAGTTTCTGTTTTACAATGATTCTCCAGTCTTAAACCCAAAGGAAGAAAAATCTAAGAAAAAATTATACTTCATCCAACATTACTTCTAGTGTCTTGCTCAACTCAGGTCTGAAAAAATACTAAAAATATGCAAAAAATAAAAAATAAAATCAAACTTGCAGACCTCAATGTCAGCACATTTTGTGAGCAGACTTCCCCAGTATCAGCATTAGTATGATCCTTTCCCTGTTATAGGTATGAACCTCCCTGCATCTATTATCTGCCTTGCCTAATCATTTTCTTTGATTTACAGTTTATTTCTGATGTAACTTTTTTATCCTTTAATTTGCTTAACTTAATTTATAAACACAACGATGGGCTCTTTTCTCCCAGTCTCCATTTCTATATGGACTTACATTAAACAAAATATTTCAAAGCATTCTAAAATGCACCAAGTTGGGTGATACATCATTGAAATCTTATGATAAATGCTTCCTCAGTCCTATTCTGCAAAAGAAAGAAAAATAACTTTTAAACTTTTTTTTTTGTGACTCAGGGACACTCAAACACTGAGCCACATTCTCAGCCCTATTTTGTATTTTATTTAGAAACAGGGTCTCACTGAGTTAGTACCACACTCTTGCTGAGGCTGGCTTTGAACTTGAGATCCTCCTGCCTCAGCCTCCTGAATCACAGGTGTGCACCACCATACCTGGCTTAAAACTATTTTCTTAAACTAAATTCATTATTTAAAAAATCTCTTTTCTTTCCCCTCTCACATGCTCTTTATTTAATCCTTCCTTAGATATTTTTTCTCTCTTCTTTTTCTCTTCAGTGGATCAGATTTCACTAAGCAATTTTTCCCATTGTGTCCAATTGCTGCAATTGCCTGAGGATATCAGACTCCTGCTTCTTCACTCTTACAAGTAGACTCTGCAAGTGACTCTCCTGTGAGTTTCCAGAAGCCTTCTAGGGTAGCATTACTGATTCCTCTTGTTCTGAGGCATCAGTGTCTTGGACTACACAACCAGTGGTTCCTCCAGCTCTCCAGCCAGCAAGCAGCCACTGTGGACTATCCAGCTTCTGGTCGTGTAAGCCAATCTCATAAATCCCCTTTTTATAATTATATTTTCTATTGGTTCTATTCCTCTAGAGAACCCTAATACATGACCATTTTCAGAGTTTGGGAAATCTTTCCTCATTTTTATATATGTATTAAATCTAGGCCAGTTATGAAGTGTTTCTTTCATAAAGATAGTTCAAGCTACATTTATAAGGGCACTTTTTTTTTATATAGAAATTTGGAGAGTTTTGCCTGTGCTGAGGTGGTCTCCTCTTTGAAGATCTCAGAAACAGGTTACATCTTGTTGCTAAGTGACACAAAGCATTAATATGTTTGTGGTGCTAGGGAGCAAAAGCAGGGTCTCACACATGCTAGGCAAGTGTGTTGTTACTCAGCTTTTTATTGCTGTGTGACCAAAAGACCTAATAGGAACTTAAGAGGAAGAAAATTTTTATTTCAGGTTCATGGATTCAGAGGTCTCCATTACTCTGGATATGAGGTAAGGCAGAAATCAGGGCAGAATTTGTGGGGAGGAAAAATTGCTTTTAGCATGGTAGCCAGGAGGCAGAGAGAGACAACCAAGAAACAGCTAGGGAGAGAAGATATAATCCCCAAGAGCACTTGCCCCATGACCTACTTCCTACTGCCACATTCCACCTGCCTACAGTTACCACCTACTAATCCATTGAAATTACTAATCCATCAACTGGATTATTGTAAAGAATATTCTTGTAAAGAAACCTGTAAAGAAGCAAACAAAAGTGACACACACACACACACACACACACACACACACACAGTGCAGAGGTATGAAGAGAAGTGGCCATTGCTCCCAGCAGTTGTGTTTATTATCTCAAAAAGTTACATAGTTCATCCTTAACATGACTACATTTTAACTTAGCATTCCTTTAAAGTGCTAACTAACTAAACTAAGGTGCTGGTTAATACAAACACAGATCCCTCTTTCTCCAAGGACATCACCATAGAAACTAGATAGTGCACCTGCATATTTATCTTGATAGCCTCAGGGGGAAGCTGCTGGGAATTCCAAGCATAGGAAACAGAGTACCAGTTACCCCTGAGAGAGTTTGCTCACCAGGTGAGTGCTTCCCTGTACATTTCCACAGTCAGAATACCTACAGATTATCAACAGATTTGTTTACAGCTCTCTGAAACTAATCATTTTGGAAGACTCATAAACTCCAAACCATAACAGAAATATCTCTATGATATCAAGTTCAGGTTATGCAGAAATAAATAATACATTAAATTGACAGATATGATTAGAATAAAAGATATGCTCAAAGTCTCACATTATCTTCAAATAAATCAAAGAAAGTACTCACATATTGATAGGTATAATCAGGCTTGAGATATATACATATATATAATATATGTATATGATACATATATGTGTGTGTGTGTATATATAGACACACACACATATATGTATCCTGAAATAAAATAAAGGAATTGATACTTGCATATCTAAACTTTCCTACTTTGAAAATATATAAATAAGAGATTAATATATACAAGACAAAATATTTATGATGAAATTATGAAGATATATTCCTGGGAAATTATTTAACAAACATTAGGAACTATAAGAATACTTTATAGAGTCTATTATTTGCTGCTTGAAAATTGTAATCTCTTTTGTTCTGGAAAATTCTAAATATAAATCTAACAACTCAGTGGATGAATTGAAAAATATGATTTAATAATTAATGATGTGTTTCAAACTTTTGAGTGTAGATTTTATAATTATGATATTTAAAATATTAGAGGAACTGATTTATACAAGTATTAAAATGATCATACATAAGATCAAGGGTTTTATTCACATGCTTTTAAATTTTATTTCTGAAGATATATTTTTTCTCAATTTTTTACTTGTAAGTATAGGTAGAAGACATATATATGTATATGTATATATGTATATATATATATATATATATATATATTATGTGATATATACAAAAACTAGAAATTAATGTTTACAGAAAGAAGGTAGAATTTTATATTTTATGCATACACAAAAAAGTGTGTCTTCTGGGATAATCAGATTCAAAATTCATATTGGATTTGTTTAATTGGAACATTTTTGCTGGTCTGTTATAAACTTCAACCCCTATTAAAATTTCAGGTTACATTCTAAGCAATGTTAGACTTCTACCAAAAATTAAAAAAAAAAAAGGAAGGCAGAAAGAAATATCCTAATCCTTTATATAATACATATTTTAAAATAAAATTTTAACAATGACCATAAAAGAAATGCAAAAAAATCATTGAATCACTTTCCCTGGTCTACTGTGAGCATGGCAAGCATATCTTTTCAGGACCAATTTAAGAAACAAATTTCTCTATGGGAACACTTTCAGATGACAAGTTACACAAACTAATATGTGTTCTTTGGGTTTTCATCAACATCTCCAGAGTCAGATATTTTGAAGAGTTGGTATTTTGGGGAATGTCATTAACATAAATGACATTAGATGCTTGGTTAGAATTATACAAAATGAAAATATAGTGTTTAAGATTTTATGAGGAGCAACTTTAAAATTATGTTATAAAGTAGCATAGGCTTTACAGTTGCATGCACTGGAGTTCAGTTTGCTTTAGTAACCTATGAAGCAGTAACACTCCTTTGAATCCTAGAGATTTATTTGGAGAAAACTATTATATTATATTTAAATATATATTTAATTTTTATATTATCGTGAGAAATTAAAGAAGTTATGATTCTAAATTATCGCATACAAAAATTTATAAAAATTGGTTGTATTTAGAGGAACTTTTTATTACTTATTTTTGGTTACAAATAACATTAGAATACATTTTGATATAATTATAAAAGCATAGAATATAAGTTTTTCTAAATCAGTCTCTAGTACTTCCCCTTTCACTTCCTCCTCCCTCCCCCATTCCCTTTACTCGACTCTGATCTTTCAATCATATAGATATAGAGAGATAGATAGATAGATAGATAGATAGATAGATAGATATAGATAGATAGAATTATATTATATTTAAATATATATTTAATTAGTGCCTTATGGAGGTACATAATGGTGAGATTCTCTGTGGTATATTTACATGTGTGCATAAGAATTCAGATCAGGATCATTCCACTCTTCTTCATTTATCCTATCCCAATATTCTCCCCTTAAGTCCCTTTCTTCTACTTTACAATATTTTTTTTTTCTATTTTGTGGAGTTACTGCCTTTCATTTCTCTTCCATTTTCTTTCTTTTTTTTCTTTTTTGCCTCTTATTTTGGACTAGCTTCTACATATCAGAGGAAAACTTTGACCTTCAACTTTCTGAGTTTGGCTTATTTCACTTAGCATGACAGTCCTCAGTTCAATCCATTTTTACCAGCAAATGCCATAGTTTCATTCTTATTTGCGTCTAAGAATACTCCATTGTGTATATACACCACATTTTGTTTGTCCATTTTTCTGTTGAAGGACATGTAGGTTGGTTCCATACCTTGACTATTGTGAATTGTGCTGCTATAAACAATAATGTGACTCTATTTCTATAGTATAGTAATATTAGACATTTTGGATATATATACCCAGGAGTAAGATAGATAGCTGCATCATATGATGGGTTCATTTTTAGATTTTGAGGAATCTTCATATTGATTTCCACAGCAGTTTCACTAATTTTCAGTCCCACCAACACATTATGAGGGTAATTGTTTCCTACTACATCCTTGTGCTTACTTATTATTATTTGTATTATTGATAGTTGCCATTCTGACTAGAGTGAGATGACATTTAAATGTAGTTTTGATTTGCATTTCTCCAATTGCTAAAGATGTTGAACTTTATCTTTCATATATTTGTTGGCCATTTTTTTTTTTTTAGAAATGTCCATTTAGTTCTTCTGTCCATTTGCTATTTGGGTTACTATTTGTTTTCTTTGGTGTTGAAATTTTTAAATTCTTTGTATATTCTGGATACTTTTCCCCTGTTGGAGGAGCAGATAGCAAAGATCTTCTATTGTCTGGGCTCTTTCTTTATGCTCTTAATTATTTCCTTTGCTTTGCAGAAGCTTTTTAATTGGATGCCATTCAACTCACTGATCTTTGGATATATTCCTTGAGCTTTAGGAGTCCTGTTAAGGAAGTCTATTCCTGTGTTAATATGTTGGAGTGTTGGGCCTACAATTTCTTCCAAACAGTTACAGTTTCTGGTCTAATACCTAAGTCTTTGATCTACTTTTAGTTGATATTTTTGCAGGGTGAGGGTTAGGGGGTCAATTTTCATTCTTCTACATATGGATTTCCCAGCACCGATTGTTAAAAAGATTATTTCTTCTACCATATGTTTTCTGCACCTTTGTCTAGTATCAGATAACTGTATTTATGTGGGTTTGTCTCTTTGTCTTCTATTGTATTCCATTGGTCTTCAACCTGCTTTGGTGCCAGCACTATGCTGTTTGGGGTATGTATGTATGTTTGTATGTATGTATGTAAGTATTATATTTCTGTAGTAAAATTAGAGGTCCATATTGTGAAACTGTAGCACCACTCTTTTCTCAGTATTGTTTGGGCTATTCTGAGTCTCTGATTTGTCCAAATGAATTTTAGAACTTCTTTTTCTTATTCTGTGAAGAATGTTGTTGGTATTACATTGATGAGGATTACATTGTATATGTATAATGCTTTTGGTAGGGTGGCCATATTGACAATATTGATTCTGATTTTCCAAGAATATGGGGGATCTTTCCATATTCTAAAGTCTTCAATTTCTTTCTTCCATGTTCTATTGTTTTCATTATACAAGTTCTTCATTTTCTTTTTTAGACAAATTTCCAAGGTTTGTAGGGGTTCTGTGTTTGGGATTGGGATCTCTGATGACTTCATGACTGTGGCATGCTTGGTGGCTGGGGAAGCTTCTGTGCAAAGACACAGAATGCCTGGCTGCTAGGAAAGCACCTGTGCAAAGACATGTAATGTCTAGCTGCTATAGCAATGCCCTTCATGAGGAGGCTCTTGTGCTAGTCTTTGATCTTGGTCTTGCCTCTATCTTGATCTCAAGACACGCAGCATATAAGGAAACTCTCTTGTTAGACAACCACAATGTATCATGAACCTGTCAACATAATGGTAACTTTCAACAATGGGCTTTCTTTATTCTTCAGACCTACACAAAGCTCCTAACATTGCATATTGTAACTGTAGAATATAACTGTGGAATAAGCAACTTTACTTATATAATAAAAAATAATGTAGTTATGGTACTAATGACCTGATGTAACCTATTTGTATAGATACATGTGGCTCCTTGGATGAGCAGCCATCTTTCCTGCCTCTGCATCTTGTTTCTGTGTCTCTTTTTATTTTCCCAACAAAAGTTTTTACTTTTTTTTAAGTTATTGTGAATGGAATATTTTTCCTAATTTATTTTTTTTAGCAGACTCATTATTGTAGTGCAAAGAAGTGATTGATTTATGCATGTTGATTTTGTATCCTAATACTTTACTAAATTTGTTTATCAGCTCTAAAAATCTTTTGATAGAGATTTTTGGGGTCTTCTAAATAGAGGATCATGTCATCAGCAAACAGAGATAATTTGACCTCTTTCTATTTGTATCCCATTAATTTCATTTTCTTGTCTCCTTGCTATAGGTAGAGTTTCAAAGACTACATTGAATACAAGTGGTGAGAGTGGGCATTTTTTCTTGTCCCTGTATTTAGAAAAAATACTTTCAGTTTTTCTCTGGACTTTACTCTGTTGGAAGACTTTTGATAGCTGTTTCAATTTCATTACTTGATATTGATCTGTCTTTCTCTATACTCATGGTTCTATTTGGGTATATCATATATCTCTAGGAATTTGTCTATGTTTTCAAGATTTTTTAACCTATTGGAGTAAAATTTTTCAAAATGATTTGTGACCACCTTCTGAATTTCAGTAGTGTGCAGTGATATTTCTTTTTTTCACCTATAATTTTGTTAATTTGTTTTCTTGATCTTTCTTTTGGTTAGTTTGGCTGAGGGTTTTTCAATCTTATTTTGTCCTTTGAGGGAAAAAAAGTCATTTCTTTGTTTTATTGGTCCTTTATGTTGCTTTTTTATTCTCAATTTTATTGACTTTAGATATGATTATAATAATTTTCTGTCTTCTACTGATTTTGGAGTTAATTTGGTCTTATTTTTCTAGGGCCTTGAGGTATAATAGTATTTTTTTTAATGTAAACAGTAATATAAACTTTTAGGACTACCTTCATACTGTCCTAGAATTTTTGATTTGTTCTATCAGTACTCTCATTTGTTTCTAAGTGCTTATTTTATGTCTCCCCTTAAGTCTTCTGCTATCTGTTCATCATTCAAAAGTATATTATTTAAACTTTATGTGTTATAGTGTTTATCTTTGTTATCTTCTTGTTAATTTCTAATTTGATTTCATTATGATCTGATAGGTTGCAAAAATCATCTATTTTTTGTGTTTGATAGGATTTGGTTTGTCAAATTCTCTTATTTTAGAAAATATTGCATGTGCTGCTGAGAAGAAGTGAATTCTTGTTAATGGATAAAATATTATGTAGATGTTTGATTCAAATTTGACTAATAATATGTTTTGGTTCTGTAGAATCTTTGTTTAGTTTATGGTTGGATGATCTACTAGTGGTGAGAATGGTGTGTTGAATTCATCCAGAATATTTGTATTGTGATGTATTTGATTCTTAATTTTGAGAAGGATTTGTTTTATGTACATAAATGCACCATTGTTTGGGGCATACAGATTTACAATCATTACATTTTTCTGTTAGATGACTTCCTTAACCTGAATGAAGTGACTTTTATCTCTTTGAACTAATTTTGTGTTGAATTCCAGTTTTTCTGATATGAAAATAGCTATTTTTAGTTTCTTATAGCTACCATTTGCATTGTATGTATTTTCCCATATTTTCACCTTTATTCTGTGAATCTGTTTTTCTGTAAGTTGAGTCAATTATGAACATTTTAATTCAATCTACAATCCATGTTTTTTTTTAATGTTATTATAGAGAGATGGTTGTTTCCTGACATTTTGATTTATTTCTAATATTTAATTTAGATTTGCTTCTCCTTTAACTGGCTGTTCTAGTACAATTCATTCCTATGCTGGTTTTCATTTTAATATTTTCACTTCTTCTCCATTAAATATTTTATTGAGTTCATTTTTAGTGCAGATTTTGTGATTATGAATTATTTTACATTCTGCTTATTTTGGAAGGTTTTTATTTTATCCCCAATTTTGAAGAATAATTTTGCAGGGTATAATAATCTTGGTTGGCACACTTTTTTTTTTTTCAGATCTTGATGTACAACATTCCAACTGCTCCTAGTTTTTAGAGTTTGACTTTAAAAATCACTTGAAATTTAAATTGGTTAACATGTAAATGTTAACCTGTAAAAATCACTGTAAATTTGAATAGGTTAACCTGCTGTTTATCTCTTGCAGCTTTTATAGTTCTATAATTATTCTGTATGATGGACACTTTCATTATAATGTTGTTTAAAGAAGACCTATTCTGATTCTATCTGGAGTTCTATATGATTCTTAACATTTGAATTTTCATCACATTTCTAAGTTTTGAAAAACTTTCAAATACATCACTAAAAAAGACTACATTCATTTAGATTGTATTTTAGAGCCTTCATATGCTCCAGTGATTCTTAAATGTAGTCTCTTGATGTAATCCCAGATTTCTTGAATAATCTGGTCATGGTTTCAACATATTTTCTTTATGGTTAGCTTTATTTTCAAGATTTTAGTGAAAATAAATGTCTTGGTATTGAAGGTCTACAAATCTGTCATCAAAGAAATCTAATATATTAGTGATTTTTCCATTGAATTTTTAATTCAGTTTATTGATTTATTTTATTTCCAGGATTTCTCTTTGGTTCTTTTTTATAATCCCTATGTCTTTAATGAAATAATATTCTGTATTTTCTAATTTCACTTCTTAATCTTTTTTTGGCTAGTTGAGCATTTTAACCATGAATTTTTAAATATTTGTTCAAATTATCCTCCACTGTTATGTCAATTCAGTTGTTTCAGTTGTTTAAGTCTTACAGGCTGTTTCAGGTGGTTTACTCCCTTGTGTTTTTCATATTGCTGTACATCTACCCATATATCAGAATGGTTATTGCTTCTTCTTTTAATCAAAGGAGTATTTTATGGGCTTTTTTCTCTTAAGAGTTTTGGATTGGTTTAATATCCAGGTATTGATACTTTAACTCAATATGCAGTCCTTGCTGTTCTCAGTATCTGCACCACTTTTACAGAAGCCACTGAATACGATTTACTACAATCACTTAATTGCCAAAACTTGTATTTGAACAAACCTTAAAAAAAGTGAAAAATTATAGATACTCTTCTCCACAGTTCCTTTATTCGAGGTAAAGTTCTGAATTTAAATATTTGTTATTAAATATGGCAAAATTGTTATAATATGAAATGTGGTTGAAAGGGATAAGAGATACAAATTGGGCAGAATAGAGGTAAAAAAGAAAAAAATAATACACAGCAAGGCAAAAAAGAGAAAAAATGGATGGGGGTGAGGTAGTAGCAGATAATATACATGAGAGAAGACTAGGAAAGAGGAGCAAGAATAAACCACACCTAGGAAAGAAAAGAGAATAATTCTAATTAATACTTAAATCATTGGAAAAAAAATCTTTGAAATGTGTTGAGGGTTACAGTGTTGTCTATTAGATAACAACTATCAATCAAAATAAAGACTGACATATATAAACAAAGTCAATGTTAGAATTATTTACAGCAAACTATTCTCAGATAAAGAAAATTCTTATTAAACCTTGGTTTGGATTTCATTAGAATTGGGACATTTAGAAAATATCCATCATTCTTTGGCTTTGAATCCCACAGAAACCACTCCCTTAGTTGCTATGGACCTTCCACCAAAAGGTATTGGTTTGTCAGCTCAGGGCCCTAAAGCTGAATGTCAAAGGGTATGGTATTGTGTTTGTTGGTTGGTTCTACTGTGTAGTAGTTCAGAATGCAGGGCTCTGGGCTGTTACTGTGATTGCTATGGGTCACTGTGTACCTGCTACCCTCTACAGGATTCTTCAAGGTAGCAAAGAGCCTGGTGACTTTCTCCAAGTGCAGGTCTTGTGTTATGAATTCTTCATGGATGATCTGTGATGCAGAAGCATTCTCTCTGGCCAACACAACCCACTGGGTATTGTTTTCACCACTGTGTAGAGATTCAGCTAGTTCACATGGGTGCTACCTTCTACTACCCCATGTTGTGAACATCAGGCACTCCTTCCCTCTGCTGACTGTGATTGAGTCAGTGTCTAGACCATGCCCAAACACTCACCAGTTGTGGTCACAGATCAAGTTTGGTGCTGTCTGTCTCTGATGCCTTGGGCCCAGCCTACTTTCAGCCTTAACCAACCTCCCACTGACTATGATTATAATCCAGGCACCTTCCCTTTAAGCTTCCTGGTACTCAGACAGCTTTTCACTTGCTGCTGCCATGATCTATGGATGATTCCCATATGTTGCTACAGATCCAGGTGGTAACCCACCAGGATGGCCCCACAAAGACTGCTGCACCAATTGGAGCTAGAGTCTCTCTAGGTTTTTAGGACTCAGGCAACTTCCCACTATGCTTCTCACCAGCATCAGTGGCATCAGCAATTCTAATGGTTTTCCTTCCCTCTCCTTTGATAAAATCTGCCTTCCCACTTGGATCTGAGGTCTCTACTCCTGACACTGCAAATTGCAGGGCACTGCTTCTGTCTCTGCCCAGGCTCCCTGTGAAGGCTGTGTCAAGTGCTGGGTTAACTGAGCATTTCCTATGTGGTCTGGAGTGTTCTACCCTACTCCCCTTGCTTATGGTGAGCTGTTAAGTGTTTCATTGACATTTGGCTAGTATTTATTCCACAAAGATTTCTTTTTAGATGGATTCTTAAAAGATCCCACTAAAAGATGGTCCCTCTGATTTAATTGGTTGCTGTGTTGAGGTGGGAAGATGATGCACTGATTTAAAGGTTGACTGTTCATCTGTGGACTTCACAAAATGGATACAAAGCATGAGCCTGGCATGGGTTTCTATTTACAATTTATCTACAAATTTCTTGTTCTGCTTCGAGGACATCGCTGATCATGTAATGCTATAATTTGTTCTACTTTTGTTTACAGATTATTTTTAAGGGGGTGAGATTATCTGCTGTTCCATTCCCTATTTCCCCATGCCCTACCCTGGTCTGGGTTTGGAGTTAGGAAACTCTGCCCTTATTTTCTATTCCTGTAACCAAACCTCAAGTCTCTCCAAGTCTCAGACTTTGTAATATTGGGTCTTAGAGCATTTATTCTGTCACCCACCTCTCAGGTCAGCAGTTCCTTCACTGCCTTATTTTTTTGTTATGGGGAGATCAGGAACATCTGCTTAGCTCCATTTCACCATCTTCTTTAATATTTCAAAATTAATTCTATAATTAATAGGCATTCTTACTAAATTAATGCTATTTTTTTAAATGAAGAAACTAATTTTTGGTTTTTTCCCTATTCGAAGTATACACTCTGTATTTCTTCTCTCCAATTCATGTGGATATTATCTGGGTGATGATTTTTTTGATCTAAAACCTGTGAACCAAAAAGACAAGTAATGATTCCCACTCACACATAATAAATGATAATAGAACAGAGAGAGTAATATTCTAATCAACACTTGTATCGTTAGTCTCTTTTAATCATAATGAGTACCAAGAATTTTTATTTTCTGCCATAATATTGAATTTTAAAGAGATCAAGCCTGATTTTAATAATGACCCCCTATATCAATATTTCTGATTGTTTTCTCATAATTTGACATAAGTAAGACATATTTGGATGGGATAAAATATAACAAATAATAATTAGTCAAAATTTTGTTATAAAACTAGGTTCATTGCAGTCTTTGGTTGCTGACTACAGTATAGAATTTCTCTCTTTCTTTCTTTTTAAAATTTATTTTTGTATAAGGTGACAATGCCTGGGGCAATAATCTCAACCAGAGTTGGAATAGAATCATTTGATATATGTGGTAGAAACAGTTACAGTGATTCTGCCCTCCCCTCCCCAGATTCCCATTCACTGGTATTCAATCTGTCAGGAATTTAGATCCTTCTGTAATAATGAAGACTCTGTTTCAGGTTATAGACTGCCAACTTTTTATTATATCTTCACATAGCTTAAATATAGCAAGATTTCTTTGTTTCCTATGGCATCACTAATTCCATTCATGCGAATTCTACTCAAAAGGTATTACTTTCTAAAAAACTCACTTCCAAATAGCTGTGCATTGGAGATTAGCTCAAGGATCAGAATTTTACTGGGGTATGCCCATTCAATCTACAGCAGGTCGATTAGTTCCCATTAATACTTTTTGAAATTATGGTCAGTGTGGAAAAGTGATTTCTTGTGGTTAACATGAATGATAAGAATTCACTATGGTAAGTGTAAACAATGATATATTTTCTCAATTCTGAGAAAGACACCAGTAATTTTACAGTTGTTTGTTGAAAAGATGGTGCTCATTTCTGCTTGTTATAGATTTTTTTACTTAGTTCCCATTATGATTTAAAATGGGAGAAGTCCATGTAATAATGTAATATCTTAGGGTTTCTAACTTTAAACAGATATAAACATTTCCATTCATAAATTCTGCTGCAAGTGATCCACTAGATTTTTCACTGTGTTATTCTATACGAATAATGTGTGCACATGTGCATACACAAGTTATCATATACATAATCAATTTCCAACCTTTCCTGTTGAAAAATACTAAAAGGGATAACAATGCAGTTGCAATGGATACACTCAGGAAACAGATTTTGGTTTCTGACAAAAAATAAACAACACTCCTTAAAGAAACGGCAATTTGAAGGCTGGGAAAGAAAACATACAAAGAAGTCATCTGACAACTTTGGTGCTTCTAAAACAATGGAGGAACTTCAATGGAGCAACAAAATCTGATTCATATTTTGGAATTGTTAATCTGACTTCTCTGTAGGAAAGAGATTTTTAGGAGAGGTAAGAGAAGAATCAGGGAAACCTGTTAGAAAACTATTATATTTAAAAAGATGATCAAAAGTGGAAGAAGTTATGAGAGGTGATCAGATTCTGAAGATATTTTGAAAATGAAAACTAGGATGTTCTGATTAATTTGAAACAAATTGTAGGTATAAGGGTGGTGGAGAAAGAGAGGGAGAAAGAGAGGTCGATACAAAACCTCCATGCACTTTTGGTCTGAACTACTGAGTATAAATTTTTAAAAGATGGGATGGAGAAAATAAAGTAGAAGAAAGTGCTGGAGAGCAGAAGAATTAGTCAGGAAATAAAGTATATACAAGTTTATTTTGGTTTATCTATGAGCTTCCAAGTAGAATTATGAATTGGAGACAAATCTACAGCTGCAAATAGAAATCTGTGCTGAAAAACACATTGTTGAGTCCTCAGCGTATGACTCATTTAACTATGAGACTGAGTCGTATCATCAAATGAGTTTTTTTGAAAAGAGTTTATAGACAACCTGTATTTTAGACTCACAGTATGAAATACAATTTGATCTAGAATTTTTTTTTGCTAAGTTGTATCTTAATACCAGTCATTTCTGTCTTTAAACAAAGCATGGGACTGGGACTGTAGCTCAGTGACAAAGCACTTGTCTAGCATGTGTGAGGCACCGGGTTTAATCCCTAGCACAAAAAAGTAAACAAACAAACAGAAAATGAATTCTGTCCATCTACAACTAAAATTTTTTTTAAATACAAAACATGGATACTTAAGGGTTAATGAGACACCAGTATTGCCAGATTTCTGGGGGACAAAGGCCTTAAATAACTATTCCTTGAGCTCCAAACAACTACAAAAGTGTTCTTATACTTGAAAAAGTAATTTTTACCAATGTGCATAGGCTTGACAGCATACAACTTATTTCAAATCCTCTGTTTCTGCTTATATGCACAATTTTACATTATTTCATGATAAAACATTGGCTTTATTTAAAATAAAAACTTCTCAGATATTATAGCAAAATTTAGCACAGGGCTTAGCCTGTGTCTTTAAATTTGTTTTCATCATAGCTGTGTAACCCAGAATTTAAATAGTTCATCTTCAAATGAAGTGATAGAAGTAGCCATATGGTTTTAGAGTTCTTTTCATAATCTGTAGACTGGGCTTTGAATCATACTACTCTACCACCTTACTTTGAGTATTTTTTGCAAATCCTTCAAAAGTCATATTCAGCATTTTAAAATAGGAGTTGATAATAATACTTAAATTATAGAGGTATCATTAGAGTTATTAGATATAATCTGCTTATAATGTTTAATAAATATTAGCAATTAACTTTATGTAACTAACACCATCTCTGACATTACTATAGAGTTTTCACACATTCATGGAATATGTCATTTCCTTTTTGAAAATATCTGGCAAATAAAAGCACAGTGTGGGTTTTTTCTGGATTATTTTTGGTCTTTCAAAGTCTAAGGAAGAAGCTATTTATCTCCAAAACTCATAGGTAAAGTTATTTTAAAATATGTTATACCTTTAATTATTCCACGTGCTTTTTTCAGTGATTATAAAAAACTTCTAAATATAATTTATTTTCTTTTATGAAACATGTAGCTAGAATATAACACATTCTTGAAATAGTAAAGATTTTCTAGTAGTTTTAAAATTTTTATACTTGATCATTTGTGAATTAGAACTTAGTGCAAAGATTCAATGTGTTAATAATTTAGTATTCCTTATATCATTTCATTTTACTTAGTTAATTTCATAGTTTAAAATTTTACATATGCTTCTCTGTAAACAAAGATTAAGATTTCTAGTTTCAAAAAATTGGAGAGCTGATTTGAATTTCTGGCAGACAAATATCCACAAATTGATGTTTGAAATGCTGCTCTACAAAATTCCCCATTCTACTTTTGGCTGAAATCATTTTTTTTTCCTCTAAGCATTTTTCATTTTTTCATCTCCCTAGTATATGTCTCAAATTTGGAGTGTAAGACTAGTACTCAGGGACTATTCCAAATTCAAAAAAATTCACATGGAAAAACAATTTAACATTTTAGGCATATTTTTATGCACAACAGATATCCATGAACTAAGAAAAAACTAACTTTTCTGCCTTGCAATGTATCAGTCTGCTTAAAATGTTGATTAAATATGATCTGCAGGTCCTTCATTAAATGAGACACTTGAATTTTATTTCAGTCTCCACTGAACAATCCTGAATGCCACTCAAAGTGACAGGTCAAGTGTGCTCATTTTATTCCAGCAAATTTTCAAAACTATCATATGTGTGTGTGTGTGTGTGTGTGTGTGTGTGTGTGTGTGTGTGTGTGAAAGAAAGAAACTAAATGCGGTGAAGTCGACGGTTCTCTGGTCATTACAGTACAAACAGCTGTCTACACATCTTTCCAAAGTCCCTGAACACATGAACTTCCTGGAGTTTAAGCCATCTAATTGATTAATGGAGAAAATGAAATTCTGATATAAAAAGAAATGACAACTTGTGTGTAAAAACCAAGATTGAAAAACTGTAAAAGGCATTTGGTGTCTAGGTTATAACATGGACATTGGAATTGAGCAGAACTGGAGTCATGTTTTGGCTTCATTGCTTTGAGTTTGAGCTTGGAAATATTTAAGTCCTGAGTTTCATTTCTTCCCATGAAGAAATGTGTTAACTTACACAATTTTGGACAGATTAAAGAAGGATATTTGGGTACAGTACTGGATGTATTTTAGCACTAATCAAAGCAGCTACTGTATGAAATGTGTTAGGACCGGAATCCAATGCCACAAATGATGGATGGAACCACTCAGGTAAACAACTGAACCTCACACAATGCTTCTGAAAATCAAGGCCAATTACAATCCTCCTGAGTAGGGCTATGACAGATGTCCTAGCTTAATTATCCTCATTCACTGGCAGACTATTCTTTGACTTTTGTCCTAGTTGCTGAGTAAATTCCTGTTTTAACCTAGTTTGTCATTCTTTTCAGTCACAAATCTTTTCTTAAAATAAGGGTATTGGCACCACCTTTTGAAGATGAATGTTCCCAAGTCTATCACATGCAAGATCATGGTCCTAGCATACTAAAACTAAGATCTATGCTCACTTCTATAGCCAAGTCAGTTTTCTAGCTTAGCTCTTTTATTCTTATTCCTCCGTGGTGTAATATAGACCTGATGATTCATAGCCTGAACACAGTTTGCAGAAAGCCTCGGTGGCTCTCTTCACATAACAGTCACTCCCTCTTCATTCACAATACTGTCTTGGTTGTAAAGTTTGATTGGCTGAACCCATGTGTGCTACTAATATTTTTTCTTGTAACATTTCTTTTTTAAAAAACTTAATGCATTATAATTATAAATAATAGTGAGGTTCATTCTGACATATTCGTAAATGCATGTAACATAGTTTTCTCCATTTCAATTCCCATAATTGTTCTGTTCATTCTGGACTGATTTACATATGGTCATGTAAACATAGTTTTCTCCATTTCAATTCCCATAACTATCCTGTTCCTTCTGGACTGATTTACATATGATCATGTAATAGTTTTTACCAATAAGGTAAAATATGGAGTTTAGCAAGAGACTTCTAGAAAGATTATGCTTCCTGATTTTTTAAAAACTATTTGTAGAAGGAGAAAACATATTTTTTTCTTACACCCACCCTATACTATTTATTATTATGTGAGAGCATCTGAAACTTGGAGTAGTAGCAGAGATTTTTCAAATATTAAGTGGCAAGTCAAGACAAATATGAAACAGGCATATTTGGGGGCTCATAGGACTTTAAAGCATAACTGATGTATCAAAGAGCTCACTGGATGACTAACTTTGCATTTTGTATTAGTATAACATTTTCAAACTTTTAATTTGACTTTCAGTTATTGTCAGCCTTACATCCCAACTGATAAAACCAGTATTCATTATGGTTTGGAATTGTGGTATCCCCCAAAACTCTTGTCACTGCAAGAATATTCGGAGGTGAACTATTTAGATTATAAGAGCTATAACATGTTCAGTACATCCTAGTTTAAATAAAATAGAAAATATAAAAAATGAAGTTTCTTTAAAGAGCAAAAAATTGATAAGAAGAGGTGAAAGTTGCTCATGAATAAATTCAACACAAAGCAATCAAAGTGTGGTAAATATGTGAAAAGCAAGATGCAGATTTATGGAGAAGTAGAAAGATTCCTTCCATTAAGCTCTTTCTAAGCCACATATTCTAAGGTAGGAAAATGGGAAATTTGTAATAATGGGAAAAAAAGACTTAAATTTTGTTATTAGTGCTTTAAGGTAATACATAATATTGGGGTTCATTTTGACAGAATTATGCAAGCATGAAATATAATTTGCCCTAATTCATTCTCCAGTACTTCCACTTTGTCTCTTCCTCTTTCTTCATGTTCCCTTTCTTTTCTTCTACTGACTTTTCGTCTATGTATTTATAGATATGTTTTAACTCATGCATTATAGATATATATACTTTGTAAACATAAATATTCATCTAGATGATATAACCTTCAAGAATGTAGGATCTGAGACTAAAACATACATAATTTGATCTTGAGTCCAAACTTTTATACTTCATAATAACTTTAAGTGAAGTAATAACTTTATTAATAAGGACTATGACCATTGTAAAACATAGTTGAAATTCTCTTTTCACTTTCTATGTCTCCTATACCCTTGAATTATTCTTCTTCCTCTTATAATTTCAATTAAACAATGACTTACTGTCATATATTCAAATATCAGTTAAGCTGCTTAGAAAAAGGATTGGAAACTTCAGCAGCAAGGAGCATGAACAATGCCCAGAACTTGCTTTATGATGTTATTCTCTAATAAAAGGGACTAGAACTTCTTTGAAGATTGGTTGAATTGAGACATCAGTAGGAAATTATAAGAGGAGGTGGGAGCATTTTATAGTTGCAAAAAAAAAATAAGAAAATATCTTTAAAATCCAAAGGTATATCAGAGAGACACAAGTTTAAATATTAATGATTTCCAGTGACTAGAGTTGAAATCATTTAAGAAACGAAATAAATGCCATTTATTTTTAATAATACTTATTCATAGTCATGAATAAATTATAATTTATTATAATATGAATGATAAAATAATTATAATGTGAATTATAAAATAATTATCAATGAATCCACATTGATTTAAATGGATAATTGAGTAACTAAGCAATTGTGGGAGAAAAGTCTTCCATATAGAAGTATACCAAATAATTTATGTAGGGGAGTTAAATCATTCCCAATTGCAACCATATTTTTTTAGGCAGGGGAGTTAAATCATTCCCAGCTGCAACTATATTCAATGGCTTTCTTTGAAAGAATGGTAATATAGGAAGACATGGGGAGCTTTCAATGATGGAGTAGGAGCTGGCAGTCACTTTACAGTGAGGAAACCTTACAAACATTTCCTGGGCCAGGTGACCACAGTTGATATCAACAGTGATAAGTCTTGCTTAGAAAAAGGATTGGAAACATATATTCTTGATGTGATCCACTGAGCATTTCAGGCCTGTGATGCTCTTTTCCAAAATCCTATGAACCATCTCAAATAAAGGAAAACATCAGAGAGTCCAAAAATTGAAGAACATTCTACAAAACATCTAAGTAACAATTCTTAAAACTGTCAAAGCCTGAAAAGGAAGAAGGCTGAAAAATAGTCACAGACCTGAAGAGGCTAAGAGGACATGAAGACAAAATGGACTAAATGAAATACGGTACTCTGGAAAGGTTTTGGAATATATGACACTAAAGGACAAAAAGTAAAATTCCAAGGAAAGAAACTCTGGTGTTTAATCAAGAATAATGTTTTGATATCAGCAGTTTTGACAATTGTACCATGGTAATGAAAACTGAAGACAATAGACCTACATAGGTAAGGAGCATATAGGAGGTGCTTTAATTTTTTTTTTCATAAACCTTCAACTCTATTAAAATCAAAACAAAAGGAAATTTGGGTTTCATGATATTTTTCTTACTTTTTAATTTTAAGTAGAATCTAATGAATACTAAAAATGAATTATCTTACATAGCATATGAAAAATGTACTGTCTAAGCTTTTAGTAAATAACTTTGCCTTAAGGATAAGGTTGTTCAAAATAAGATGTATATGTGAATATGTGTGAATACATATATTTAGATACACACATATGTTTATTTGTGTGTATTTATGTATTGCAATTATGCAAACATTTTAATTATTGTCACCCTCGATTTCCTGGGCAACTAGTGTCATATCTTAACTTTTTCAGCTAAAGTATATTAATAATTAAAACACTGGGCTGACAGAATCCATGACATGAGTTCTTTTTAATGATGTATTTTTCCCCTACTAATGTAATTAGTGGAAGAGTTGAAAAACAAATCTACACAAAGTGAAAAATTGTCAAAAGGAAATCTGAGTAACTAGCAAAGGCTTGAGGAAAACTTCTCTCTCTCTCTATTTCTTGGTTATTGATGAGGATCCACAAGCAGTTTGTCATAACATAATCTCATTTTCTTTCTATGCAAGAATATCTCCTAGATTGGGCTGTAGGAGAAGAATTAGCGAGTTCCACACCACAGCTGCTTTCTTCTTTTTTATAGGACATGAGAGAGCATGGTCTCTCAAGTAGTAGAAGGACAGTCTAAGCTTGAGCATCAGCTGCTTAGGGAGTCTGCCTGCCAGCACTAGGAACAGCAGCTACAGAGTGGAACTTCCTAATTCAGAGATTATCGGAAACGCAGGCTGTGTAGCCTTCCATCACAGGAGGGAGCCTTTAGGAGTTACAGCCATAAGGAAATGAATAAGCATGCTGATTTCTCCTCTGTGCTTTGTCTTTTCATATTTCACTGAACTCATAAGTAATTTACTCATCAGTAATGACTCTGCTGTCATAGAATGAAAGGTGTTTTATTAAACAAAATATATCCAATATATTGTTACAGAGCTAGAGTTGAAACCTGCCTCTGCAAAATACTATACGTTTAAAAAATACTATACGTTTAGTATCTCTGAAATTTGACTACCCTATATTCAATTTGTGATCAAGCATACATGCATCATATTAGAACATTGAATATGACATGAGATTTATACTTACATACACAAACACACACACACGCACACACACAAACACACACACGCACACACACAAACAATTGATCATAAATTTAGGTGGAAATAAACTGGGAGTCAAGATCTTGTTATTTATTTTGTACCATTTGCATAAATGATAATTAAGCTGTTTACAAATAAATGAATGCTTAATGAATAGTGGGGATGTTCTAGTTTAAGGGCAAAAACCGATTTCCTTCATGTTTCCAAGAAAAAAGTATATTACATATATGAATCTATTTATAACCTCAAATTCATTCTCTATAATCAAATATAACTCAACTGCTATCCTCCTATCCACTTTAAATATAATATAAATCTTCCATTTTTATGGGACATTTTGGGTTAGATCATGTAAAGTTTGGGGGAATAATGTGAAGTGTAATTGGAGACTTGATTAGAATGAGCATCTATCAGATCATGTTAACCCAGTCTTTAGTCACATTTACATCTGAGAATTTCTGGTGCTACCTAGTCATTTTGCAAGGATTATTTTGCACACCAACTTAGCCTTATCTTTAGGGTTCTGCTATCTTTCAAATGCTGAGACCCAACCCACAATCCATTCAGGATGTTAAAATATTTAAAATTATCACTATCACTGTATATCTAGTCCCAATAATTCAGAAAGACTTTCTTTCTTCCTCAAAAATATTCTCCTATGCCATAAATAATTTTATTTTTATTTACTTAAACCTCTCTAAAAAATTACAATTTGGTCCATTCATGGCAACAGCCAGAAAGATGAAACCCAATCCTAGGCAGTTGCCTTAAGAGTTTGACACTTGGGAACTCTTACCAGATTGAGAAGTTAGAGGGAGCTGGAACAAAAATACTACTAGGAAAAGAAAAAGACATAAAAAACAATGTTATTATCGTAGATATACAGGTCACTGACTGTGTTAAAACCTTGAAGCAATCATGGAACCCAGAACCTTAAGCTTGGAAGATACATTCATTCTCTATAATCAAATATAATTCAACTGCTATCCTATCCTATTTAGGATCAATTGTTCATGAGCATGTGTGTGTTTGTGTACGTATGTATAAAATCTTAGATCTTATTCAAGGTTATTATATGATGCATGTATGCTTGGTCACAAATTTAAAGGTAAGAGAGGGTTAAATTATACCATAAAGTAACTGGAAAATACATTTGAGGAACACTAAAACTTCTCATATATGCTGTGACTCTGGATCTACTGATAACTGGACCATTTTAATTCTATATAATAATGTCCTAATTTTAGCAGAAATTTCTAGACAAATATATTATGTTGGAACTAAAAAAAAAAATCCCTCCCAGGACTTATATCTAATGACAAATCAAATAGAAGAAACTAAACTTCAAGAAGTCGTGAAACTTTCATTTTAAATGAGTACAATAAAATCTACTACACAAAAGAAGGTTGATGTTCTTAATAGAAACTATAATTAGTAAAAAGACTATAGTTAGGCACCAATGTATTATTATTCCAGAGAAGGAAAAATCTGAAAGGAAATAAACATTCTAAATCCCTGCATATTATTAGTATATCTGTGGGATAAAGAAAATCTCCATGATAATTGCTGGCAGAAAAAGAAGCATGACAATGTTGGGGATTAAAATGTATAAAAAGTAGAATAAAGTGAATATAGATTAATAATGGGAACTAGAAAAGGTTAGCACTGAGTGAATGCACTATATGAAAAATATTAGAAGTTATTTTCTTGAAATGGAAATTTAAAATTCATCAACTAAATCATTTGAGTCAAATTGTTCCCTTCCCCAGGTATGATGTAAGCAATGACACAGGCATAACACGGGAAATTAAGTGGCCCTAGAAAGAGAAATAGTGATTAATACAATTCTAACTTGTGCCAATTAAAAACCAACAAAGGTATTCTTAATTTATAGCTATATTATTTGTAAGCTTAGTGTTTGAAAGATAGTTATTACAGATATAATCTAAGTATCCTCACTGTCAAGGAAAAAAAAATCACACCAGAGAAGTTAAAAAAGCAAGGCAAATTTTATTCATGACAAATACATTAGAGAACAGACATTGAACTCAATTCCACTGAATAAATGCAGGAGAATTTTTAAAAACTAGACTTATGTGTCCTAAGGGAAATGTACTGAAGGACTTAAGGGCAAGTTGAGTCAGGGAACTAGCCCATTTGTGTTTGTCAGTTGATGTTCATCAATATTGGGCTTCTACTATCTCAAAAAGAATTAGGAGCACTATATGTCCTGAAGATTACAGTTGTAAGACATGGCTTCCAGGTCTTTGAGAAGGATGTTGGTTATAAAGTAGGTCAGAGCCTAGGAGATTTACATTGCAAGTGGGCAGAGAAAAAAACAAAACTTTTTTTTTGTAATAAGAGAGAGAGAGAGAGAGAGAGAGAGAGAGAGAGAGAGAGAGAGAGAGAGAGAGAGAGAGAGAGAGAATTTTTAATATTTATTTTTTAGTTATTGGCAGACACAACATCTTTGTTTGTATGTGGTGCTGAGGATTGAACCCGGGCCGCACGCATGCCAGGCGAGTGCGCTACCGCTTGAGCCACATCCCCAGTCCAAAAACCAAAACTTTTAAAAGTACATGCTCCAATAAAAGGAAAGTGCAAAATGCTAAGGTCATTTGGGTCAACCACCATCTTACTACTTTCATCATTCTGTAATGATCTGTCTTCAGAAACCCCCTTTACACACCACACAGTATGAAAAAAGTATTTTCATCCCCTGAAACCTGAGCTTATCAATTTAGTCTTCACATGTTATGAGTTGCTTGAAGTAGGAATAAATTATCATTTATATAAAAAGTGATGAAATCTTGTCTATCAAATTAATCTATGGATGTATCAAAATTAAAATTGGCTTAGCAGCATCATATTGTGTATTAAATGCTATTGTATCAATTATTTGTGCATTATGAATTTTCCAAAAAAAAAAAGAAACAATTACACACAAAACACAGCAGGTATCTTATTTCTTCTTGAAAGACATGAAAAAAAAATTATCATTTAATCATTATTGAATTCTTTGAATAAGACTTTCTGGGAGCATTTAAAAATGCCTTAGCTGTTGCAAGAATTTACCCTAGATACATTGACTATGAAAGATCAATTACTAATCTCAAAGGATAATTTAGTAAATTCTGGGACATAGGTTATCAGACAAACAGAAAAGAAAAACATGAGTCAGATTGTAACTTTCAATTTTATTACCCCTTGTCTCCTTTTATTAATGAGGTAGTTTCCTAACACAAGCCAGACAATACTAATCAAAATTGTGGAGCAATCCTTCCTATATAACTTGCAGCTTTACTTACTTTGGTAGGGCTGACCAAAATGAAGTTACATTAAAAACAAACAAACAAACAAACAAACAAAAAAACATTCCTCAGAGATCACTCTTGAGGATGTGTGGGGAGCCTCTTGGCTCCTTTTTTTTTTTTTTCAACTTGAAAGAATTTTAATTTCATATGCAGATACAGAATATGTCATTTAATTTATATAAAAACAACATACAAATTACAGTAACTTTCCTTAACCGAAAGTTACTTTTTTCCCTGTTGATAAATTTTTTTAATCTATTTTTGGTTTTAGTCAAGAGCATGTTATCAATACTGATTTGATGATACCTGTCCCTTATTATCTCCTCCCTATAAGATTTTTTTTTCATGTTTGTTGACATAATTTACATACAATAAATAGCAATCATTTTAAGCATCGATGAATTTTGGTAAATTTGTGCACCCACATAACAATTACAATCAATATATAGGATGTTTTTGGCATCCCACAAAGGGGACTTGTCTCTCTTCTCAATAGTATCCTTTCCCTCTTTTGATTGCAAATAACAACTGACCTGATATTTGTTATCACAGATTAAATTTTCTTCCTGTAGAGTTGCATACATATGTAATCATACAGTGCCTTCCTTCCAGTCAGTAGAATGTTTCTGAGAGTTATCCACATTGTTGCCTGTGTTCTTAGATTATTCCTTTTTATTGCGGAGTAGACTTTTGTTCATCTGTTTCTCTGTTGATGGACTTTGGGGTGTTTCCTGTTTGAGACATTTATATGTATTTTTGGTTTTTTTTTTAATTTTTTATTTTTTTTTATTGGTTGTTCACAACATTACAAAGCTCTTGACATATCATATTTCATACATTAGATTGAAGTGTGTTATGAACTCCCAATTTTACCCCAAATGCAGATTGCAGAATCACGTTGGTTATACATCCACAATTTTACATAATGCCCAATTAGTAATTGTTGTATTCTGCTAACTTTCCTATACCCTACTATCCCCCCTCCCCTCCCCTCCTTTAGCTTTCCTCTACCAGTGGTGCTATCTGCCAGCATGGGTCGGGATCTGGCTGACCATAAGTGGCTTCTCTTGGAAGAATCAGGGACATTTTCCTCTACAATGCCCTCCTCTTTGCAGAATATACACGGAATGGCTTCCTATTTTTTAAGGTCTTCTCAATCTCCCTTATCAGCAGATCAGGTGAATCACTGAAGTTGCAAAGCCTAAGATAGGTACTGTCATTCTCTGATACTGGGTCCAGAGAATGACAGTACCTACCTTGGGCCTTGCACAGCCAACGTTAAAAGGCAAGTGCAAAATGTTGGCTGCTTTTTCCTTGGCCTTTTTACTTCCTAGACTCTGGTCTCCACGTTTTAAATACCCAGCAGGCCTACAAAGAGTAAAGCTAGGGAGGCTATAGAGGAAGGGTTCCTGTGTGGGAGTGCCTAATAATAATGATCATAAGGACTCTAAAGTCGTAAGTCTTCCTGAGTTAATTGGAGCGTGATCTCATATTGACCTACAAATCTTCCTAGCCTCCTACATTGGAAAGCTTGATTTGTTTTTCACTGATGTGACTGAGTTACCCCCAGTTTCCTGTTCATAGGCGGAATCACAGCCTCTGGACAGGAGTTCCCTGTGTTTGTCCTTTGCTAGCAAAGCAATAAACCTTCTTTTTCTTTTTTCTAAAAAAAAAAAATTACGAATAAAACTGAATTTCTCATATATAATGTCTTTCCTGTACATTACATGGCCCTCACTTACAGATTTTCCTTGTCATGTACATTCCTCTATCTAAATATCCTCTAATTTCACTACAAGAAATAGCTTTGCCTTTCCATAGCCATTGTAGTTTTTCCTTTTCCCAAATCCATACAGGGATTCATTTCTTCAGTCATTTTGACAGTAGATATTCTAATGGAACTGAGGTGTCACTTCTTTTTATTTTAATTTAATTGAAATTAAATTCATTATTAAAATTATATATAAATGATAAAAGATCTACATATTATGGGGTACCCTGTGAGATTTTGACATAATGTATACACTGTGTAATGTTTGAACAAGTATAAACATATCCCCCAAAACGTTTATCATTTCTTTATGGTGAAAACATTCAAAATCCTTCCTTTGAGCATTTTCTTTAATTTTTTTATTCTAATTTGCTATATATGACAGCAGAATGTATTACAATTCAAATTGTACATACACAGCACAATTTGTAACATATCTCTGGTTGCACACAGAGTCACACCATTCATGTCTTCATACATGTACATAGGGTAATGATGTCCTTTTAGCATATTGCAGTATAGAGTACATTATCTGTAGTCACCCTACTATGCAATAGCACCACAAAGTTTCTTACACCTAAGTGTAACTTAGTATTCATTAATCAGCTTCTCCTTCATTTTAACTGCCTTGCTACTGTCTAGAGCCTCTGGTATTCATCATTTTATTCTCAATTTCTAGATCACACAGAACTTGCCTTTCAGTGCCTGGCTTATTTAACTAAAGATCTCAAGTTCCATCCATGTTTTTGCATATGACATGACTTTATTCTTCTTTATGGCTGAAGAGTTTGTCATGTGTACAGGTACCATATTTTCGTTATCCATCATCAGTCAATGGACTTGACTCTGGTCTCCACATTTTGTTTCCATTCTTCACTATTGTGAATAATGATCTAGTAATCACAGGAGTAAAAATGTCTTTTTGATATGCTTATCTAATTTATTTTGGATATGCTTTTCATTTAAGTAGTGAGATTGCTGAATCATATGATATTTATATGTTCAATTTTTTTAATTTATATGTACTAATTTATATTTCTACCAGTATTGTGCAGAGTTTCCTTTCTCCAAGTCACTACTAGCACTTGTTTTTTTAGTTGTTTTTATATAATAATCATTCCTATTGCAGTGAGGTATTGTTATGATTTGCACTAGCATTTCTGTGTTGGTTAGAAATGTTGAACAATTTTCAGTGAACCTATTGACAATGTATATGTCTTCCTTTGAGAAGTATTCACTTAGGCCAGTGAATCATTGTTTTAATTGGGTTATTTGTTTTCTTTTTCTTTGTTTTACTATTGAGTTTTGGAGGTCCTTATATCTTCTGTATATGAATCCTTTGTCAGATGTATCCTTTGTGTAAATCTTTTCTCTCATTCTGTAGATTGTATTTTCACTCCATTGACTGTTTTCTTTGCTGTGCACAAGCTTTGCAGTTGGACACTTTTTTTAGTCTATTTTAGCTTTGTTTTCTGTATTTTGGGGGTCTTCTCTAAAAGTACTTGCCACACCAATGTTCAGAATTATTTTCCCTGTCTTATCTTAGTAGTTTCATAAGTTCATATCTTACATTTAAGCCTTTAATCCATTTAGAGTTGATTTGTGTATCTGATAAGATAGGAGTCAGTTTTCATTCTTCTTCATGCGGATATCCAATATTCATCTCTATTTATCAAAGATTGAGCTTTTGCCAATGTGTACTATTCAAACAGCAAGAAGGAAATATTCCCTCCAGTTCTACTATTTGATGCCATTAGCTTTGATGAATTATTTTGTTCACTGTACTAGATTTTTTTTATAGAAACTTGCAAATTTTTACTTTTCACTTAACAAGAACTTCAAATAAAAAATGTAACTCCCCAAAGTATTTTATTATCAAAATTAATTAAATGTAATCACTACCTTCAAAAATGGTAGAGTCTAAATGGGGTGTGGGTATCAGACAAATAAATTATGATGTGGTATCTCAACAACAGTCATGAGGAGAGATAGATGATGATGACTAAGTACTGCAGAAGAATATCTGACTCAGGCTGGCAGTGAATAAAACCTTACCAAAACTTAGTATTCATTCTAGGATCTTAAAGTCAAATAGATTTTAATCAGAAGTGGAAGAAAACCCTTGCATTTAGAAAACAGTATTATCCAAAGCTCTTTGATGTGAAAGAAAACAGAATAACTAGGGAGTTCTAATGAATTGTACAGCAAGATAAATGGATGAATATGAGATCATTGGCAGGGAAATAGACTGGAGAGGTAGGTGAATTTTTAGATCATGACTAACATTTATGGAGAAAAAAGAACATCAGACATTTACTCCATGCACTGGTTAAAATGTTTATATATAATACATAATATAAACCTATAGATTTTATTAATTATCTATTGATTAAAGTTACACATGCAATTACAGATTGTTAAATTTAATATAGTAGTTATTTCTTATAAGATATTTTCTGGCAGGTATCTCTCAGACAATATTTCTTGAGAAGAAAAAGAGCCCTGGTTCAATGTGTTGGAACAGCGGGAAAATTTTCAAACAATTTCCACGAAAAATGCATTATATAATATAATGTTGGCAGTATTTTAAACACTTACCTACGTTACCACAGGTGAAAGTGAAAATGAGCATGCTAATAGGGCAACATGGTAGTTATTCTGTCAATCTGATATATGATTATTAGGAATATCAAGGTGATAGATGCAAAATATCAGTTACTTAAAGGAAATGGCTCAGCAAATTTTAAATTCATGAGCTCCCACAAATATTATGTTGCTTGGCAATATTTATGTGAATATTATGGTGTCCAAGTTTCATGATAAGTGATTCCTAAAAAGCTGAGTTGCACCTCCATCCAGTTTTTGGTATGTGAGTGCATTAATCTTGAATGCAGCGCTATATTAATCCTTCTTACTCTCTTCTCAGCAAAATATAAGAAATGTGTCATCCTCAAAACAAGCCTCTAAACAGGTCGGAATGAATTTGAAAGCATATCGACATAAATGAGGAAGAGCAAGAGAGAAATGAGTTTGTGGAGAACAGAAAGATTTATTGTGGCAGGAGAAGAAGTTAAAACACCAAGAATAATGAGTTGCTTGTTGCTTGTTTGTGTAAATAACATTGTTCTACAGAATTCATTTTGTAGAACTGATATGGAGTTAGAAATTAATACCTCATGTCAACGCAAACAATAGAAGGAGCTCTCTATCTTTACAATAAATCTCAGATTTACTTTGCTCAGTTAAAGAGCTGGATAAATTAATGAAATATATAAATCTTAAGAGTATATGGTCTCTCTGTGAATGTGTACATATATTGTATTATGTAATGCCAAAGGACTATTTTTGGCTAATAAGTTCTATGTATATATGTATACATATACATATAAACTATTTTTTAATATGAAAAAAATATACTAAACAAATTTAAAAGAGCCACTGAATTAAGTTAATGCTCAGATTAGTGCACTTTGGAGTATTTCTGGATCATCTATACTATATGATATTACGAGACATTATTATATAAAATTCTTGTTTGCATAACACACAAAACATGAATGTTTTTTAAAGTTTAGTTTACTTTCCAGACTTTAAAGGTGCTTTTGAAATTTAGATCTGTTTTTACTAGTTGCTATATTGTATTAAAAATTCATATAGCTAATCTTAAATCACAGGATAATTTTCTGAGAGAATAATCTTAACAAATTATTTGACAAATATTTGTTGAGCACATTTGTCTAATCTAAGGATGCATAATTTTAGAAAATAGAATTATTACTTTTATGGTTTGCCAAATGTAGTAGAGGATCACTAATTTGTGATAAATAAATAAAATTCTGATACATTAAATGGCAAATGTGTTGTGGAGAATAAAACTTAGGGGAGAAGACATGCCCTCATTAGTCACAATATATGCTGTCAAAATATTTTGACAAAAAAGTGAAAAACATAGCTTTCAAAAATAACTACTAAATAAATGCCAATGATTCTATTCAACTTATTAATTATTGGGGAAACCATGAAAATGACAAAGTTGATTCCAAAAAGTATTTTGAGTATCTAGTTTCTTACAGTATTTTGAAAACAAGGCATATGACATCAGATCTCCTGAGTTAAATAATGATGTTGCTAATGTTCCCTTGGACAGTAAAATACAACTTTGGCAATCATCTTTTCTTCAGAACTCTATAAGTTAACATGTAGCACAGCTGGATCTGGCTCTTGTCAAATAGGAGATATATAAAATGCAATAGGAAATTCTAAAGAATTAAATAATCCTTAGGTGGACTTCTTTAACAGTCATGCTCAAATACCACATTAGAAGGACATGCAGTACTCTCATTGATTTTCAGGTTTTTGATCATTTTTATTAGTAGTATTTTATAAATATTTGAGTCGTTACTTATGCTTCTATTATGTAATGCCATCTGACTATTTTTGACTAATAGGTTATGAATAGAAATTACAATTGTCTTATATGGTGAGGTTGTATAAAGTTCCTGAATGATGCTTTAGCACCTTTCCTCCTCTGCTATGCCATTTGAGAAAGACACATATTCTATATTGTTTGCTAAAAATTGGTGGTTCCTCCATAATCCTAAATTCCTGATTGCTTTTGTGTATTAGAGACATCACCCCTTTCTATAGACTCTCAGCTCCCAAATGATAATTAACGTAGAAAATAATTTGTATTCTCGTCTTTGTGGCATTAATTCACTATTTTGGGGGTGTAAGCTTGTTAACACAACCTAACTAGCTTATATGATCAATGTAAAAATTATTACCAAAAGTAGGTTGACATCTTACAGCTTTGTTAACAGTTCTTTAGAACTCTATAGAAAATATTAGATGATTACCCATGTTATACAGAGCAAAATATTTAGTAAAACTCTCTAATGAAGTCCTTGGGAAGCTGCTCACTTAATCAATATGATTTTATTTTTACAGAAAGAAGTTGGAAAACTGCATGATTATAGTACGTCTTTGTTGATGTGTATGTGTGCCTCTGTTTGTATGTGTGCAATTTTAGTCTAATTCAATGATCACAATAATCTTAGAAGTATTATTATAATTCTTCATTTTACAATGGATGACACTGAAATGAGAAGAGATTAAGGAAATTTTTATCTTTCAATTTCTATATCTGCGTTCAGTTTTTCTGAAAAATCTAGTGCCTTAAAGAAATGATTTTGCTTTTACTATAAAGAAATGATAAATGTTTGAATAGATAGATATGCTTATTCTTATTTGAACATTATATGATTGTGTGCATGTATTAAAACATCATATAATATAAGACACATATGTGCAGTTTTTATGTATTATTATAAAATAAATGAAAATGCCAATATATATTGTGCTTATGATTTTACATATAGGAATTTGGAAAGGTCTTGTTTGGACAGCTTTTCTCTGCTCAATACAGAGTAAAGAGGTGACTGGGGCTGGAAAAATCAAACTTCAGTTGAAGATGTCTTCCTCCGTTATACACCTGCTGCCTCACTGTTGCTGCCTCTCTAGTTATATAGTTTCTCCCTCCAGAGCCTTTCTGCAGCTTGCAATCTCAGAGCATGACCCTGTCTTAATGAAAGCAAAGGATGAGAGGACAGTAAAGCCTTCAATTACCATCCATCAAAGAAGTCATGAATATCACCGTAAGGAAAGTTTCAAATAATATAAGAACACATAAATTTTTACAACTTATTTACATTTTTTAAAACTCTATTTTTCCATTGTGACTATCAAAAGAAATATAAAACATAAGCTTAAAATATCAATTTGCTTTTAAGACTATAGAAGCAGAGGAGTATTAAAAGAGTACAGCTTTACTCTGCAAACATATTTTTTTTCCCAGTGAGAGATATGTACAAAGAGATAGGATTAAGGAAAAGGGAAAAAGGAAAATCTATGTTCATAGAGTCTTTGGGGAGGCAGAAAAGACTGTAAAATGAGCATGTCTACTGGCTTTCAGGGAACTTAACATTAATAGGGTTTTCACAGACTTCTTACCTATGCGAAAGAAAATTTAAAACACTCTCAATCTTACAAAACATTTACCAGTTATTTCCTTATAATATATTTCATATTTTGTGCAAGGAAAGATATCATATAATACACATGGAATGTCTGCTCTTAGCTTTCTTTGATATTTAACTTAATATGTCACCCATTCTTCTCTTGGCAAAAATTACCATTTTACAAGCCTGGAGGATAAAATTTGATAGGGAGACATTGGTTTTGCTGATAAAATACTTTATTAGCAGCAGAAGGTTTCCTAAGGAAGGAGTAAAGCACTCTGCATCATCAGAGAAGAATAAGAGTGGTACTAAGCCTGGGGTTTAGAAACAGACTGTAATGGAACTGCTCTGGTTGGGGAGATAAGAAGGATAGCAGAATGAAACAGATATTATTATTACTGTGTGTATACATGTGACCAATGTGATTCTGCAACCTGTACACTCAGAAAAATGAGATATTATATTCCATCTGATTCAAATGTATGATATGTCAAGGTCATTGTACTGTCATGTGTAACTAATTAAAACAAATTAAAAAAAAGATACAGTTAAAAAAAGAAAGTACAACATAAAATGCTAAAGACCTGTGCTATACCATGCTTTCAAATTCATCACCTGCTCTTCTCCCACGATGCTCAGAATGACATGAGATCAAAAACTTATAAATTGTTTATAGACTTTTTCATTTAATGCACTTATATTGTGTTTGATCATGGGTAATTGAAACTTAGGAAAATCAAACTAGAGATGAGTCAGGACAACTACATCTATACTCACTTTTGTTCCTATAAGGGCTCCCTTCACCAAATCCTTCAGATTGTAGCATTTTCCCCCTTGATTGTTGACATTTGTGAATTTATGGTTCACAGTAAAGTGTTCTAACTATAATCATTGTGTGATGAAATTTTGGAATTACTTTCTTACCTCATTTTTTTCTAAACCACCTGCAGGCTAGTGGCTTAGAAAAAAATCGACTTACTCAAAATAGTTCAACTCTGTTGGCACTAGGTACAGAAACTAAGCTAAATTTTCTGATTCCATATTAAAAAATACCCAGAACAATGATGCAGCTGCTTGCTCTTGAAAATGCTTTCTGAGAAAGATTAGACTATCAACTAATTAAAGTAATTTATCTATGAAGACTAACAGCTTGCCAATTAAACAGCTATGATAGATATCATGCTCATCAAAACTCCTTGAAGATCCTTTGTTCCCTATGCCTTTCAACTCAAAGCAAACCAAGCTCTTCACAGTCCCAATATATTCTCCAAGTGTGACCCAAACTACTCAAAATACTTTGTCATTGCTCCCTCAGCATGTTTTCTACTTCAGTTTGACCTAATGGAACTGAGTCCACCAAGTGGTTTTCTCCTCTTTCTAGATTATTCACACTCCTATACATCATTACTCTGATTAAGATATTTTAATAGATAGGTCTTAGAGGATTTGGGCCTTCATATTAGAGACAGTTATTTTCTGAAGAAAGTTTGACAGATTATATGTAAGTGAGTTAGTTTGCTGTGCATTATAATAACCAAAATATTTGACAAGAACAATTCAGAGGAAGGAAAGTTTATATTTTTATTAGCATTTATACTCTATGGGTTTCCTTTTTTGTTTTCTTGAATATAAAAAAAGTAGTAAACAGGTCTTTCATTTATGAATGTCCTCTTATGATCAGAAAACAAACTACCTTTGATGGGTGGTTTTGATGCTTTCTGAATTCACATGCTGCCCTTTGGATCTAGGTATTTATTATAAATAACTACAATAAATTTAACTGATATACTAACTATAGAATACATATATTTTAAATATACATTAAGAAAGATTTTTATGATGAAGGAATGAGGGATTACTCATTGAAAATCATTTTCTTGAAAAGGAAAATTTCTAGCACCTTTACAAATTAGTTTTGGGGGTAAAAATAGAACTAGGTTTTTGACAGAGAGCTAATGTAGATTTCTCAACAGTGACAGAATACAAACTATAGTTACTTACACCTCTGGATTTCTTAGCTTCGCATAAAATAGAACCTTCTTATATCTGAAATGAGTTAAAAATATGAACTGGTTCCCTGATTATTTGTTTTTCATATTCTTTTACTCTTCAGTTGTAGAACTCAGAGCCAGAAATCTTGATGATATATTACAAGCAAAATACTGCCATTTTATGTATTTTTTTATGTTGAAAACATAGCTTTAAATTGGGTTAAGTGTAAGCAACTAAAATGATTATGTCTCAGCGTACTCATTAGGGAATAACTTCTCATGTGAAATATTTCAAATGGAATCAGATTATATTTACCAATATTAGGTTTGAGAAGAGAAATAACCAGGATGTATGGAAAGAAACTAAAATTTCTTTCCTATGATTGATTCAGCTTCTCTAGATCTGCCACAGAACTGATATATATGGAGAAAGAAGGCAACATCTATCCTGTAGGGACTGAGATATGAAATTCATGTTCTTGTCTATTTCCCTGCACTGAATTTTACATCTACTTACATAAGCACATCATGTTTACAAAATGAGTAGTAACTCAAAGGGTCTTTTGAATTAAGGCATAGGAAATAGGGTTTTAAGTACACTTAAAGATGCACTTAGAGATTTAGAAAAGGGTAAAATTGTTTACTATCTCTTTATGTAAGGATATATTTATCTGATGGTAACCAAAAATTCAAAGTAACAATGATGTATGTAAGTTAAAATTTTATTTCATTTTCATTTAAACAAAACATATCACGAGATAAGTTATCCAGGTTTAATCTTTTGAAGCATCATAACAGAGAATGTGTTTATATGTATTTTCTGATTCTTCTTGGAAGAATATTTATATGCCTAGTCTGTTCTGATACATGCCACTCGTACACACACACACACACACACACACACATACACACACACACACAGTTTTGATTCATTTCAATTTCATTGATCCTCATACAAATATTCTGAAATATTATTTCTATCTTTTACCATATCTCAACTTCCCCAGCTGTATTAAATGACAAATATCAAACAAGAAAAAAAATCTTGGATACCTTTTAAGAATATCTATTTTATCTCAAAATACATTAGATATATTTTCTTTCCCTATACTTGATTGAATGTTGTATATGCGCAACATAACTTCTCTTTCTAGTGCATCTAATTTCTTTCTCTATGAAGGGCTTTTCCAGATCTACCTCCTGTAAGCTCTTGGTTGGGCCCCAGTTAGCTAAGAGATGAAACTCTTGAGGCTGAAAGATATGATGAGGTAAATAACATTCCTAAATTTTGATTTGTTATAATCCAAATTTTATAGTTGTTATATTGTAATACAGCATCAAATTAACATAATTGACTTTAATACAATTACAATATTTATAAAGACTTTTCTCTTAAAAATGATCATACCTCTGTGTTAAAAATGACTTATGATAAAATTTAGTCAGAAATAAAATAATGATATAAGTTGGTAAACAGCAAATCTATCTATATGTAAGTTTTTGAATGTGAGTGAACATACGAAACAAAGATGAGATCAAAAGAATAAAAATACATACCATAACTGAGTGAAAAATCAAAACTTACCACTGAGTAGAGTAGCCCACACAAATGAGTAGGAGAGTTATAAAAGGCTGCTACATGACAGAGTTTCTTATTTTCCTAAATTAAACAAAGCCAACTCTAAGCTTGTATTTTTTTTTCCAGGCAGGGGAGTAGATAATGTAATTGCACACATTTTGGAGACACTAGGTATTCTATTGACAACTTTTTGATCACTGGTGATACACCAGTTCCAGAAAGATTAAACAGTTTCTAGTGTTTGTGAAGAACATTCTGTTTTCAGTTTATAACTGTGGATATTTAGCTGATCTTTAGCCAGACCCACATAGTTCAGTTTGAAGGTAATTTGTGGCAATGGTACTATTTACTCCTGACCAAATTAAGTGTATGAAGAGTTTGTCACTTTGTAGTGACAATAACTAGAGTCTCTTCACTTTGGGACATCAGACAAGAATCTTAACACTCCCAGATACCCTCTCCTTTACATGAATAAAATTAAGAAAGCTTCATGCATTAGGACCTGTAATTCCATCACTGTTGGAAACACCTTACCATGCAACATTATATCCTACTCTCAGGAAAGCTCGATTTTCCCTGCAATGTTTTTCTCTTTTGTGCTTCCCCCTGGTGCATTAATCCTTTTCTACCAAAACCAGAGAAAGAGTAAATGGTTGTCGTATTTATATGGGGCAATGTTGGTTTTCAATCTTATAAAACGAAATCTGTTTATACTATATGGAGTCAAGAACTTAGATTTAGTATTGACAAGAACAAACTCCATATTGGAAAGAGAGGCAGAAGAAACACTGAAATACCTCAGATTTGGAAGAGATTATCCATCACTGAGAAACACACATACTTATTCTCTCTCTCTCTCTCTCTCTCTCTCTCTCTCTCACACACACACACACACACACACACACACACACACACACACACACACACATTCATGCGAGCATGCACCAAGAACCATTCAGTGAATTGTTCTCCCAAAGGAAGCTGAGACTGATAATCAGATGAAGACAGAAATGTTGAGAGCAGATTATTAAGATAAGAGTATTCTGAAGAGACAGGAGATTATGCTAAGAAAGTCAAAACTGTAACCTAGTTCAGAATCAAAAGCCCAGAAAGTCAGAGATTCACAGTTCTTAACTGTTCTATAGCAACACAAGTATATAGAAATAAATTTTGGTTGTAGGCACAAGAAACATTGTAAAAGAAAAAAACAATAAGGAGTAGAGGGAGATCATTAAAATATACCTCGGTTTTGAAGTTTCTGTTTTTCAACCCGAATTGGGTGATAAGGAAGAATCCCTCTTCTTGAAGAACACCCCAGCGAAGGCTTTCTGCAATGGACTTGATAGAACATTTTCACACTAGAACATCACCTAAGAAACTTCCTGAAATTGCTTCAGCACATAAATTGTTAAAAAGGAACAAAAATAGAGCAATAGGTTCATAATGTGAGTTTTAATTATTTCCCAATTATTAATTTGAGAGGAATGAGAATTCTCATTCTCTCATTTATTATTTTTTGAACACTGATGCACAGAAATGATCACTCTAAACAGCTAACCCATCATAAACAGATACAAGATATAACTTATTTGATCAATATTTGTTGTTAGAACACTGAGAAACTAGCTTTGGCAAGCAATATTGTACTAGCCTGGAACACAGAAATGTACAATACATGAAAACCTTTTTATATTTGTAATATACAGTCTGGTAAGGGGAGGGATTTGGGAAATGATCTCATGAGAATCAATCATGTATAACTGGTCAGTAAGAAACATGTATGTTGGAAAGGGAAAAAGGAATCAATCCCAATTAAGGATTTAATTATTATTATAATGAGAAGAGATTGTCAGATTAAAATAGGTATCGGTTTTGTTTATTGTTTTTGTTTTTGGTATTGGGGATTGAACCCAGGAACACTTAATCACTGAGCGACAACTTCAGCATTTTTAATTTTTTTTTTTTTTTTGAGACAGGGTCTAGCTAAGTTGCTATGACTGACCTCAAACTTGAGATCCTCCTGCCTGCCTCCATCTCTGGGGTTATAGGTGTGCATGCCCAACTAACAGGTATTATCCATGAGTATGTAATTTATAATTCATGCAGATATCCAATTTAATGAAATGAAACATATTTAATCTGCCATATTTTTTATTTTCAAATCATCTACAGTAAAATTTTTAAAGTCTTCAGATGGTAAATTCCCCAGGTAACTTAATACTCTGGGATAGCAAACTAGGAATACCCAACTCCGTTTGATACTGAGATCCTAAAGCCAGGGCAGACTTGATTACCTATAATTTAATAATATCTAAAAAGACATTAGATCAAGATGAAGTTCCTCTTTTACAATCAATTGAGGCTTGTTAATAAATGTTGCTGTAAATATAAAATTATTTTTAACCTAAAATTTAAATTACTGGTACCCAAAGCCTTTCTATTTAAAGCAGATTATACACACACAACCACACACACACACACACACACACACACACGCACACACACACACCCCTCTTCTGTGTGTATATGTATATAATTATATATAAATTGTCTTTAACTATTGTAGTACTTTTTGAGTTATCAATTCTGAATAAATTATGCTAAATTTGACCTGTAAGAAAAGATACAGTCTCTCTCTCTCTCTCTCTCTCTCTCTCTCTCTCTCTCTCTCTCTCTCTCTCTCTGCTTCCTAATGCAATGTGCTGAACTGCTTTCTTCTACTATAGTCTTCTGCCATTGATGTTCTGCCTTACCTCAGACCCAGAGCTATAGAGTTGATCATCTATGAACTGTGAGCCTCCAAATAAACTTCTCCTCCACTCATTGTTCTTGTCAGGTCTTTTGGTCACAGCAGTGAAAAATCTGATTGAAATATAAGAACATAATAATGCTATTTTCTGTGCATTGTCACCACACCTTTTTTTCCTTAATAATTCACCACTTTATTACTTCACAATACTTGACAGCTGTTTAGTGACTAAAGCCAGGCATTCTAAGTACAGTCAGTGAGATAATGGATTCCTGCTACATAAACTCAAAATATTATTCATTTATGTACTCTTTGCCAAATTATGTAAGGTCTTATACTTCAAATTTTCAATTTATAAAATGAAAATGATTATAGAATCTCCCTAATTTAGTTGTTATAAGATATGAATGTGAGAGTGTCTGCAAGTTAGAATGGTAACTAGCAATCATTGGGTGATTAAAATTACTGTCGGTTATTAGTATTATGACCCTGTGTAAGAATTTACAATTTAAAATCTAAAATTTGCATTGCGCTCTGGTTTTGATTGTTTTGTTTTCTCTTTCTTTCTTTTTGTTAAGCCAATCTTGGACCAGTGCTGAAAATAAAAGATTTTAAAAGTGAAAATTTTAGAAACAAAAACAAAAATTCACATTGGTATGTAAAGAACAGACATCATAATATCCCAGAAGAAAATCCACATGAGGTACTTAATAATGCCATTATAATTTCCAATCATAAAAAGATCAGGGCAATACATTTTTGATCTTCAGTTTTGTGAAGAGATAAGTCAAACTAACATGCAACTTCTCTCTCATTGTGAAACTTATTGGCTTCCAAAGAATAACATCTTCATCTGCTTAATTCATGGGAAGAACTTCATTTTTCAAAATGAAATATTCAATCAATGATATATAGAGTTCACATAGATAAGGAAATGTAGCAATTTGTCATGTCATTTGAACCAACTAAATTTCTTCTTACAAAACAAATTTATATAGAACAGACACATAAAAGTGATAATTGTATAACTCAAATTATGTAGTTAAAGTTTTGGTTATAGTGAGTTAGGTGCCTTATATTATTTAAAATACATGGTTATGAATGCATCTGAAAAATCATAAAATCTATTTTGAATATTAAGAAAATTATCTTTACTTTTTATCATATTTGATGGCAGATATAAGTGGAAAAAGATTAGTTTTTCAATATTTTCTGGGTGTTTCCAAGTTAAATATATTTGGGAAAAATTAGATCATTGGACATTTTTTCATATCGATATGAAAATAATTTTTTAAAATCATTTATAATTATTTTTGAAAAAGATTTTCTGGAATTCAACTGTCATAAAAGTTGACTAAGCCTTTTTGATAGTTTGTTTTGAAACAATTTTATTTACAAAAAAGACGCAAAGATAGAGTCCTAATATATCTCTCACTCAACTTTACCAATATTAATATATTACATAATCATGATGCAAATATCAAAATTATGGGATTAACATTAGCACATGCCTAATGTGGCACATGAGGAGAGTGCACCGCATTAACTAAGCTATGTGTTTTCCCCAGCTTTTCTAATTTCACCCATCCCTACCCAACAATTTATATTCAGTTTTCATCCCTTAGTCTTCTCCACTCAGTGACAATTCCATGATTGTCTTGTATTCCATCTTGGTCCCCAAACATCCTTGATGATTTATTTTTTAATTTGCATGTAATGAGTTTTAACTCATTTTTTAAATCGTACTGTTTTAAAAATTGTCAAGAGAGCATATGATCATCTATCCACCAGCATAATACCCCAGAGAATAGTTCTGTCATCTCTCAAAGCTCTTCTGTAATTATCCTCTTTCCAATTTAGAACTAATCTGTTTTCTGTTCCAATATGTTTGCCTTTTCCAGATTTGAATGGAATCATAAGTAGGTAGCACTGGGGTTTGGCTCTTTCTCTCAGCAAAATGCATTTAACATTCATCTATGTTGTCTGAATCAGCAGTTTTTCCCTTTTCATTGCTGAACGATATTTCATTATATGTTTTCTCATGGTTCATTTAGTCCTTCATCTTTGAGAGATACCTGACTTGTTTTCAGATTGGAGTTAGAGAGCTCTTATAAATATTCAAAAACAAGTTTTAGTCTTTGAACTCCATAAGAAGAAAACAAATATCTCAATTTAAAATATTGTAAAAATTTGAGTAAGCAATTTACCAGAGAAGTTATTCTAATAACAAGCACATAATAATATTCTCAACATCATAAGTTACTATGAAAATAAAAATATAACTACAATGATGGGTCACCACATCTCTTAGGAAGAATTGAAAGGTAATTGATTATCCAAAATGCTGCTGTATGTGCTGTACATGATTGACCTTTGTATGTTTATCAAAGTAGCTAAAACTTCTAAAGTGAACATAGAGAAGTGAGGAGGGGATATTTTGCCTTCTGCCCTATCATTGGGAGAAAACACCATCTCTCATTAAGTATGGTGTTATCTGCAGGTTACATGTGGATGAACTTTACTAGTTTAAGGGTTTCTTTCATTCCCAGTGTGTGGAGTATTTTCATTATGAACATAAAATAAATTTTGTCAAATGCTTTTTCTTCACTTACTGAGAAGATATAGTTTATCTTCCTTATTATGTAAATATAATGAATAACATTGACTTCTGAATCTTAAATTACCCTTGTGCACTTAGAATAAACTGTACTTAGTCACAGTGCATATTCATTTTTACATATTGCTGAATTCAATGTGTAAATACTTTGTTCAGAATATTTCTATTTAGATTGATGAAAACTATTGGTCTGTAGATTAGTTTTTTTAAAAAATAAGTTTTACTGTGTATTTCTAAGCCACAGAATATGATATTATGGATATATATAGATAGAACAAAAGGGTTTACTACATGGAAATAAATTAACTCATCTATCATCTCACAAAGTTACTCATTTTTGGGCATTATGGCAAAGGCAACTATATTGTATGCATTTAGCATGAGTTCCATATACAGTATAATTTTATTATCTATAATCCTCATGTTGTACATTTATTATCTATAGTCCTCATGTTGTTCATTCTGTATATCTGCTACTTTGTATCCACTGAATTTTACCTCTCCATTTATTCCTTCTGTTCCGCCCTCAATAATGACTATTTTCTTCTTTTTCTCCATACATTTGAATTTTGTATTTTAGATTCCACATATAAGTGAGATTGTGAATTTATTCTTCCTTTCTGAATCTTGCTTATTTCACTTACCATAACGCTATCTGGGCCTATTCATGTTTGCACTGTCAGGTTATGCAAAAGGCAAGACCTTATTTTGTTTAGGGCTGAATAATATTCTGTCTATTTATGTACCCAGGTTTTTTTTTCCCATTTACCCACTGAAACTTCAGTTGTTTACTAATTTTGGTTAATGCAAATGATACTGTAACAAAAATGGAAATGAAGATGCTATTTTTTTAAATATGTACACCAGATTTCATACTTTGGGAATTGTTATATTTTCAATCTTAACTTCTTCCAAAGGTTAAAGGCTTGTTTGTGAGCCTGTTGTGCTACTGGGAGGTGATAAAATTTTCAAGAGGAGGGGCCTAGTTGAAGGAAGTTAACTAGGTCATTGAAAGCAGGTTCTTGAAGGTGATACTATTAACCTAACTCCTTTCTCTCTCTCTCTCTCTCTCTCTCTCTCTCTCTCTCTCTCTCTCTCTCTCTCTCTCTCTCTCTCTCCCTTTAAATAAAAATTTTCTGGCTTCCATAAAAGGTAAGTGGTGAGTCTATTGTCTACTCCATACCATAATGCTTTATCTTGCCATGAAACCAAAATGAATGGCTCCAGCTAACCATGGACTGAAAATCTCTGAAATTGTGAGTTTAAATAAACTTTTCTTCGTTATAATTTTGTTTATCTCAAGTACTTTGCCATAGCTCTTGAAACTGACTAACACAAAAAACTTAATCCTCTAAATCATGTATTAATGCTCTAAAGAGGTAGAATTTTGAGGAGGTGAATGGATCTCAAGAGCTGTGTTCTCATGAAAGGATCAATTCAATCACAGATGGGTTATTGAGAGAGTGGTTTTGTTGTAAAAGTAAGCTTTCTCTGTCATGCTTGTTCTGCATAGCCATGTGATGTCTTACACTGCCTCTGGATTCTACAGAGTCTCCAGCAACAAGGTCTTCACTAGATGTAGATGTTGACCTTGGACTTTCCAGCCTCAAGAACTGAAAGAAACAAATGTCTTTTCTTTATAATTTACCCATTCTCAGATATTCTATTATAATGACAAAAATGGACAAGACACTAGTTATCTTTATGAGGTAATGAGTTTATTCCCTTTGGGGACATGCCTTGAAACAGCCTTGAGGAAGGGTCATGTTGCAGTTCTATCTTTAATTTCTTTAAAATTCCCCATACTATTTATCATAATCGCTACACCAATATAAATTCTCACCAACAGTGTATAAAACTTTTCTTTCCTCCACATCATTACCATCATTATATATTGATTATTTGATGATCGCCTTCCTAACAGGTCCAACATAGTATTGCATAATGGTTTTGATTTTCATTTCTCTGATAATTAATGAACTTAAGCAATTTTTATACTTATTGGCCATTTTTGATGTATTATTTTGGGTAAGATCTATTCAAATATTTTGCAATATTTAAAGTCAGGTTATTTATTTCTCCAGGTTCATTATATAATCTTGAAGAATTAATGATTTAAAGAATAACATAATGACCATTTTTATCCCTGATGACATTCCTGTTCAAAGTATACTTTTTTGATATTAATATAGCTAGTCCAGCTTTCTTTTGTATAGTATTAGCATGGTATATTTTCTCTATCATTTGACTTTTGGCCTAATAGTTCTTATGTTTAAAGTATTTTATACACAGCATGTAGTTGAGTCTTGCCTTTATTTTTAATCCAATCTATTTTTATCTTACTTATTATTATTAACTATTTAAATATTCTTCACTAAGTAGTAAAGTTCATAAGGAATATATTTTGTGTTATTAAAATTTTATTCCTTGGGGGTTGGGGTTGTGACTCAGTGGTAGCGTGTTCGCCTAGCATGCATGAGCACCACATAAAAACAAATGTGTCTGCCTAAAACTAAAGATACATAAATAAATAAATGTTTTTTAAAATTATTCTTTGAAAGAGCATATTTCCATTTGAGAATGCAGCTATGAGATCTGAAAAAGTAAACAAATTATTTAGTAAATATACTCTAAAAATTCTATGTGAATATACAAATCTTTTGAAGAAAATTAGAATTTAAGCTTTATATACACTTTAAAGTGATTATTAAATATTATATAAAATCTTAAAATTATATGTACCATGTTCCATTTAATAGGCAATTAAATTAGAAGTAATACTATAAAAATATACTATCAATTATATATTCATAACAGAGGAGAATAAGATCTAGTGAATCATTAGTTGAATAAAGTTTAAATTCAGTACAAATGCTACTGAAAATGTAAAGATTTAATTTGCAGCTTATGTGCTTGGTATTTCCAGGATGCATAATTCAACTAGAGAGTAATAGAGACCTAAACACCTACTTTGATACTCTATTTGTCCTCTCTGTAGTTTATTGTTTCTTTAGTTTTATACCTCTATATCTATATCTATACCTCTCAAGTATGCTCTTTGAAGTCACAGATTATAGTAGTTTCAATATTAATAGACAAAAAAAATGCTCTTCCCAAACAAAATCATTATGAACAATGGGAATCCAATCCCAAAACAAATTTTTCTTTGTAGTGCAGCCTTCTCTGCTAGTTAGGCTTTGCTGTTGATAGACAAACACATTAATCATCTAGTAATCATCTCTTTCTGTACCTTAAGCCCACTCTACTTTGTTTATCATCTTCTAAAATCCTATTGATTTATACCAGGTTGAGAATTTGAGACCATATTTTCTCAACTTGAGTTATGAAATTGTTTTGAGGACCTCCACTTAACCAGGAGAGGAAAGACTCATTCAAATAGATATACAAGCTTAAAGACCTGGTATTAGATCCTCCAGACAATCAAAGGAAACAATGCAATTTTCTTGTGCTATCTCTTAAGATATAGGACGAACTAATATTACATGGAAAACTGTGTGTATGTATTTGGCCTGGCTTACTCTCTAGCCTTTAAATCATTTTGTTAGAAGGCCAGAGGTCGTATACGGGTTGGGTCATGGCTTCATATGCAAGCATGAAGAGAGCATACAAAGGTTTGTCCACAAATCTTTGGATGTATTAACCTGAAAACCAGATGAAATGGTTTAGCTCTGATGAAATAATAAAAACTATTAGACAAAACAGATATTTTATTATAATGTTAGTACCATACTTTAATTCTTTTAATATAAGACAAGAAGGAGTAATAAAATCAAATGAAATAAAATATAAAGAATATGCTTTTGAAGGCAATAAGCCCTGATGAACCTTACCTTCAGTTCTTAAAATACCTTCAAGAATATAGCTATAAGGGGTTGGGGATATGGCTCAGTGGTAAAGTACTTGCCTAGCATGTGTGAGGTCTAAGTTCAATCCCCAACACTACCAAAAAAAAAAAAAAAAAAAGAGAGAGAGAGAGAAGAAAGAATATAACTTTAAACTTTCTCAAGGAAGCCAAACCCAAGTATCATAAAGAAAAGAATTAATTTCTAAATTTACATCTTTAATTTTTAATTAATAAAATTGAGCTACTAGAACTTCTGATTACTGTTTTATATTGCTAAATCACACTAAATGCTTCATTTTATGTAAAATATGAATGTGCCAGTTGGCATTATAAAGTAAATCTATTGTTCAAATATACATATCTCATTATGAGTATAAATCATGAGTCAGAGCATAAAGTTAAATGATTACAAAATATATTTTATCAAGCAATTTTCTATACTCTAGTTATTAACATTTTCTAGGAAAAATAACTTGAAAATAGACAAGGGTTCTCCTGAGGAAGAATGCATAATTTTTCCCAATTGGGTCCAGATGGTGAGATTATATGACCAATGTAATACATTTATGAAATCGTTAAAATGGACAGTGAAAGTCAGAGCCCTTGAATATACAAAGGATTAGAACTCAAAGGGAATTTGGCAACTATGAATTACTGTATAATTATCCCAATTATTTCATTATATGGGAGTCATATTCTACAAATTTTCTTTCTTTTCCTTTCTTTTTTATTTTCTTCCTGGTGGTGGTTTTGAACATCAAACACAGAACTCAGTATCTCACATGTTAGGAAAGCACTTTACTATTTATTTCCACCCTGAATCCTCTTTTCAGATTAACTAGCAAAAAAAATTAGTGAATAAATTTTATATATGGAATTACAGAGATGAGATGAAATATTTTGCTCTAGGAGGTATTTTATAAAGAGTCACCAGGAAGCACTGACCTCACATTTGATTAAAATTCACTTTAATTTTTTGGAAAGAACTAAAATGTTTAATTGATGTGATGTCTGCCTTCAAGATACAAACCAACTTTTCAAATGCCCTCAAAATCTTATATTCTTATTATAGACATTTTAATATATGACACCTGCACAAACAACTAGTAGCCTTCCCAAACTTTACATGGAAAAAGCAAATAGCATAGCTATGTTATTGAATGTTAAAAAAAAAAAGCATGTAGAACATTATTGGAAATGATTCAGTACCTCTAATTAACATTTACAGAATTTGGTATGGACAATTCATTGTACCAAGTACTATATTGAAAAAATATAGATCTGTGTTTAAGAGATATGATTAAAATGGATTTATAAACATAATTTTAGTAAAATAGGAGTAGTATAGAGGAGTCAAAAGAATGACTAATCCAGGCTAATTGTATTACACACACACACACAATTATTCAACACTATAAGAGCACAGTAATGGGAAAACAGAGCAATATTTTGTAAATTGGGGTTGATCTTGTATGTAGTATTAAAAGTTTGATCCTTTCAGTTGCAGTGGGAGAAATCCATGGCAAACAAGTCTTACTGAAGATTCATATTTCAATTTTAAAAGCAGAAAACTAAGCAACAATGTCTTATTTGGAAGTATATGATTTGTTCTGGGAATTCTCCCTTTAGTAGTTTTAGATAGATGTTGGCCAAAACCAACTTGAGAGTCTCCGTACCTCTTGGGGGGTTGCAAATGTCTTTTAACATGCTAATGGTAAAAAGGGAGTACCTTACCTTTAACAGGAGTGTTCTGAAATCTCCATAACTGACTATCTAGCTTCCTTGCAATCAGTTGATACTGTCTTAAACAATGACTATGGATTTCAGGGTTCTCCTGACCCAATAATTTCTTTCATATTGTCATTATGATTGAAAGTACAGATGCATGAGCCCAACGGCAAAATAGGCAATTTACTCAGCACACTAATGGTGAAGGTATCTGTGATAGTCAAGCTTAGATTGTTTTCTATCACCATCAGTGAGTCCCAGGTAGCTATAAGTATAGATCAAATTGATCACAAGTTTTATTTGAAAGGGATTGTTATAACTTTTATCCTTTAAAATCTGTTTAACTATTATATAACTTAAATACAAGGATGATAGAAAACAGTTTAAGTCATACTCCCCCTAGCAAAACCACAGAGGACAAAACACTGCCTTTAGTCACTTTGACTTTATTAGGAACTCTCCAAGTACACTCGTAATGATGGAAATGGCCCTTCTCATGCATTGATTGTATCAAACAATATAAGATGCATATAAATTTTGAAACCAAATATCTCAAAACACTCTTTCTTAGTAAGTACACATAGCAATTTTTTTCAGTTATATTGAGGTAAACAGTTATCAATCTTGAAGAACAATGTAGGAGATTGTAATGGACCAGAAAAGATTTATAGTATGAGCTCACTTTAAAAGGAGTCAGGTTTATGAGTTTCCTTGAAAGATGGAGAGCTTCTCTTATTTACTCAGAGGGATAAAAACAATCATTCCATGATACTCGACCAATATTACCAATGGGAAAACAGTAGCTGTAATAAAAATGCACTTTGCTGCATCAAACTAAATGTTTATGTATGATGAAAAAAATCATGTTTTAGGAAATGAAATTATAAGCCTCAAGGGACTCAGAAATAAATACACTAGAAATCAAATATCACATAACATACTCCTTTAATTAGCTTCTGTTCACTGAAAAGCATCTTATATTAGTGGGTTCACTAAAACAAATTCTGATAAAATTATACTCTCAAGATAAAATGTAATAATGAATACTGTATATGAGTATATCTCAAAATCACACATCTCTTAGACTAAGAACTACTTTAAGACCTTTTTTCTCTTTTATAGAAAATCAAATATATGTATTCTTGAATAGTATAAAATTGCAACCCATAGAAATAAAGGTATGATTTAATAGATATTTTCAGAGCTTTATATAGGTTAGTTCTGCCTGACAAGGAATATATATACCAATATCACCATATATGTGAGTTAGTGGAACAAATGCCTATAAAGACTTTAAAAACAGAATTCTATTTCTAAGATTTATCATTTACTAAGTATTCGAGGCTATATGTTCATTAACTTAGCCTCAGTGATAATTATTTTTCTTTTCTATTAAAAATGGCCTAGTAACAGCTACCAAACCTGAAAAATACTAGTATGTGTATCTGGAAAGAGAAAAGCATTATGTGAATCAAGATGTTGATTTACTGATAAAAACATTGTCTTGGCTCAAATGAATTTATTACTGAAATTTAGTTTTATTTTCTTATCTTTCTTCCTTAGCACAGACAATAGCAGTGTAAAATTGCATTTTTTGCTGAAATTCATTTTGTAAAAGTAAAGTTCTCTAAGATATGTTATAGGCATGGGAAATTGCAATTAGTAACAACCATCCAGGTGACTCATATTTGAAGACAACACTTTGGACTCCTTCAGAAACTATGACATGGATAGATTTCTTACTGGGAATTACTTTCCATCACCTTTTGTTACCTGTATCTGTTTGTCTATGTATTGATGCAGACAGAGAAATACAAGATGTTGAAAGACAGCTTTTAAGTTGTGGCAGTAGATATGTCTTCATCTCTCACAAGCAATCAGCCACTTTTTCCTTCCAAACTTTTACATTTCTCTTGATTTTGATCCCTAACATATATCTTTCTCCAAATGCAGTTTAGTTCTCTGATTTGTGGCCTGTTATATTGCCTACATGAACTTTTGTAAACAAATTTCTAACTTGATATCCAGACTGGTCTGGTGCCCCTCCTATTCATCCTGAGATGTTTTATTAAGAGTGGTCATTGAAAAAGTGTTCACACCACAATAAATAAAAAGGATATTTCACTATGCTATTTATGACTTCAAATGCATTTGTAAGTGTGTATTTACTTAGTCAATACGAATGTATACATATTATTGTACCACATTGTAGGGCAGGCCCAAGATGGCTATAGTTTGGCTCCCTCACTGTGGCCTCCAGCAAGCTGTTTTTAAATGTGTAGTCAAGGTCTTGAACACCCTCACTTAGCATATGTATTTAAGGTCATAAACATTTGCTTGTGAGCATATGCCACTGATGTAGCCTGTTGGCAATGTGCCTTCTTTATTTGGTCTACATTATTTAAAAAAGCCTATGGTCTCAGGGGACAGGGTGCTAAGGGCTAAAGCATGTCTGCTATCACAACTGTGTCTCACATCTTCTTCCACTTGCAGGGATTCTGAATCTGTTTCCCAGGGGCTGAGCCTCAGCCCATCATACATAAACTAATATTAGGTATTACTAATATTTCTTGTTGGGACAAACATAAAGTTGTATCATTGTATGATGTTATTTTAAAGTAACAATATAAACAAAAGTAAAATAATTTTATTTAAAAATAAATATGTACATGTGTACATAAAACATATAAAGTAGAATGCAAAACTTCTCATACTGTGCATCTGTTTGACCAAATATTTCCACTAAGGACTTTAAGGCAAATATTAAATGGTTCTAATTCAAGTACCTTAGAAAATTTGTATAGCTTTGCCGGCTCAAGTATAAAATCTTTGATTTGTATCCTGTGTGCCAGTCACATGGATCATTTCCCCAACACACATGCTTGCTTATATTCTTGTACTTTACCATGAATGGCCTTTTCCTTGTTTCCATCCACTGAAATGCAACTCATCATTCAAGACTAGCTTCATTGTAACATTTCTCTTTTTAGTTTTTTTTTTCTCTCCCTGAGGCAAATTTTATACTTTTGTCTCTTGTGTTAAACTTTTTCATAACCAGTTGGTATATCATTATATCACACTGAAATATGAGCAGCACTATACCATTTCCATGTCCAAAGTGTAAGGTTTTTGAAATTAAGCAGTATATGTATTATTATATATCTATTTATGGATCCTTAACCCATAACATAGTGCCAAGCATAGCTGGTGCTCAATACATTTTGAATGAGATTTCTTTTTTGCATTTGTCCTCCCTATTGAGTCAATATGTCATTAAGCAAAATCTACTCTGTGTAAACCTGCAAAGAATGCTTAGTTTTCAGTAGCTGCAGGTCTATTTTAAAATGCAATAAGACTAAAATATTTCCTGTGTAGTTTAATTTCTGAAATATTTTATTGTACTGTTTATAATAAATCAAAGAAAATTTTATTTTTAATATAAAATAATGCTTATTGTGTATATGGTTACATTATATAATATGATTTTTCATATTCCAACCCATATTGAACTGATTATTAGAATCAAGGAAATTAACACAGCCATCATCTCACATATTTATCTTCTCCCCCACCTTTGTGTGTGTGTGTGTGTGTGTGTGTGTGTCTGTGTGTGTGAGACATGAGTACCTAAAAGCTGCACTTTCAGAAAATTTCCAGTATGCAACATAATATTAACTAAAATCCCATGTTATAAGGCCTGGCGCTGTGGTTCAATGGCAGAGTGCTTACCTGGCACGCAAGAGGCACTGGGTTTGATCCTTAGCAGCACAAACAAAAAAATAAGCAAATAAAATAAAGGCATGCTGCTCATCTACAACTACAAAAGAAATTTAAAAAATTGATATTTTAAATTGATACTTTTAATAAAATTAATGTTTTATATAAGCGCTTGTAATTTATCTATCCAAGTGCAACAGTGTTCCACTTCATCTTTTGAAAACAGCCCTTTGAAAGGGAGATTTTTTTTCCCTCTCCCTCATAGGATTAGAGAAAGAGGGTTACCTTTTCCATCTTCCGTCTAGTTATCTGTCTCGGAGCCATCATCCACCACAGGAAGAACATGTCATCCTGAAGATCCAGGAAGTGACTATCTCCAAAATTAAAACACCATGGAGCTTACCTGGGACCCCACCTCCTCTTATGAGGAATGTTGAATCCTCTTTGAATCCTCTTTGAAAAATCCCTCTGTTCTCCCTGATGGGCAGAATCACAGGTTTGGGACAGGAGTCTCCTGAGCTTCTCCTTTGCTAGCAAAATATTAAACTGTTTTTCCTCTTTTTTTCAAAACTGTGTCCTCATTATTGGATTGCATGGGGAGAAGGACTGAGCTTTCAGTAGCAAAACTGGTAACCCACGAAGGGATGCATGAAGGGACCTGAAAGCAGACCCTGCCCCAGTTTTCCTTGGCAGGCCTAGCTGTCTGGGAAATCCCCCTTTCATGCTTAAGATACAAGGTGGTTCCTGAGCTTGTGGAGAGCCTACTGCTGAAGAATTAGGAGATGAATTGGCCTGGGGTCAAATCAGAAAGCTATTCTGGTGAGTAAAAGGAAGGACTGAGGGACTGTCCCAGCAACTGTTGAATGAAGCCCATTTTGCTTCGGGGAACTCCTGCTTTCTCTCCCTGAATGGTACAGGTTGCTCCAGGTAGTCTACTTTGAGAAAAAGAAAACCACATGTGGTAAACTCAGCACCTTTGACCACCTGCTAAGTTTCCAGGTGTGCACACCAAGACTCTTGATTCCCCACATCTGGTTTCCATTTTATGGGAACATCTGGTCCCTCTTTGTGGGAACATCTGTGGCACTACAGGTATAGGAGTTACAGTTAAGTGAGACTGGAGAAGCTCAGGATTTTATTCCCTTCCGCTGTTTTCTATGTTCTCATCTGTTCATAGGCCCTGGGTTTGGTAATTTCTTCTGGTGATCTATCTCTCTATGTGTTCTTTGTATTCATTAATGAGACATGGGCAACACTGTGTCAATTTCTGCTGATGACCCCATGGAAAAACAATTTTAGTTGAATGGGTCAAACATTGTATGTGCCTATGACTAAGAAAAAGATGACATTTTCTGTAACAGTATGGCTGATGTATGTTCTAGAAGGGGGAGAAAGGTGGCCCTGTCTGCTACTCTTAATTACCATATAATCTTGCAGTTGGAGCTGTTCTGCCAGAGGGGAGGAAAATGGGAAGAAATCGCATATGTTCAGGCTTTCATGAAGCTATATAATAAGGGATCTGAACAATCAGGGACTAGATGGATGGGGAAGAGAAACATGCAGTCTCTAGCTATATGTTTTGTGAGGATAGAAGAGAGTTGGTTGAGGAGGATTTGATAAATTTAAGTATAATGAGCACTTTTGATCCTAATTCTAACCCAGTGTTTGCCCAGCCAGCTGTTTAAGCACCACCTCTGGCCCCTACTAGCTGTCTTATTCTCAAAGGGAAATTTTCAGCAAAGGAGAATACGGAAATAAAGAACTCCCCATTATTGGCATTACCGGACTACAGCAGAGTCTGGGATATTCTGCCCTTCTAAAACCCACCAATGCACTTCTTTGGGCTGAGGAGCACCTCTTGCTAGGGCAGGACAATTCCTAGTAGGGCAATACCCCATCAGCATAAATGCACAAGGGCAACCTGCAGGGTATTGATGAGCTAATAATCTCTTCTCAACCTCTGACTTAATGATTTGGAAAAATTCAAACCTCTCCTATCAGGAAGACTCAGAAAATGACTGAGTTGTTTACTACAATTTTTGCCACTCAGAACCCCACTTGGGTGGACATACAAACTCTGCTTAATATGTTACTCAGGGCTGAGGAGTGCCAACTAGTGATGGATAAAACAAGGAAAGAAGCTAAGAGGCTTCACAATGTGAACCCAATTCAGACTCCTGCACTAGCAGAAGCCATTCCTACTAGGGAACCCAGTTGGAACCTAAATGTGGCAGCAGACAATACAATGATTAATCATTATCAGAAATGTATTTGGGGGGGATTCAGGAGGAAAGTACCCAAACAAAAATGTTTAAATAAAATTTAGGAGTTATAACAAAGATCAATGAAGACCCCTCTGAACTTTAGAGAAAACTTACCAGCCATACAGGAAATACACATATGCAGATCCAGAAGCCCCTGAAAACCTTTAATATGGTCTATATGACTTTCATCAGGCAAAGAGCCCCAGACATAAGGAAGAAATATAGTGAGTGGAAGGGACAATTGATATTGCCTTTAAGGTATACAATTCCCGGGAGGAATGGAAACAAAAGTCAGCGGGTTTTTATTGGCAGCCTCTGCAAATGGATCATTAAATAAGTCAAAAGGAAAGTATAAGAATGGGAACCTTCCCACTGAGGCAGAATCAGTATGCCTACTATAAAGAGGAAGGACATTGGAAATAGCATTGTCCAAGGAAATAAAGAACATAGGACCAGATTGCTCCCTTGAAAAAAAAATGGTCTCCAAAATCCAAGGATCAGATGATGAGTGATGGGGCCTGTTGTTCTAGATTTGTCAGAGAGGCCTCTATACCAATAGCCAGAGAGGAACCCAGCATAAAATTGACAGTGGGGACCCAACCAACTGAATTTCTGGTTGATACTGGTGTCAGTTATTCCATCTTAAATTCTAAACTGACCTCTTTAAGTAATAGCCCCCTGACAGTAGTTGGAGTGCCAGGCCAACCTCAGCATCATCCCTTGCTCTACCACCCTGGAATGCAAATGGGAAGATTTTTGTGTATGCCAGATTGTTGCCTCTCTCCTGAAGGAGGAGATTTGTTGTGTAAATTAAACAAACAGATAATGTTCATCCCAAAAGCAAAAGCGTCACTAATGAATGCCTCTTGAAAATGTGCTCTGGTTCCAGCTTTTGCTCATGAATTAGGAAGAGGATACTGAGCACATTCCACTGGAAGTCTACATAAAAAGTTAGTGAAGCCGCCCCAGAGAGGGCAGGCAATGCTACCTGCATCAGGATCTTGCTTGGGGAGGTGGTAACTTGCTTCAAGAAAAAGCAATACCCACTCAGAAGAGAAGCCCTAATAGATATTCAAACTCTTCTAGACAGATTCTTAAAATATTGATTGATTAGGCCTTGCCAGTCTCTCTATATTCACCCTGTCCAAAAAAAAAAAAAAAAAAAAAAATTCACACTGATGAATACCTATTGGTACAAGACTTGAGAGCTATAAGTATTATTATTCAAGATTTCACCACATGTAATACATAATCCTTGCACCCTATTGTCTATGATGCCAGGTAACTAGGGCTCATTCACAGTTCTAGATTTAAAGGATGAATTATTTTCTGTCCACCTGGAAATGAAGACCCAATTATCATTTGCTTTAGAATGTCAGGATCCAAATACCAAAGTAACTACCCAGTATTACTGGATTGTCCTACCTCAGGATTTTAAAAACTCTCCTACATTTTTAAAATGAGAGTATAGCAAAAGAATTATGAGAGTTATAGCTGGATCAAGAAACCTTTTACAGTGTGTAAATTTTGGGGAGTCTCCCCGGCTCCAAAGACTAACTTCCCCATCTCCAGAGAAGAGCCATCCAATGATGAGCCCTTCTGGCTCACATGATCCTTACCCACCAATCAGACTAGCCCTGCTGGCTCACATGATCCTTACCCATCAATCAGACTAGCCCTGCTGGTTCACATGATCCTTACCCACCAATCAGACTAGCCCTTTTGGTTCACATGATCCTTACCCACCAATCAGACTAGCCCTGATGATTCACATGATCCTTACCCACCAATCAGAAAGCACCCCATTCCAACTGTCAAACCCTTCAACCATTAAACTGTCATAACTTTAAAACCACCCCCGGCTCTATCAATATGCAGAACTGTTCCTCAATAAATGGGCATTGTCTCCGGCGATGAGCCTTGTTTGTTCTTTCATAAATGACAAACTTCTAGCTAACCTGGATTATGAACACTATCTTTCAAATGCTAGAATCATCAGCATCATGTGGATATAAGATGTCCACCAAAAAATGTCATATTTGCAAACAAGTATCACTTATATAGGATTCTAAAATAGCCAACATACCTAAAGTTTGGTCTCAGATCACAATCTGGCTATCTTGAACCTTAGAGAACTCAAGAATCAGAAATAATTGCATTGCTTCCTGGGAATGGCAGGATTCTGCTGTATCTGAATCCCTAATTTTGGACTAATAGCAAAACCTCTTATGAAGCATTAAAAAACACACAAATAGAATATTTGTCTTGGACCCTAGAATGTCAGCTGCTTTTGAGAAATTAAAACACAGCCCCTGCCCTAGGCCTACCTGATTTACAAAAGAAATTGTGATTATATGTTCATGTGAAACAAGACACAGCCCTTGGAGTTCTCTTACAGACAATGGGTGATATACCATGGCCTATAACCAGTGGCATATTTGTCAAAATAGCTGGACCACACAGCAAACACATGGCTCTCCTGTCTGTGGGGAGGAACTGCCACTTGTGATTTAATATAAGAGGCTGAAAAGTTCACTCTAGGACAATCCATTACTGTGTTTATCCCTTACCAAGTCTTTCTCCTACTACAACAGAATGGTATCTCCTGGCTATAAGCTGGGAAGATGGGAAGATAACAGGCCATCCTATTAAATAAAGCCAATGCCAGTCTTAAAATTGTGTCTGCCTTAAATCCAGCAACATTGTTGCCATTAAATGATAATGGGACAATACATCATAACTGCCTGGAGATCTTAGAAATAGTCTAGTCTAGCTGGTTGGACTTGTGTGATCAGCCCATCACAGAACCAAACTGGGACCTCTTCATGGATGGGAGAAGCATCATGAATAATGGTCAGAAGAATACCTGGATATGCTGTAATTACAGAACAAGGGTACTAGAAATTGAGGCTTTACCACTGGGAACATCAGCCCAAGAAAGCCAAGCTAATTGCTCTGACAAAACCCTCTCAGACTGTCAAAAGGAAAAAAAAAAAAACAATTGTCTCTATACTGACTCAAAATATAATTTATTGACAGGAAACACACCTGGAGCTATCTGGAGAGAAAGAGGGCTCCTCACTTCTGAAAACAAGGACATCAAATTCCCTTGAAATACTGGCATTAATACAAGTAGTGGCAGAACCAAAGCAGGTGGCAATCATGCATTTTCCTGGTCAACAGAACATAGATACTTAAGTGGCCAGGAGGAATCAAGCTGCTGATGAGGCAGCCAAAACTGCTACAAGGAGGAAACCATTTACTGGGAATTTAATACCTCAGCTTGAACTTGAGCCATACAAACACTTTTAAACTGAGGAGGATGAAAAATGGGCAAAGAAAAGGGGTTTTAATTCCTGGGATAGTACTGCCAGATGGAGACAAAGTTACCATAGATCTGTTCTCCTGCTGAAAGACTGCTCTGGCCCCTGGGAAACATCTACATGAAAGTGCACACTATAGGAAGGGTGCCATTGTGAATTTCATCAAGCCCCATTTGTGAGGACCATGCCTCCCAAAAAAACATTCTGTGGTAACTCAGAACTATGCCTTATATGTCCCAAACAGTCCAAACACTGAAAGGCAATCTCCTATAAGAGGAGCACAACATGTAGGAATATAGCCCTTTGATGATTGGCAACTGGATTTTACTCAAATATCCCATGCCGCTTGAAACTTCAGATATTTGAATGTATTGGTTGACACCTTCTATGGATGGGTAGAGGTTTATTCTTCCAAAAAAGAAAAGGCCTCAGAAACAATTAGAGTTCTCTTGAAGTAGATGATCCCAAGATATGGACTCCGCTCATCTATGCAAAGCAACCATGGATCATCTTTTATTGCCAAGATGACCCAACAAGTGAACAAAGCATTAGATATCCCGTGGAAGCTACATGCATTCTGGAGACCCTGATCTACAAAAAAGGAAAAACAAAACAGAAACAAAAACAAAAAACAAAAAATATGAACCACACCTCAAAGAATAGGGCTAAAAATCATGCCAAGAAATTCACCTGCAAAGGGAAAAGTGTTGCTAATTGTTCTCCTTTGAATATGAATGGCCCCCAAAATACACTTAAATTGAACCCCTATGAAATAGTGTAAGAGAGACCTTTCCTGGTACCCTGGGGAAAAGGGAGAGGATAGATTACAGTAGGAGAAACCATACTAAAGCAGTATGTACAACAGATCAGTCAAATGTTAACTACTGGGTATAAGTGTGCTTCTTTCAGGTCCCCTCCAGGTTTGGAATCACCTCTTCAACACTTACAGTCTGGGGACCAGGTGCTACTCAGTTCTTGGAAAGAAGAAAGACCACAGTAACAACTGGGAGAGAAAAATAAAACATTGGATCCACCACACTATAATGAAGAAGTGACCAAGGGACTTTCTGGAAGCTATGTCACCTACATGGACATCACGATTCTTAGGGGATCTAAAATACCTGTTCATGAAAACACAATGAGAGATTTTATGTTTTACTAACTCTGTTATTTTCCCCTATTCCCTCTCTAGGCTGGGAAGATGACAATTTGGTCAGAGTAGCACAAACTTGGCCACGCTGACTCATGCAGTTAATGGCTGGATCTATCTTCCTAGACCCAATTCTCTGTGGACCACGGTGACCCCTTTGTATATCCAGTTACAAGCTTTACTCAAATCCGAGATGAAGACTAGATACTAACACAGGACCTCAAAGCCTGAAGCATTATGTATTGGGTTTGAGTAACATATTACACAGGTAAAACTCTTTCTAATGTTCCCTGTTTTACTCTTCCTCTTATAGCAACTAATACCACTTACCTGGTCCATAGGGGAATGCAAATTCCAGAGTATCTCAAAATGAGACCCCTTCTGAGCCAGAGCAACTACCTCTGTGTGTACAAAAAAGATTACAGTTTCCTGCAGAGAAAATTGCAGTAGTAAGTGATTTATTTCTTCCCAGATTGTTCTTGGATGGAATGCATAGGATTTAAAGTTGGGGATTACTTGCTCATTGGGGACCTACTGGATTTCATTAGAGAAATAATGGTATTCTGTGCCCTAGTGGGACATGTGTTTTTCTGTAAAGTTAGTAATTAACTGTGGACTGCAGAACACCTCAGAAACTTCACAACTCCTATATAATATTTTCTAGGAAATTCAGTGACACCATTCTCAAATCAGTCCTTACATGAATCCTCTTATTGGGCAAGCTTGCAAAAGCTCTTTACTGTGCTGACCAGAGACCTCCCAGGGGAGATCCCTAATGGCAATGAATTTTTCTTTGGCTACACCTTATTACTCTGGTGAAGAGTTGGGGTACATCATTGGGTCCTCTGAAATTTGGCCAAAACTTTGATCACTCTGGTCAATGAAACAGCCTTTCAAATTTACAAACCTCTCTGGACTCCTTGGCCAAAATAGTTCTAGATAAACTCATGGCTTGAGACTCTCTGTTAGCTGAGTAAGGGGGGAGTTTGTATTATAGCTAATGCATCTCACTGCATTTATATTAAAACTTGTGAAGACAAGTGTGTAGGTATTCTGACCATGGAAATAGTCAAGGAAGTGTTTCCCCAGTGAGCAAACTCCTGGTGGTGGTGGGGGCGGGGGTAACTGGAACCCTGATTCCCATGATTGGAATGGCCAGCCTCCTCCCTCTGAAGTAATAAGACAACTATGCAGGCACTATCTGGTTTCCTTAGCAATGTCCTTGGAGAGAAGGACATATCCACTTGTTCCTTTACACAAGTGGATACAAGTATTGCACAGATTAGGCAGCAAGCAACTTAGGTACAACAAACATTTGACCAACACACATCCCTTGGACAGGATGGGAACAGATCTAAGTGATTTGTTTACTAACATTTTTTTTTTCCTGGAGACCAAGGATTAAGTCTAGTTTATCAGGCCTTCTCCACCTTATTCTGACTATGCCATTCATCATTGCTTTTGTGTATGTGTCTTTCTATTTACTTTTCTGTTGCTGTTCCTCCCTTTGCAATTATGCAACCAAACACAAGAAGAAAGAATGGAAACAAGAAGTAAAAAGCTTCCATTGTAAAGAATACTTCATCACCCATTTTCAGTAGGAAGTACTAGGGACCAGTTATCACCTACTTTGCCATAGAAATGGAAGATAGAAATTCACAGTGGGGAAATATATCAGTGGTCTACTTCACCTTTTTGTAATCATGGTCCACTTCACCTTTTGAATATAGCCCTTTTAAAAAGGACTTTACAGTCCACAGCCTCCTTCCTTGCGCCCAGGAGCTAGTCCACGTTAGCTCATTTGTCAGTAGAACTTCTCATGGGCTGCTCATTCAAGTTTTAACTAAATATCTTCCATAGAAATTATGTGCATCCAAATCAGTGCACACAGGGAATGTGGCATTTGAATGAACCTTTAAAAAAACCTTCTGTTGTCCCTGATGGGCAGAATCACAGCCTTTGGATCGGAGTCTCCTGTGCTTCTCTATTCCCTAGGAGGCCTTCTGACTGGAGGAGCAAAGAAGACAATGTGTGGTCCAAAGTGGATCAGCAGCCCTGAATCTGGGCCAACAGTACACCCATAATACCCAGGCCAGGACCCAGAGACAGAAGTTTAAGAGCTGCTGTCAGCCATCATCAAACAACACAGCGCAGCACAGCCCATCTCTGGGCCCTTTCCTTGATCTACAGCCCAGCACAGGGGAAGCTCTTTGAGAAAGGAGAAAAAGGGAAGATGGTGAAGTCCATCACTGCTTCCCAAAGGCCTGATCTTCTAGGGGTACACCTAGCAACACAGTCAAGTGTGGAATATGAGCCCACATAGAAAACAATGACACTATTGTAAGAGTGAAGCTTTGGGGGAAAATTCAAGACACCCATTCTGAAGCTTGAGTAAGAATGTGGAAACCATACCAGTATGCAGGTATAGTCTGTTAAAAAATCTAGATGGATATTTTAGTTTTCAGGTACCATGTGAAAACTTGAATCTTAGTACACAGATTTAGCAGACTTTAGAGATCCTACATCTAGAATGGTTTAAGCAATCCTTTATAACCATTTAGTGAAAAAAATATCACCTCTGGGTTTTCTGATATTTGAAATTAAACATAAAACCAATTTCCATCAACATAACTGTCTAAAATGCATGTAAACAGATTTATGAAGCAATAATGCCCTGATAGAACTATATTCAGCCTTTCAAATTAGGTGCATTGGGCCATCAACCACCCTGCATATTCTATCAAGGGTAAGAGCAACACAATTGGGCAGAAATTATATGATGTAAGATATACATTCTTCCATAAAGTTTTAAGAGGTAGGGTAGAAGAAGGGAACACAAAAACAAAATTCCCAAGAATTCAAAATAATTCCACATTGTTCTCATACTCCGTGAAACTCTAAGATGAATAGGAGACCTCAAACTCCTGTGTCTAGATCCAGGCCCACCAAGACACTTCAGTATGCTTCCAGCTGGCTCATTCTTGATCATCATCAAAAATAGTGCCCCATTGGCAGGGAATGCATGAATCATAGTAGGTTTCAGTCCAGAATATAAGGCTGTTATTTCTTCATTTTTCACAACACCTAGAAATGTTTCATGCTTTTTCAGTATTGGAGCCTTTTGCATTTGGGGCTGGCGGTTTAAATTTTAATGAGTATAGATGGGTGTGAATTTACAAAGAAGTGTAACATAAGGAAAACAATTTTATTAAACTAGATGGTATGTAATATAGGTGCCAACCAGAACAAAGCCCACAGTTCAACTAATCTCCATAGATTTGGGATGGGCAGCTGTGGCCTAAGAGGGTCATTTTTGTTACCACTAATGTCAGCCTTATCATTCCGTGCTACTCCAAGACCAACAGGGGCACTCTCAGTAGAAGTGTTCTTAGACAGCCTATAGAGCAGAAGTGAGGCAGGCTGACAATTTTAAGGAGTCTTACCAGGTATGTCTGTCCTGTGGGCAGAATGTAAAAGCTGGGCAACGCCTCCAGTTCCCTTCAGCTTTCTGCTATCAGTCAAGCCTGTGGCAACTCTTAGCCATGGTGTCATGAGAACAGGGTCAGGGAATCAAGATGCTTCATGAGAATAGGGTCAGGGAATCAAGGTGCTACCAAATGGTCATAGTGGAGAGCCAGGAACATTTGGGGTGGAGATGCTTGTCATGCCTGATGTGCTGCAGAGCTAGAGCTGGTCCTGCATTTGCTTTTTCTTTATGAAAAAAAAAAAGATTTTTTCTACTTTTCTCTCTATACATAAATGCTCAGTAGCTACTGAATGGCACTTCATCTGAACAGGCATGAATTGAAGCAAAACAGAACATGGGACTGGCTTCTAAGCAGAGCACTGCTTTACAGTCCACAGCCTCCTTTCTCGTGCCCAGGAGCTAGTCCACGTTAGCTCATTTGTCAGTAGAACTTCTCATGGGCTGCTCATTCAAGTTTTAACTAAATATCTTCCATAGAAATCGTGTGCAGCAAGTGGAAGTGAGGAATGGAAACCTAAGTCTGGTGAATTTATGTTTCTTTCTATTTGCTTACATTGTAATTCACTATTTGGGTACAGTGTGTACCATTTCAGATCTGTACTCCAGACAAAAATATAATAACTTGAAATACTGTGTTAAAGAAATTTGAGTGTTCTGTCATTAAATTATTTACCTAAAATAAATAAATAAATTAATAGATAGATAGATAAAAGGGCTTTGTTCTTCCATTCTCTTCTCCCATTTGCAGGCTCTAAGATGATCTAGGAAACAGGTTATCTTTTCCATTTTAGGCCTGGTTTTCTGTCCTTGAGCACACACCCACATGAAGAAGAAGTCACCCTGAAGATCCAGGAAGTGACTATCTCCCAAATTAAAATATCATCAGGGCTCACCTGTGACCATCCCGGACCCCTGCCATCCAAATCAGTGCACACACGGAATGTGGCATTTGAATGAACCTTTAAAAAAACCTTCTGTTGACCCTGATGGGCAGAATCACAGCCTTTGTATCGGAGTCTCCTGTGCTTCTCCTTGGCTAGCAAAGAAATAAGCCCCCCCCCCCCAGTTTTCTCAAAACTGTCTCCTTACTATTGGATTGGCATAAGGACTGAGCTTTCGGAAACAGGATATTTCTTTAAACAAGTGTTAAAAATTACCAATTGATGTAAAGAAGACTATAAAATAAACCTTATAGAAATACATTGGCTATTTAAACATAGTTTAATAGTTGGTACAAACATACATAAAGTTATGCTACTATCAATCCAGCTCTATCCTGTTTTACATAGAGACACATATTATATATTTCATCTACTCTAACACAAAATCAATTCAGGAAACCCCATTATTGACATACCACTCAGGTAAGGAAAAATACCTCATTAAATGCTTTTATATAATATATGTTATTTTATACTTATTTAAGAAATTAGGATTTACTTAACTATAGACTTTATCTTGTATTATTTGAATGACAAACAATACAAAAAAATGCAAATAAAATACAGTGGGTAAGGTGTTTTCTAACCCTTTTGACATTTAGGGCAAAATATTTCTGAAACACTTTACTACTAAGGTAAGTTTTTTTTCCACGTAAGACAGTTCCATCAAGAACACTGATGTTCTAACACTTCATAAAGAACTAGTAAGTATTAATTCTGGGTTCTCAAGCTCTTTTGTACTTACATAGACACAGAGAACTTTAATTCTTGTTCCAGGAGCATTTCCAAAGATTTCTAAATCACCACTTCTATTGTCCTCATGCTATTTTCTCCCCTGGGGTTAATACTGTTATTTGAGATTTTACTCAATGCCACTGATACTTATTCTGTAATCCTTGATGTTTGAAGTTTTGGAAACTTGTTCAGTCCCTGACATCCACTTCACTACTATCTAAGCAAGGTCACTGGAGCATGCCATCAATTACAAGATATGTTCCAGCTTGTGATATTAAAATATGAAAAAAAACCTGTGACATATAGTCAGAAGAATATGGAATTATATTTACTGGCATAAACTATTGGATTTTGATTTCAACAGTATAGTATCAATTTTTAAATTTTTAGTTATTACCTTTTCCTATTTAGAAAAAAATAAAAGCCATGATGTATATGCAGAAATCTTAATTTCAATAAAAAAAGATATTTTGTATTATTTCTTTCATGAAATATAATAATATATTATTTAGTTCAGGAATTGCAATAGAAATTTAAAATACTTTGAAAGTTAAGAATAAGTTATTTCTTTAAAGAGGAAACACAGATTCTATTTCTCCAATCCCAGCTGTATCCTTATGCAAAGTTGTTTGTTTGTTTGTTTGTTTGTTTCTACACCTAAAGGATAACTTCCCCTAGGAAGAGAATTTGTTAGAATCTAAGATCTGTATTTGCATGATTTCTCCAGAAGGACTTTCATGAAAATTAGTCAAAATCACTCAGAGTAAAGTTCAATAAATGTCCTAAGATAAACCATGTATTTAGTTATTTGGGGCTAACTTTGTGTGATATTCAGGACTTGTGAGGTCAATGTACTGAGTTTAAGGACTGATAAACCATTCAATAATGCTACTATAATTCTCATGATTAAACGTGTCAAATTTTTTTTCTTGGAACATTTTTAAACTCCTTACTTATTAGACATCAAGTGGTTTCCTTAAATAGGAAAATTCTGCTAGCCAAGGAAACTAATGCTCAGAGTCTTAGGATCTCATATTCTCATAATTTTCTTTATAGCAGTCTTTGCTTGTGGGGTTATGAAACCAACTATAATATTTTATAAAGTTTAAATTGGTATGAGTCTTAGCAGTGTAAAATGCACAACATCTCTGAATTTTAGACAAGTCAAATTCATATATATTTTGAGTCTCTTTATGTCAGTATAGTATCCACGGAAATGGGCAGAAGGTGGTGTGATAGCATAAGTCATTGATTCACAGAAGTACAGACTTAATATGCTCTATGTGCATCTTTTGGCTTCTTCCAGTGTGTTTTCCCTGCTTACTGCTTTTCTGACATATCTTTGGAATATGGTCTTCTCTTTGCTACTTCAATGTCATGCTAAGGTATTGAAATATATTATGGACATACATGAACAATATAGATTTCTTTTTGTGGGAGTTTAGGGTTAGAAGTGGTTTGCTGCATTTCCAAAGTTTTGACCAAAGAGAAGAACAAAGAATCCTTCTTATGAAACTTGCAAATCTTATCATCCTTTCTTATTTCCATATTATTAGCATAAAGCTAATAATAAGTATCTGTCCTAATCTCCTTATGGGTTTTCCAGGGCCATCTCTGTTTCTCCCTTCCTCTTTTTCTTCCTTTCCCTCTTTTCTTTTCCCTCCACTCTGTTCCTCTCTTCCTTCCTACATTTCTTTTTTCTTTCCATTCTCTCATTTTTTGAATGATCATATGTCTTTTTAAAGATAATACATAAGTCTATTATCCCATTGAACAGCAAGTAAAAAAAAGAACTAAATTTAATAAAATGAATTCTGGTGAGTATCATCTAAATATTAGCCTGCTACACCTGCTGTGTTCATATATAACTCAGAACTAAATAGAGGATGTAGGAACACATCAGAAGGTAATGAAAGTTGCTGAAATAAATACAGTAATACTGTCACATTTATTCTATGTTCTTAGAAAAGATCTTATATCTGTGGACCTAGGAAAGTTGTGTCTGTGCACAGAAAAGGTAAAAGATAAATGGAGAATAATTAGGAAAGTATGTACAGGAAAGGTAATGAGTGAGAGAGGAGCTGAAAGAGAATTAAGTAGAATATGGATGTTGAGAGCTGAGGAAGGCTTTAGAACTGCCATACTTGACTCCCTACCTCACCATCTTCAAGTGAGCCCAACAGATAAATTCCATTTTTATCTTCTCAAGTATAATGTCCAGATGGCATGAACTCTCTAACAAGTAAATTTATTCTATGTGTTTTGTTATATACAGGGCACAATTTGAAAAGTTCACACCTTTCAATCTGGTGTTCTTTGTGGACTCTTCTTCCTTTGAATTCACCAGGAATATGCCATGTAAATGTCATTCTAGTAATTTTAAAATAAATTAATGGTACTGAAGTTCAAGTAAAAGAAGGAAGACAAAAGACAGGCATTGGGCAACATAGGGGAATAAAACAGGAATGTCCAGATGATTACATTCCTTCAATATGATGGTAGGATGTCTACTTTAGTCATCTTGTTGACTGAACGTGTATGATGTCTCCTGGGTGCCCAGCATGCTAGCTACTTGGTGCTGAGACTTGAAAACTATTTCTCAAGGTCAGGAAGTCCAAGTCAAAATCTTAAAAGCTATTTATGTGCAGATGAGTGATCTCTCGTCTGTAAAATGTTAATACAATCTCTCACTTCACAGACTTACTTTGAAGATTAAATAAAATAATGCACATGATGCTTAGAGGAGAGATTGGTTTATAAGGGATGCCCTATTATATTCGATACTTCTTATCCCAGGTTAGAAGAAACTCAGTCACTTCTCAAGGCATATGAATACAAAGAGATAAGAAAAGGCATCATAAAATAAATTATATTTAAGTTTATTTTTTTCTTATGAATTTTACTTTTATATCTCTATTTTTATTCAAAATGGTACGTACCTAGTATAAAAACTTAAATATCAGGGAAAAGTTATAATTAACAGTAGTAAGACTTAATATTAATTGAGGTAAACTTTGTATGTGCTTCTATGCCTAAGATTTATCATAACACCATAGTTTGACATTAGTTTTATTAAATTCTCAAAACAATCCTATGAGACATTTTATTATTTTTCTCTAACTCAGAGTTGAGAAAACCAAATCACCAAAACATTACCTAAATACTCCTGAGTTCCACAGGTCTCTAAAGAAGGAAACAATAAATAAATAACAGGCAAAATCCTACCATAGATAAATAGTCATTGATCATGCCTGAGCTAATTTTATACTTAGAATATAAAATTTATATGTATAGGAAACACCATATATATGTATATGTTGTTGCAAGCAGGTTCTCTCTCATGCATTTTTTCACAGTAGCATTTCAAACAGCATCTTTTATAGAAACAATCACAAATAAACAACTTCACATTTAGTGACTATACAGTGTTCCATTGTACATTTCACTCATTTATTTATTCATAATAGAAATGCAAAATTGTTTCTAAATATAGATTTTTTTCATGAAAAGCATTAAAATTAATATCCTCATGAAAATAGAGTTCCTCTAAAATTGCCAATGTAAGTTGACTTAATCAATCAAAACTGGTAGAATTTATTAAAACATAGTGAAAAATTCCTTTTAAAACACTAGAATATAATTACAAAGCTATTTAAAATTAGCCTTTCCTTTTACCCTTGCTTTCCCTTGCTTCTTGGTCAAATCTCTGCAATATAAATTGTCTAATCCCATTCAAGTTACTGAGCAAACTTTATCCCAAACCTGGACAAATATATACATATTCAACAGACACACACACACACACACACACACACACACACTCAAACACACACAAACACATACACACTTATATGTGTGTGTGTTTGAGTATGTGTGTGTGTATAAATGTATATATTTTACATATAAAAATAAATGTATATTAAGGATAGTTAATATATGTACATTATATATATACATACATTATATATATATATATAATGTACGTTTATTAACTATCCTTAATACACGTATTAAGGATAGTTCTGACAACATTTTGCTGGTGACCAATGTGACATTTTTATCAAGCATAAAAATAGTTTTAAGTTTTATTCTTTAACTTAACATTGAATCTGCATTTAGAGCAAAATATCACATTGGAAACATTGTTTCTTATTCCATAAAATTTGTGGAAAACTAAAAAATTGTTCAGAATCTTCTTAAATCTTTCATCTGAATTTAATATCTTTAAAATACAAATCTTACTAAGTCATTTCTTTTAAATTTTATAACCAGGTACCATTACAGCATGAAGCTAGGTTCAGAAAGTAAAAGTGAGGACATTCCAAGCTGAAGAAACCAATATTCAGAATCATTTACAAATACATAGAAACATAAACATTGTGGGATATGCTTGAACATTCACATTGGTAAACATGCTGTTGGACTTCATCACATTTATGGAAAGGTATAGAAATACAGACAGTTGACAAGAAAGATGGGACCTGTCTTCCAGAATGCAAATTTACCAATAATATTCTGCTCCATCACAAATACTTCTTTTTCTATTATTATACATATATTTAATGTTCACAAAATATTCTTTGTCAAAACAATGCATATGAGAGAAAAAATAACAATAAAAGGAAATATTCTTAAATTATATCACTGGTACTTTAAGTTTACATATAAACACTAATATAATAATAAACAGTAATTTAATAAATTTGATGAAAATCCACTTGTTTTAATCAGGTTTTTTTTTTAGAGAAGGAAAAATGTATTTGGAGCTCATAATTTTAGAGGGCTTAGTCTCTAGGCATTGATCTGGGATCAAGATGGGACAGAATATCATGGTAGAAGAGTGCAGTAAAGGAAAGCTAGTCAGGACATGGCAACCAAGAAGCAGAGAGAGAGAATGGCCACCAAGAAGGAGAGACAGAATGAGAGAAGAGAGAGAGAGAGAGAGAGAGAGAGAGAGAGAGAGAGAGAGAGAGAGAGATCAATCCACTGCTTTCACCAAGGGCAAATGTATATCCCAAGGCACACCCTAATCACCCACCTCCTCCAGCCACACACAACCTGCCTACAGTTACCAACCAGTTAATTCTTATCAGAGGATTAATGTATTGATTAGGTTAAGACTCTCAGAACTCAATCATTTTATCTCTAAACTTTCTTACATTGTCTCCTACACAAGCTTTTGGGGGATACCTCATATCTAAATCATAACAATGCTTTAACAAAAATGGATGATTTTCTTTTAAAACATATTCTGGTAAGTTTACTGGGGAGCCAAGCTTAAGTGAATTTGAATATTTTCATTTTTGTTTATTGTTTTGTGACTGACTTTGAATTGTTTCCTGAAATGGGAATGAACAAGTCGGTAAGAGATTTTAGTAAACATTTGTTTATTCTCATAGTCACTAAATAAAATAGAACTTCACTTAAAGAAGGAAGAAATTTTTTAAAATTTAAAGTGAGGGAGAAAAATATAATGCCAAGGTTTGAAGTGTTTTAAATGAGTCAAAGGGTTCAGGTTTAACTTTCCACAAAATTACTTTTTTATCTTACAAGTTTTATGTTTGATCTCCATGGTTCTCCTCTTTCCTAGAAGTCTCTACTATTTCTCAAATTTTATAAATCTTAGGTAATCTTTATTAAAAAGTAAATGAATAAATCTGGCAAAATAAATTGGATTGATTTTACAGAGTTAGTTTCACTATCCTTCATATTTCTCAAGAATTCTAAAGTGATGAGTGTTTTTTAATGACTGTTGTAAAGGTGATAGTATATACCACAAAGCTTAAATTTAAGAAATAATTTAAAAGGAAACTAGATGCTAAGCTTTTAAAATCAGCACTTATTATTTTTGAAATTGTAGGTATCATTCTATGTGACTATGCATGAGTTCTAAACATTATTTTAGCTATCTTTTGTGCTAAAAAGGCTCTAATATGCAATGACAGGCTGGTAATCAGCTCTTGAGATAAATATAATTCTGGATACTTATACTTTTAAATCTTGCCAAAGTCAACAATAGTGAATGCACTACTTTATAGCAAATAATTTTTAACTGTTTTCCAAACAATATTTCACACAAAAATAAGAGACTGATATGGGAATTCAAAATAGAAACATCTGTTTTAAAATTTAAAATGAGAATATTCTAAACCAGAAAAAATATGATAAACTAATCTATTCTGACCCATTCTCAGTCTAAACCTATTTCTACTCCAAAAACTTTGCTTATTTTTTCAAGGTTAGCATACATATGCATGAAAAATGGAAAGGACCTTGATATTTCACATATTTTGACCTTTTTGAATATGCCTCATGAATTTATTTCCACATATTGGCATTTAAGTTGGCGTTCTCACAAGTGAAGTCCACATATTTACTGACCATTTAAATTACTTACCAATATCTCTTTGTAAGAGTGTATTTTATCTTTGTTTTTGTCTACAGATGACTTTTGTTTATTTTTATTTTAGAATAAATCATTAGCCATTCTATAAGCATGTTTTTCTCTGTAGATCATATTGCAAACCAATTACTAATATCTAGAGCTCTCACGTATAGAGTGCCCTTTCCTATTCTCCAAAGTTATGCTGAGATTGTGTTTTGTTTTATAGCTCATTTTTTTTACCAAGTGTTTTAGTGTCAATTAAAAAGTATTTAAGTCTGACCCTGTCATTTATTATTATATGAAATCAGAGAGTTTAAATTTTTGAAACTTTCACAAAAACTTTCCTTATCTGTCAGCAATTGAAATAATGATAGTATGTAAGATACAGTAGAGTTCTACAAACATAGCCATTGTTTATATTATTACTAATGTAATTATCCAGTGAGATTTACATTAGACTTTCTTTCCCAGTTCAATGAAAGAGCTATATTATTAAGATCCATAACAAACAAACAAACAAAAACAACTCAGTAACCATAGTTTTAGGACAGACTTGGAGCATGAAACTAAAATATGTACATTAAGGATCTATGAACATGAACATGAGAGACTGAGGTAACCAGGAACAAATTTCTATCACCTTATTATTAGTACTGATGCTACTTTTTTTTTTTTTTGGTCTTTGGCTTTTAAAAATCTGAGCATTATGATTATGTAATACTATTTTCAACTTCATTTTCTTTCAAATAATATTGTTAAGTGTCTCCCAGAATCCCATATGTTAAAGATTTGGCCCCCAGGTTGGCAGTACTGTGAGTTTGTGGAAATTTAAGAAATAGGGCCTAGTGGGAGGTTTTGGGTTCACTGGGGGTGAGACCTTTAAAGGGATTATGGTACCCTTCTTCCTCTCCTTCTTTTTCACCTGTGAGGAAAAGGGTTTTTGGCCTCCTATTCCTAACAAACTTGTCAGAAGCCTGAAAGCAACAAGACCAACTGAAACCTCTAAAACTGTCTGCCAAAATAAATATTTTTCTTTATTACTTTATTATCCCCGGTATTTGTTATAGTAACAGAAAGATGATTAATGCAATTACTATTGCCATCTTCGCAGTGGGACAAGGTAAAATTGAATTAAAGAAGACATACCCTTACCCCCAAAGATACTTTTTAAATTTATAATCAGTAAATATGACTTTGCCACTCAAAGAAAGAAGAAAGGAGCAAGGGAAATTAACATGTGGAAGTATTTTATCTGTTCTATTAGGTAGTTTCATTTATATCACATTGTTCTCTCAGCAATTCTATTTCCCATGGTAATAATAGATACTTTGTTCACAATAAACTTGCAATGCTCCTTAATAACTTTTGAGAGAGTGAAATCACAAGGGCATTTTGACTCATAAAGTTGGTTTGTGATAGAGCCAAATTTCTATAACTGCAAAGCCATATGATACAGCGGGGATCTAAGTTGAAGTACATGTTAGCTATTATATGAAATAATTCAATGGAAATAATGTAGAAGAAATTGTCCTAATGATGTAATTTATTTCTCTCTGTATCAATAATATTTCTACACATTTTAAGAGGTATATGGCTTTATAAAAATATGAATTAACTAAATATTAAAAAATAGAACACTAATAAATTATTTCTCATAATAAATTTTTAAGCATGTTTCAAGATAACTTCACTTCCATACTATTTTTTATCTTTTGTCTAAATAACAGAAATTTTTAAAATGATTAAGCAAATTTGAATAATTTGTAAGAAATAATGCCATACTACAATGTTAAAATGTGCACAAATTTATCTTCATTATCTAAAAATTCTGGAAAAAAGAAATGCTCAAAACCTATGTTTTCCCTTTATTTTGAAATATTATAGAAATGACTCATTTCTACATGGGAGAATTACATGAAATACATTTGTTCTAATGCACTTGAATTTAAAATTTTATATTAAACACTAGTAATAGAATTATGCATGCAATATTTCTGCTTTCTATTATGCAATGCCTTTTTATTTCTCAGTCATAAATTATATTATTGAATTCAAGGTATTTAAGAATGAAAAGAGTACATTTGCATGTTTTGACTTTATGTGTATATACACTAAGGAATTCACAAACAAATATACAATGATCAGATTGTTAGCATAGGAGATAACAAATTAAGTTTAAGTGACTTCATTGCTGTGGCAAATTTTAATTTAGCAATACTGTATACTAGTAACTAGATCAGTTATAAAGACCATCATGATGAAATGAATAGACAGACTTCTTGCTATATTAGACTTAAACTCGAGTCTGAGAGCTTGGCTGTGAAAGAAAATTTGTATCATAATATATAAAATCACAAATTATGATACTGGTATGCAATATAAAGAAAAGGTAAGTATAGCTTCCCCTAAACAGATCTGATTTATTTTCTTTCTACTAAAACCTCATATAATTCAAACCAAATCTTTCTCTTTTAATGACTTTGTTTGAACCAAAAATATAATAGACATTGTAATGACCTTTGAAAACTCCTTATATTCCACAAATGAACCTCATTTGATCGTGATGTATTTTTACTGATCTTACATTATCTTTCAATGGCTACTATTTTGTTTCTAATTGGTGAAATAATGGTTTAATTCTCTAGAAAGTTTGGAGTTGATTAAAAAATATTTGTAAAAGAAATAATACTAATATCCAAAGTTTATTTTTAAAAAGTTTTCTCTCCAGATAGTATTCATTAATGTTTTGCATATTAATGACTCATATTGTTCTTAATTTTGTTAGCTACTGAGATGCAATATATTTATTATTTCAAAAAAGTGTTTTGTCTTCAACAAATAAATGCATTTTTATTTAGTAATAGTCTTTTAAAAATTTTATTGTTCTTTTTTCTAAATTTGGAAGAGAATATTTGTAATCATTTCTTTGTCTTTACTGAGGTTTATTTTGCCTCATGCATGCCAATTTAGGTCTTTGTGGGAACACTGCTGTGTAAGCTGATTTTTGCTTGCAAATGTGTAAACATTCACAGGTATCACAAGCCAAGTCATTCACTTAACCCTTCCACAAAGTAACAACTGCTTACTTCACTCTTCAGTAGTTCTCTTTTTCAGGTGACATTGGGAGTATAATAAAAGATTTCACTTTGATAAATTTAGGTACCAAGAAAATCTATAATGTAATTCAGCAGCAGTACTCAATAAATTGGATAGAGTATTTCCAAACAAGACACTAAAAGTAAAACTTGCTTTAGAAAATCTTAAGTCACATATAAGTCTGAAAAATCAGGAGAAATATCGTCATCTGCTATAGTATGATTTTCTGTTTTAATTTTAGTTATTTATTTCTCCATAGTCTTTTACAATCTATGGGAATTAATCATGACAATAATATAAAAGTCAATTTTGATGACATATTGTTTTCTTTTTAGTCTTCGACATTCATTTTATCTTAACAAGCTTTGCTTTCTATCCCTATAAAACTGAAATTAAATTGCTTGTGATGTCCTCCCCTAGTGCAAGTCACCGTTTCTGACCTTGGAAGCAGCAATAGATTCTAATTGATCCCCGTGTTTTTGCATCTGTAATACTAAAAGCATTCCTGCCCAGTAGCCACAATGATCTTGATAAATATAAATATGATAATGTCAGATGTAAATATAAATCTGATAATATCTCAATGGCTTTACATTCTCTTAGAGGTAATCTGAAATTATTAACTCAAGCTGAAAGGCCTTATGATGAACAGGCTTCACCTATGACACTAATTTCTTCACCTATCCTACTTCTTCCTTTTTGTACTTTGAACATTCTTCACACATTTCAAACTTTCTTCATCTGAGAACCTTGTACATGTGGTTCCATTTATTTAGAACTTTTATATCTTTGATTTTTTTCCTCTTTTACCAGGTATAAATCTTCTGGGCACTTTTTTCTGAGAGGCATATTATAGCTGTTCAATCTATAGCAACTGCTTTTTCTTTTGTACGATTAATCACAAGTTATAATTAAAAATTTAGTGATATGATTAAGTGTCCTTCACTTTCCTCATAGACCCAGAGTTAGGAATCGAGTTTGTTTGTCCCCCAGTATATATTCAGCATATCCTGAAAAAAAATGTTTTGAAAAATCAAGCCACAGTTTTATTTTGAACATCATAAAAAGTGGATTTTTGAAATCTATTCACAGTTTAATCACTACTTAGTAATTAAACTGATATCTAGACACAATTATCTTTATTATTACTAATTTTTAGTACTGGGCATTAAAATCAGAGGTATTCTTCTACTTACCTATATCCCCAGACCTATTTTATTTTTGTTCTAAAGCAAGATCTTATTACATTGTCCAGGCTGGCATTGAACTTGAAAACCTCCTACTTCTACCTCCATGAGTATTGTTGCAATGACTTAATACAATTTTTTAAAGTATATGAGAGATTGACATGTGTATATATGTGCAAAGAAAACACAAATATAAAAAATAGGATATCATCAAATGTTAACATACAAAATACATATTAGTAGTAAGTTGAAGATTAAAACAGAATTCTGGAGAAATATAGCTGCTCTCAGTCCTAGAAGAGAAATGGCCCTCCTGGGTCATTGTAAAGAAGATGCTATGCCAATTAATGACTCATATCCTCAAAAATAGTTCCACAGTAAATACAATAATGAGCTTCATGGGGATGTGTATTCACTCCATCAATATAGGCTGATGGAATAAAAGCAAAGTTCTTCTATCTAGAATGAAAATGATGTGGCCCCCAAAAACTGATGGAGAACTACCAGTGGAGTTTTAATTGAATCACTTTGAGTAAATGTAGTTACCAAGTTAAATTCAAATAACAAATAAGTATCAAATTTAAGTGGTTGTTTCTTCTTTTAAGTTGCTGATTTTTGTTCCTTGAATATACTATAGTGAGTGGTAAGAGCAGCTAACAATTGATAGATCAATTTATTCTAGTGAGGTTGATATGACAAGTATAAGAGTATTTAGGGTCACTAAAACCACATCTTTCTTTAGTTTTAGAATGTGAAAAGGATCCCTTCATATTGGTTTTAACCCTTATGTATATAGCATGCTATGTTTAACTTGTTCCTTGTAAACTATAATTCAAAAGGGCTATTAAAAATATTAGTATCCTTGTGTTAAAAACGATTTGGTCATCTTCCAGGTAAGAAAGTTTTATTGCACTGCAAGATCAATACTAGGGTGTTTGAAGCAATTTAGGCTCATTTTTATTTCTTGAATTCTCAAAACATTTTAAAAGAGCCTTTCAAATATATACAAGTAGTCAAACTGGTAGGCTCAAATTCAAGTCAGATACAATGCTATAAAATGACTAACTTGCTAATCTTGACCAGTAAATTTAATAGGGAAGCTTAGATGATATCATGCACTATCTGAACAAGCTATAAATTAAAAGACTCAGCAGCCTCATTAGTCTCTGCATCAAGAGCTCAGAGGCTAATGATCTCACACATACCTAAAATAAGTCAGACGGAGAAAGGAAGAACAGTTCTTTACAATGCTGTCACCCTGAAGCAATGCATATCACCATTAACTGGTTATTTATTAATGAGAAAGGTTAAAAACTCTATTTTACTTTCTGCATTTGTTCCTTAACTCAGATTGCTAAAAACTCTATTCAAGTTTTATACATTATTTCCTAGAGTCAGATTGCTGAAACTTGAGGCATTTTGGTTTGAATTACATCAAAATAGCCACAACAATTATAACACAGAGGGAAAGCTGTTTCTGATAAAAGTGAAGCTATATTGAATAGTACATTTGGCTTGAACCTGTCACAGTAGGTTGCATGTGGCTGAAATTGAATGTTATATAAGTCTTTAATGAAGATGTGACTGAAAATTATTTAAGAACAAGGAAAGTAAGCTAAAGTTAATATTAGCTTTTCTCAATCATTTAAAATTGTTTCTTAGAACAAGAGCTCATAACCAATAAAGCTTTTCTAATGTCTTGTGCAAATGACAAATAGCAGTGTTTCTGAATGTTTTTGCAAACAGTAGAAAACAATAAAGACAACTTCCTGTAATCCTAAAGCCAATAAAGAAGAAAAATTATTTCAGAGGCATATGCTAGGAATAGTTTTTTTTTGTCACTGAAGGAAAAAATAAATGATTGACAATAGATTCAATTTATGAACATGTGCATGGAAAATGTGTGATAACTCTGTAATTAAATTGTAGACAACAGCACATTCCCAAGAGAAAGGTGGCACATAATGTGATCAACAGCTTGGTGAAATCATCCAGCTTGACACATCGTCTAGAATATGATAAAATAAGTAAGAATAAATTATGGTTTTCAAGCTGCATAAATAGAGGATAAAGAGAAAAAACAAAAGGATATTACTATTAAATAATTACTAATGTTTTCATTTTAATAAAATAATATTATTATGAAATAATTAACTGTTTTCATTTTTAATAAAGTGATTTAGTTACCTGAACACTCTAACAATTAAAGGAACACAATATTAAATAACATTTTTATACTTATCTATATATGCAGAACACGTATATGGCTAGAAAATTAATGCATCTAAATAGCTAAGTTTACCCATTGGAGACTTTACAATGGAAGTAAACTGTAGAATTCTACAATATGAATTGTAGAATATGAATTCTACAATTTTCTATCAGAGTATACTAAAACTAAGTAACTCAAATATCTTTGAACTATGTCTATAGTTTCTCACCCTAACATGGAGATATTAATAAAAATAGATACAGAATTATGGTGAAAACTAAAATATCACATTAAAAATGTTGTTATATACTAGCTGCTCATTATTTTTTTAAATACAAGCTCCAGAACAGTCTAAGCAATTCTGAGCAATAAAAGCAATGTGCTGAGAGCCATTGCCAAGTAGGAATGATGCATCGAAATTTTCTTGTCAGCCTACCCCATGTTGCTTAGAGGAAGGATTCTCCATTGTGGAAATGGGCTTGCCTTTGGACCCAGGTCATTTGCAGTGACATTGCATGTATGCTTGAGTAAGGTGACCTTGCTCAAGGACGAGGGCGGATCCGGATTTAGGGCGGATCAGGTTTTATGGAGTATCCTGCTCCTTGGGTTTAGGGAGGTTCCAGGTTTAAGGTGTACCCTGCTGCCTCAGGCACGCCGGATCCTTGAGTTCCCTTTGAGTTCTCTGTGGGATTCAAAAAGTATTTGGGATTCAAAGCCTGGTGGAGTTTGTGGATTTTGCAGCAGAACGTGTGTAGAGTGCTGGTGTGAGTTTGGGAATAAAGGATTGCTGTTTGAATCTACAAGGCTGTGAGTGGCTCGTGATTTTGTGCCCAGCCAGACTGCGGCAGCAATGTTGGAAACATCACAACTCCTGACTTTAAATTATGATACAGAACTATAGTAGGAAAGGCAGCATAGTTCTGCATAGTAACAGACATGTAGACCTGGAATAGACTAAAATGGAATAGACTAGAAAATACCGAGACAAACACATACAGATAAAGTCATCTGATCTTTGACAAAGGCACCAAAAACATGAGTTGGAGAAAAGACAGACGTTTTAATAAATGGGAGAAGTTGATATTCATATGTAGAATAAGATAAATAGACCTCTCTCACCTTGCGCGCAAAAATCAATCAAAAATGGATAAAAAAAAAAAACAAACCTTGGGAATTAGGTCAGAAACTTCAACCTCTAGAAGAAAACATAGAGTCAATATTTGGTTATGTAAGTTCAAGAAAAACTGTCTTGGTAAGGCTCCTAAGGCTCAGAAAATAAAGAAAAGAATAAATGGGATGGCATCAAATTAAAAAGCTTCTATACAGTAAGGGAACAATTAAGGGTGTAAAGAGAGAGCCTACAGAATGGGAGAAAACTTTTGCCAGCTACCCTTTTAAAAGAGGATTAATGTCCAGAAAACATAAAGAATTTAAAGATACTACACACACACACACACACACACACACACACACACACACACTCACACACACACACCAGTTAATAAATGGACAAATGAACTGAGTAGACAGTTCACAAAAGAAGAAATACAAGCGGCCAAAAAATACCTAAAAAGTATTAAAATATCTTTAGCAATGAGCGAAAGGCAAATCAGAATTACACTGATATTTCATTTCACCCAGTTAGAATGGCAATCATCAAGAATATACATAAGAATAAACATACCAGTGGTAGGATTGTAAAATTAGCTTAACTATAAGGATCACTATGAAGGATTTTTAAAAGACCAGAAATGGATCTCCATATTACCCAACTATACCACTGTTCTATGTTTATACAAAAGAATAAAAATTAGCATGCTATGATGACATATGCATACCCATGTTTATTATAGCACCATTAACAATAGCCAAGTTATTGAATAGCTTCGGTGTCTGTCGACAGATGAAATGATAAAGAAAATATGGTAGTATACACAATAAAGTTTATTCAGCCATAAAGAAGAATAAAATTATGTAGAATGCAGAAAAATTGATAGAACTTGAGAACATTGAGATTAGTCAGATTCAGAAAGTTAAGGTTGTTACGTTTTCTTTCATACATGAAAGCTAGCATGAGACAGTAAAGGGACCTCATGAAAACAGAAGAGATACCAGAAGAATAGAGCAAGCAGAGAGAAAAGGAGGGAAAATGATAGAACATAGGAGAAGGATGTGAACCCAATTTTGAGCTGTGCATGTGTGAAAATATCACAATTAATTCCATTATTTTGTATAATACAATGCACCACTAAAAATGACTAAATAAGATATAGTTTCTATTTGAACTTTATTCATACAAATGTTATCTGTGGTCTGGAAGATTCAACCAAATAGAATTATCATCTTTTTAAAAAAGTTTTCATCCATCAAAATCATTGTAATTAAAATTTGTCTTATATTTTAAGTCACATTACTTTTAAAACTTGCATACAAACATAAAACTCTACCTATTTATTGGGTACCAGGTGATGTTTTGATGTGTATGCATTGTAAATGTTTTAGTCTGGTTAAATATGTGTGTCTCCTTTAATATTTATCATTTACTTATGGTGAAACATTTATAACTCTCTTCTACTTTTTTGAAAGATAAAGTTCATTATTGTTATCTGCAGTCATCCTACTATACAACAATAGCACACCAGAATGTCTTATTCCTATTTGACTATAACTTACTGTCCATTGATCATCCTTCCCAGTCACCCCCCTTGAATATATATATATATATATATATATATATATATATATATATATATCCATTTATCATTTGAAGTCATTTTCAGTTTTTGTGAATAGTCCTGTAATAAACATGGAAGTGTTGATGTCTCTTTGACATCAACATATCATATTGACTCAATCTTTGACATATTGGCTCAATTTCCTTTGGCTATATATCCAGTGCAGTAGCTGCCAGTCTTTTGTAGTTTTTATTGCAGTGCAGAGGAACGAACACAGGGCTGGACATATGCTAAGCAAACACTCTAGCCGAGCTACATCCTTAACCCCAGATCATATGGTTGTTCCATTCTTACCTTTCAAAGACCACTCCATAAGGTTTACCATAATAATTATACCAATTTACATTTCCACTACTAATGTGCAAGTATACCTTTTTTTTTTTCCAAATTGGCCAGCACCGTTTTTTTCATAGTAAACATTTCTGCAGGGGTGAATGATATCTCATTGTGATTTTTGATTTGCAATTCCTGGTGACAGTGAGGCAGAGAGAGAGAGAGAGAGAGAGAGAGAGAGAGAGAGAGAGAGAGAGAGAGAGAGAAAGAGTACTGCTGGCTATGAACATGTCTTCTTTAAAAAACAAACAAACAAACAAACAAAAAAAACATCTGTTTTGGGGGCTGGGGATGTGGCTCAAGCGGTATTGAGCTCGCCTGGCATGCATGCGCCCCGGGTTCGATCCTCAGCACCACATACAAAGATGTTGTATCCGCTGATGACTAAAAAATAAATATTAAAATTCTCTCTCTCTCTCTCTCTCTCTCTCTCTCTCTCTCTCTCTCTCTCTCTCTCTCTCTCTCCCCTTCTCTTTAAAAAAAAATAACATCTGTTTAGGTCTGTTGTCCATTTTTAAATGAAATTTTTTTCTATTTAATTTTTGGAGTGTTTGTATATTCTGGAAGTATAGTTTGCAAATATTTTCTCCCAATCTTTAGGTTGTCTTTTCAAGGTGTTGTTAACTTTGTTGTGCAGAAACTATTTAGTTTGATAAAAACACCTTTGTCTTTTTAAAGGCAATGAATATAAATCATTTCCATTCAAACACTTGGACTTTCTTGGTTTCTAATTTTATTGTAATTCCATTCTTTTTCTTACAAAAGTCTTTTGATTATAAAGTTGTTTTGAAATGATATCAACTTAACTTTAATCATAAAGATAGGAAAAGATGAACAAAAGATATAAAAAATTTACTGAAAAAATCTATTACTCCTCACATTATGAATTTTTATTGTCTTATTTTACATATTTCTATATTTCCTATTTCTTAAAATATTAAGTAATTATTATGTTTAATTGTTTTGTTTTCCAGTTTTCATATAACAATATGAATGATTTATTTACCATATTTATAATATTAGAGAATTTGGACTTTGCATGCTTTACAGTGAGTTTTAAACCTTCCCATATTTTTTCTTACTTCTTAGCATCTTGACATTTCTTTCCTTCAGCTTAAACAATTAGCCATTTTACAGAGGATAATTCAGTTGTGACAAATTTTCTCAGCATTTATTTATCTGGGAATGTCTTATCTTTCCCTCCTATGGAAAGAATACCCTTGCTGGTTATACTATTCTTGGTTGACATCTGTTTTTGTTTTTTTTTTCTTTCAGTACTATGAAAATCTCATCCTGATCCCTCTTGGTCTACAAAGATCCTACTTAGTAGTCTGTTGTCCTTTGAATTAAGACACACTTATATGTAATATCTTTCTTTTTCTTTTCCTTTGCCTCATTGAGAATCTTTATCTTTAGCCTTTTAGAGCTTGATAATTTGTCTTTTTGTTTTTATCTTTTGTTTTTAGATATATATAACATTAGTGTGCATTTTGACATATTATACATACATGAGGTACAACCCATTATAATTTTTAAAAAATTATGTTTTAATTGGTTATACATGACAGTGGAATGTACTTATTCACTTTCATATATCATACATAAGTGAGGTATAACTTCTCATTTTTCTGACCATGTTATAGAATCATATCAGTCATGAAGTCATATATGCACATAAAGTAATGTCAACTTCATTTTACCATTCTTCCTATCCTCATATCCCCTCCCCTCTCTTCACTCCCCTCTACCTAATTTAAAGTAGCTCTATTCACTAGTGCACCCTGCTTATTGTGAATTAGCATCCATATATTAGAGAAAACATTTGGTCTTTGGTTTTTGGGGACTAGCTTATTTTTATTTTGATCCCATTCTTGTGGTTGAACAAGATGTGGTGTTACACTGGTCATGCATTCATATATGAGCATAGGAAAGCTATGTCTGATTCACTCTACTGTCTCCTATCCCCCTCCTTCATTTTTCTCTGTCTAATCCAATAAACTTCTATACTTACCCTCCCTACCCTCACTGGTTATGGGTTAGCCTCCACATCACGGAGAAAACATTTGAACTTTTGCTTTTGGGGATTGGCTTAATTTCACTTAGCATGATACTCTCCAGTTCCATCCACTTACCAGCAAACACTAAATTTCCATTCTTCTTTATTCCTGAGTAATGTGTGTGTATGTGTGTGTGTGTGTGTGTGTGTGTGTGTGTGTGTGTGTGTGTGAATATCTATATCCATATATCTATATCTATATCTCTCTATATATGTATTCATATCACATTTTCTTTATCCATTCATCTGTTGAATGGCACCCAAATGGGTTCCATAGCTCGGCTATTGTGAATTTAGCTGCTATAAACATTGACGTGGCTGTGTCACTATAGTATGCTGATTTTAAGTCCTTTGGTTATATATGCTAATGAGTGGGAAAACTGGGTCACAAGTAGTAGTTTTGAGGCATACTCAGTCCAGTGGAATCTGGTGACTTTTGACTTTCCTATACCTGGGAATATTTGTAATTTTTCTAGGTTTGGGAAAACTTCTAGAATTGTCTATCTAAATAAGCCTTCCACCCCTTTGAAATTCTCAAGTCCCTGTTGAACCCTAATAACTCAAATGTTTACTCTTAATTATGTCCCAAATTTTCCATAAGTTTTTTTCTATTCCTCTTCCTTCTTTTTTTCCTCCTTCTTACTGTATATTTTCAAATAGCTTACCTTTGAGCTAATTCTTTCTTCTGTTTGATCTGCTCTCCTATTGCTGTTTTCTATCATGTTTTTAATTTTGCTGAGTATATTTTTCAGCTCAAGAATTTGTTTTTTTTTCTAAAGGTATTTCAATCTTTCTGTTAAGTTTCTCTGTTAAAATATTGAACTGTTTCTGTTTTCTTGAAGTTCATTGAATTTCCTAAATACAGCTATTTTGAGTTCCGAATCCAAGATTTTGCAGTCATTATTTGTTAAATACTTAATAACTGGCACCTTATTTTGACCATTGGGTGAGGTAATGATTCTCTGAAAGTCCTTCATGCTTGTTAGCACATTATATAATCTATTCATTGAAGGATTAAGTGTTATTCCAGTCTTTATAATTTGTCTTGGTGCTTGTCCTTCCAGGAATAGTAATCAGAGTGCTTATTCTCCTGGAGCCTTTGGATACTTCTACGATTTCAATATTCAAAGGCACCCTAATTCAGGCTCATTATAAATTCATTTTAGTGTTTTGCTGTTGTACCATGAAAGAGTGCTCCAAGCCCAGTTTGTCCCAAATCTGCAGTTATTCAGAGTGAACTGGAAGAGTACCTAAAATGGGTAGTCCACCAACATCAGCCACCACCTATGGTTGGAATAGGCCCAGATGCCTTGACCATAACCATTGGTATATGGTCAGGTATTATGTGATTCTGTCCACTTCTGGGTATTACAGTGGAGGCTCCTATGCAATGACTTGTTGCCTACATTCTTTTTCTTACCCTGAGTAGACAATTGCTATTTTTGTGTTGTGCTGCCTGGAGATTAGGGAGAAATGAGATGAGTGTTCCCATGGCCACTAATGATACCATGCTGGATAACACAAACAGCCCATAGATCATGGAGAGCAGTGTAGTAGAAGCTCAAGACTAAGACCTATGCTACTATGTGTGCCTGTTGCTGAGGTGGGATAATGGCCTGAGATTTCTACAGTCCACACATGTGACACAGACCATCAGAAATCTAACCCACTGAAGCCATGAGTCTCCATCTGGTACTGGAGCAAGTTCAGACGTTCTGCCCATGGAAACTGGCTAGGAAATAGGGAACACTGTGATCTGCCCACTGTGAAGTTTTACCAGTCTAGCAGTGGATTTTAAAACAGTTTTGTGTCCTCAATTTCCTTCCCTACCACCAACTTTTAGTCCTTGATATTCTGCCCAAGTTTGGAAGATAGGGGTGGAGTGTCTTGTCTATCCAAGCTGATATACACTGTATCACACCTGAGTTTCATTGATGCAGGTACCAGCACAGTCTGGGAATATACATTATGCTTGCATTCTGACCAGCAGTGAAGCAGTTCACTACTGGAATAAATCCCACTGGGAAAATAGATCTATTTGACTCCAGGGAAGATGTAAAAGCTATGTCTGGGGCTAGGGTTGTAGCTCAGTGGTAGAGCACTTGCCTTTCATGCATAAATCCCTGGGTTCAAACCTCAGCACCATATAAAACTAAATTTTAAAAATGGATTTTTTTTAAAGCTATGTCTGTGTGGGCTAGACTGAGGATATACCTTTGGACATCCCCTGGTGCTGGGTATCACGAAGACAGTACAGACTCTGAGCTCTAAGGCAAAGACAGGTATCCATTTCACTGCCTTAAGACCCAATGAGAGGAGCCTTGCTTCTTTCCATACTGCCCAAGACTGGGGGAGAGAGAATCCCAGTGTTACCTTGGCTGCCCAGCATCCAGAAGTTCAGTCCACAGGTATGGCTTCAGAATACATACTGTGGAGCTCTTCCTGCTACTACCTTTCACTGTGACAGACGGCAATGAGCTTCCTCTCCCTTGCTCATGCTCAGCTGTTTTGTTATGGGGAAGAGGGTAAGGTGAACAGTGCTTTCTTTCCTGGCTTCTTCAATATGCTTTTTCTCATTAAATACTAAAACCAGATTCTGTGTTCACTCCCTGGTTTCCCTAGCTCTTGTGAAGGCAGATCAGGATGTGAATAGCTGTTTGAAATGATTGCTCTTCTGGGGAGGTCACTGGAGCTTCTTAATTACCATCTTGTCTGCAATTCTCATTTAAATTGTAATGAACACTCGGGTTTGTTTTTCTTTTTCTTAAGATATTAAAATTTCTAAATAATTTATATATTTCCTTCGTAGGCCACTGTCTTTCATCTATCTATACACGCAGAGTATTTCAGGTTAAGCCTTAGGTTTATTACACATAAAAATAATAGAGCAACTTCATGTTTTAAATACCAGAACAGAAAGATTGAACACAAAAACACTTTTCAAATCATGTTTACTCTTCATTTTACCAGAACCACAGGAGTGAGACTAAAATAAATGACTCATACAGATGAAAATAAACTTGGACTTCAAACATAATCACTCTGTGTTTCCAAAATCCAAACACCAAATTTGGGGTTTATCTAGGAAGCTGCTGTGTTTTGTTTTGTTTTTTAACATCATGGATGAGACACTTATGTCAACATAGTACAGTCTGACTCCAAAATAAAAACTAATATTACTATACATGATGAAATTAATGAATATATCTTGTATGTTGGTGCTTAGTCAAAAAGTAGAACATGAATAAAAATATGAATATAAAAAATAATCTCTTCTAATTTGCATACTTGCTAAGGGTCATGAAACAGCATTTCCAAACTGCCGAGGCTCTGTCCACTTATGGTTCAAATCATTTTTTGCAATTCAAGCATGTTGGTTAGTCTCCATTGAAATACATCTTGTCAATAATATTCCTTTTTAAAAGGACACATTAAATTCCAACACAGTAGGAAAGCTTTTCTATTTGCTTTTAATTTAACCATGTTTAAGTAAAATTATGTATGAGAATATTCTGAACCATTTTGTCTTTATTTTTCATCAGTATATACAAGAATGTATGCAGTTTGCAAAACCATCACTGTTGTTTACAGAAAATGTATCTTTGATTTTCTCAATGTCTTTAAATTCTTTCTGACATGTAAATCCCTAAGGTTAAAATCCCATTTAAAGTTCACATTTGAGTTTATAATGGTTTTACTTGTGTCCTGGTTCAGATTTAATCAGAATGTAAAATAAAAGGAACACATAACCTTTTACATCTAAAATAGATTATATAATGTTTGTAATTAATAAGCATTACCTCATGGGTAAATGGCATTCTGCATGGCAATTTTATAGCATCATTAATATCAATGGTAAATGTCAAAATACTCAAATGTCAAAGCTTTTCTTTACAAGTACTCTACTTAACAACAAATGGTGTGGCACCTGTGAATTTATAATAACATTATATTGGGATTTGGGAAAAGATTCACAGACATATGATCGAGTTAATATCAGCTTAACTTGTATCAGGCCTCCCAGCATTTGTGTTTGGAAAATGTGAAACTTTTCCTGAACTTGTAATGTCAATGTAGAGCCCAATAGGGTACAGTGATGTTTTAACATTTACTCTGCCAGACAAAATAAGAATGGCCTAACTATTTGCCAAGCATGATTCAAACTAAATTGCTGGGCTATGACAGTTTGTAGCCCAAAGTTTTACTAAATGAGTCCTCTGTCCATTGGAAAACGGATATAGTTAATTGTTCTATGTTTAGAACTTCACATTTGTGCCATATTCTATTTTATTTCTACAAGTAAAACCTGGTTACTTGAATACACATATCTTTGAGCATTTACCAATGTAGTCAGTTTCTGCCATCTTTTATAACATGTGTCCCAGAAGAAACTGCTGCATCCTGTGCTCTCTCTTCTCAGTATTATTGTGCCACTCCAATCTAACTAACAGTCCTGTTCAACCGCTCCTGTCTTCTGTCTTTTTCCAGAAATGGGGAGTAAAGCCAGGAAGCCAGGGGTGCTCTACTACTAAGCTATATCCCCAGTCTCTCTTTGTGTCTGTATGTGTTTGTGTGTGTATGCATATACATATTCGTGTGTACCTATATTCTTTCTTGTTTCATTTGAAATAGGGCCTGTTTCCCAGACTGGTCTTGAACTTGCAATCATGCTGCCTCAGGCTCCAGAATCACAGTCTATTTTTTAAGGGTCTTCATGACATACTAACAGACCTCTTACACCACTTAGAACTTTATAGCACCTCATTTTCTTTCTTTTCATTTTTCATTTCTTTTTTTCTGTCCTTTCACAGAATTTTTAAATTCTTATTTGTGTGTTAGGCACAGTGCTAGATATTACTGATAAATCATTAAATAAAATGAAATTTCTGCTGTCAAGAAGATTTTAACCTCTACTTTGTACCTTGTCACCAGTTTTGAAAATGCATCTATCATCTTATATATTCTGGTTTCTAGCTTCTTTGATCACACTTTTGTTTCATGCTCCCTGTCCACATCCTGGTTCATAATAATACTAATTTACCATTAAATGTTTGCTGAATTTCAATTTTTAAACCTAGCAGCATTTTCTCTCAAAAGTAGAAGCAAATTTCATCAAAATATGCATACCTGAATTAGGCAAGTAATCATGAGGAGCACCAAGGAAATACATTTTCATTATTGACTTATATGCTTACCATTAACTTCTCTTGTGTGGAATGTATAAATTATCTTTGAAACTGCATCTCTGTTTATCAGAATGCTTTGTTACCAATTCAGTTAATGTGTCTTAAGAATGATAATACCCTAAAACATGACTATATCCCTACTATTAAACAAAGTAGGTAAAAAAAAGTTCAGATGTCAAAAAATATTGTCTGTCACATATATCTCATATCTGTAAAGATAAATACAATTGTATATCTATCATAGACACTTAGAGTAAATAAAAAAGGCAATCTTACAATGTTAGGAAGAGCACTATTTGATTTTTTTATTTTTCTGTGCAATGTTCCAGACCAATGAACATTGGCTGTGACAGAGTGCCTGAGTCCTGAATCACCTTTGTCCCTTATGTGAGTCTATAGAATTTCCAGACCATGACAAATAACTAGCAGATATACATCTTGTCCTCTCTTCTGAAAATCCTTTTGGGTAATGATTCCCCCTTATCATTCCTGAAATCACCTCTTCCTTCTTGTGTTGCTAAAATTAGATATAGTAAGCTATTCAAAAAGAAAATCAGCAAAGCATTTAAAAATATAGTCCTAAAAGAAGGAAATATTTGCCCTCAGTGTTCAGGAACTAGAAAATATATACTCATAAAATTGCTAGTTTAAGTACACATAATCTTAAAAACTGGCAATTGATCCAACGAATCATAAAATGCTTTTCTTGTAAAAGTCATAGGAAATAGATTGCTACAAGTGAAAAACAAAACAAAACCAAGCAAACAGTATTTAATTTCTAAGGTAAAAAAATGTATAAATATTCTCAGAACAATAAACTCAATTCAGGGTCTTTTTGTTACATTATGTTCTTTATAATTTTATCAGCATGCATTATTTTGCATATTTAAAATTACTAATGTTCATGTGTTAAAATTAAGCTGCTATTTTCTGTTCTATACTTCATGTTTCATTTTTATTATTTACTGAAAATTATTACATTGTATTTTCATGGCCATGTTACTAAAAGACACTTAATTTGATATTAACTTAAGTCTCCCACACCCAGGACTTTCCCAGTTCACCCTTTACTTTGAGTGTGGGCTGTCACAAGCAAAATTAAGTTAGTCTTTTCAAGCAGTCTCTGATGGACTTAGGACCAATTCTCTGCCTGGTTCTGTCTTATTCTTTAGGCTAGAATCCCAGATATTACTTTCCTTTGTTGTAAAAACAGGGAGGTTTTAGAAACCTCTGAAGTGATTGTGAAGAAACAGAAGGGAAAAGCTGCATAAATCTTTTGCAAGTGAGGTGACCACCAAAAATTGTAAAATGTAGCTTCTTAACTGTATATGGAAGTAGCTCTAAGTTAATGAGCTTTAGTTAACTAATGTCATATGAGAAAATATAGGCTGTGATCCAAGCAACTGAAATAAAAAAGAAATGTGAAGTGTTATAAGTTGCATAGTACATGTAGCCCCTGAGAAGGCAAAGCATGGAGATGTGAGGAAGAAGCAGAAGCTGCAGAATTAGATCCCTGAGACTAAGAAATACCAGGAGCATAGGATGCTGTCCTAGGAAAGCTGCAGAAACTGAATAGAGACAAGCCAATAAAAAGGCCATTTTGGCTGCAACCAACAAGACCACGGGGCAGATCTATACAAGCCTTTGGACAGAATTTCATGGTGTCATGTGCCCCAGATGCCAAATGTGGAGTTAGAGAACTTGTTTTCCCAGCTAGATTTCAGTCTTGCTTTGGTCCCATCCTCTCTTTCTATACTCCTACTTTTTTTCCTGAATGGAAATGTTTATTCTGTACTGTTATATATTGGATATTTGTAAATTGCTTTTAATTTTGCAGGAGCTCAAAATTCGATATTGCCTTGAACCTCAGAGAAGACTTTGGAATTGAACTTTGAACAATCTCAAAACTATTGATATTATGGGGACTTTTGGGAATGGACTAACATGTATTTTGCATTGTGAGATGGGGCCAGGAGAAATTTTAGGGTTTGTATGTGGGGTATCCCCCAAAGACTTAACTATGAGACAATGCAGGAAGGTTCAGAGAGGGAAAGATTGGGTTATGAGAGCCTTAACTCAATCAGTGAATTAATTGTCTGATGGGATTAATTCAGTGGTATCTGAAGGCAAGTAGGATATGGCTAGAGGAGGTTGAATATTGGGGGCATCACTTTGGGGTATATACATTTATATATTTATACCCAGAGAGTGGAATCTCTCTCTCTGCTTCATGATCATCATGTGAGCCATTTTCCTATGCCGCACTATTCAGCCATAATATTCTGCCTCACCTTGAGCCCCAGGAAATGGAGCCAATTATCCAGGGATTGAGACTTCTGAAACTATGAACCATCAAATATATTTTTATTCTCTATAATTATGTTGGTAGGTTTATTTAGACTACCTATGAAAGAGCTAACTAAATTAGGATCTAAAAAGTAGAATTTAAAACAATGAAGACTTGCAAGGATAAAAAGAAGTATTACATAACCATATAGACTCCTTATATAGCAATTCTAAGTAGCTATTTCCCTAATAACACATCTTTAAATACATTGAAAACTGTTTGAGCTGAAAAATAGATCGAGACAAATCCACTCTTTTAGACAGAAACTTCAACACTCTCCTCTCCCCAATTGATTACATGAGAAAATTATGACATAAAAAGAAGACCTAAATATTATCAAATAATATAACCTAATTCACAAAACAAACAATGGAGATAAAATATATGAGGAACTCATGGAACAAATAAAAACAAGTAAGGTCAACTTAATCCAACCATATCAACACACATTTTAAATTTAAAAAAGTGTACCAAGAATTTAACCTAGAAACTCTAATAGTTATCTATAAAATCAGAATTTGGAAATATCACACTTTTCAACATGACCCATGAGTCAAAGTGTCAAGGAATAATTTTGAATATCTGACATAAATAAAAATGAAAATACATACTATAAAAAACAATGGGATGCAGGTAATCATAGCCTAAAGATAAATTTATATCGTGGATGCTAAATTAGAAAAGATAAAAATCTCAAATGAATAATATGAACTTTCATCCTAAGAAACTATAACATAGAATAAATTAACCCCAAAACATGGTTTAAAATTTGAAAATCAAATTTATTTTATGAACAGAATAAAGAAAAATGACAATCATCTCAAAAGATACTAAAAATAATTTAGTAAAACTCATCATTTTATTTATTCTCAGTAAAAAACTAAGCAAATTTGAAATAGAAGGAATCTACAGTTAACACCATAATTAATGGCAAATATAAAAAATGTTCTCAATAAGATTGGAAACAGGTTAATAATGTCCTCCTTACCATATTGATTCAACATGATATTGGAATTTATAGTTAGTTCAATCAAACAATATAAATAAGACCTAAATATTTGTCATGAAAATTCAAAAATTTTCAAACAAAAAACTGTAGTTACAGAGTATGAATTTCAGAATAGCCCATGTTTAAGAAAGTTAATGCCCATATTTTCCTAAATTAAGCTGTCACTAAAAAGATAGTATGCTTACTGCTGTTATTTATTCCCTATTCTGAAACATGAGAGATATTACACTCAGAGTAAAAAAAAAAAAAATCCACTGAGCACAATGAAGAATCTGAATATGTTCCTTTAAGAAAATTATACTGTTAGAATCCAACTTCTATTGGAACCTATTGTAAATTAGATTTCAATCATTATCATGTAAGTTTTGTAGAACTTCATGCAAATTATTTCCCAGATTCCTTGATGAGAGAGTAAACCCTGATTAAAGCTTTTTTTTTTTTTAACTAATTGCTTTCCTTTTTTTCCTTCTTTTATTTCTCTCTATGCAGACCCACATATAAATGAAGATTTGAGCTATTATTGCTTTCAAAGGACTACCTTGGTAGTGATTCTTCACCCCTATGTGGAAACCTGGACAACCAAAAGAATCTGCTTTCTGTTTCTGAAAAATAAATGTTATATACAAACTATCAAAGGCAAAACTTTGATAAACTGAATCCAAAGAGTGGAGAAAAATAAAGACACTTGAGAGAATAAGTAAGAGAAAAGATTTCATCAGAAGCTGTTATTATTCCCTCACTTCTGAGGAAACTCAACTGGTCTTAGCAATACCTTGAATCTGTGTCCTCAGAGTCTGGCCAGGCTTTTCACGAATGGAGTATTTTCAATGATTAGGAACTTCCCAGACACATTGTCTATGCTCTCTTGCTACTTTGCAAAGCTAGAGTTTAAGCTGTAATTAGCAAGATGGCTCTTCCACATCAGCAGTTTGAAGGTGATGTGTAAGGGATGACTTTTCCTGTGTTCACTGTAAAACTCATGATTAGCTAGACAGCTTTAAAAATAGATCCACTGGAGAGGCCACTGGCTGCTGCTGCAGATGCTGCTGTCCTAGACGCCACTGCCCTTCCTGGAGATCTTTTCTATGGGCACTGCCTAGCTACCTCTGACACTACTTCCAATGCTACCTCCCAGCTTGCTGCTGCTGAGGAGCAGAGGTCTCCTGTCCAATCAGCTGCCACCTGTACTGCTACCACAATGGCTGTTGCCTCTGAAGCCACTTCTACCACCCCAAGGTCATCTGGAGGTCTTCTCTCTGGGTGCTGCTGCCTTTGCAGCTGTAACCACTCACTGCTGCCACAGAAGACACTGCTGCCCCAAATGAAACTGACACTAACACCATTGCTGATCCCAAGGATTGTCTGGTGATGCTGCCCCCACAGCTGCAGGTTGTAGCTCCTGCTGCTGCTGACCTGCTGACCTGCTGACTACTGCCAACAACCACTGCTACTACTGCTTCTACCACCACCTAGAGGACTGCTGTGGGGGAGACTCCAGGTTTGATTGAACGTGGCTGCACCCATCTTGAGGACACCAGCCAGGGCCTGGGGCTTGAGTGGCAGCAAGTTTACCACAAAAGCCTCTATCTGGGTACTCTGGCCAGGACCTGCAGGTCCAGTGTGGGGGAACCTGCAGGTATAGAACAACTGGGGTCCTCCTGCTGGGAGTACTGGTGGCCCTTGCCTTGCTGCTGTATCTTGGGGTTACTGCTTTGCATGCGTGTATTCCTAGTGGTCCCTCTGCAAGTAGAAGCCCCCCTCTTGGGACTACAGTGTGGTGGAGCCTGAGGTATCTGAGCCCACATTGGTGGGATAGTAACTGGGTCTTCCAGAGCTAATCTGGATCTGTGATCCTGATAGATGTCAGAAACAGCACTGAGAAACTTTTGAACACTGATGGAGACAATTCACCTTTCCAGCAAGATTTATTTTATTTTATTTTTTATTTGATATTATCTCTACCATATTTTTACAGGTGTTTTTTATGCATCAGTGTGTGGAGGACAATGATATATGAATGGTGTTTTGAATTTTTGTTGTATTCTCATTTTTTCAATTTTTTTTCTCTTTCTTTGTATTATTCCCCTCTCTTGTCTGTATTCTTGGATTTTTTCCAACTTTTCTCCAACAGATAGTCAGTCTTTTTGACTCCTGTTCCATTCTTTCTGTGAATACTTGCTTTTAGCTTCTCTCTTCCTCCCTCACAAACATTGTATACTATGCTACCTCTGTTCTCTTGTCCATCATGTGAAATTGTACACTGTTTTAACAAATCTTTTCTGTAATACTATAGATAGTTATTCAACTCATCATATTGGTTTAATTCAAGAAAGCAGTAGATGGCTTAGTGGGAGCTATTAGGTTTAAGGCTATATATTCTGTACATATGTACACTGGGTGCTGTTGATATTAATCTCACCATTCAAGGGAAGGCACTGGAAAACTTCAGGGACACTATAGGTCTATAGGGCAGAACTTGTGCCATCTTACATCCATATGTCTAGATGGGAAAGCACAAAAACAACATGAGAAAACAAGGAAATAAAGTGCCCCAAACAAACCAACATGCTTCAACAACAGAAGTCACTGATAACTCAGTAGAAGAAATGTCCAAGAAGGAGTTTCATATGTACATAGTTTAATTGATCTGTGAAGTAAAGGTTAGTATAAAAAGTGGACTCAAAGAAAAAAATACAGGAAGTGAAAGATCCCTTCAATAAAGATTGTAAAAAGAAAAAAAGCAGAAACAGTAAACCACATGATAAATTTAATAGAAAGCATCACCAACAGACTAGACCACTTGGAAGACAACTTCAGACAATGAAGACAAAATATCTAATCTTGAAAGTGAGTTGAACATGCAGAGAAGATGGTGGGAAATCATGAACAGAACATCCAGAACTTTGGGATAACATGAAAAGACTAAATTTAAGAGTTATTAGGATAGATGAAGGAGAAGAGATACAAACCAAAGGAATGCACAATCTTTTCAAAGACAAAATAGCAGAAAGTTTTCCATACCTAAATAATGGAATAGAAAATCAAATATAATAGGCTTAAAGAACCCTAAGAGTACAAAATTACAGCAAACTCACACCAAGACACATTATAATGAGAATGACTAACACAGAGAGAATAAAGATAAAATCTTAGACTGCGAGAGAAAAACTTCAAATAACATATAGGGGGAAACCAATTCAGATGTCAACTGATTTCTCAACCCATACCCTCAAAGATAAGAAGTCCTAAAATAATATATTTCAAGCTCTAAAATAAAGTGGATGGCAACCAAGAATTTTGAATCCAGCAAAATTAAGTCTCAGATTTGAAGATGAAATTAAAATCTTCCTTGTTAAACAAAAATTCAAAGAATTCACAACTAGAAAGCCTATACTACAGAACATTCTCAATAAAATATTCCATGAGGATGAAGTGGAAAAAAGAAAGTGAAAACCAGCAAAGGGAGAATCAGCACTAAAGGTATATTCAACCAAAGGAGAAACTAAATCATATTAAAAACCAGAAATAAGTCAGGGAATACAAATCATATCTCAAGCATAACCTTGAATATTAAATGCCTAAACTCATTGATTAAAAGACAAAGACTGGAAAATTGGATTAAAAAGCAAGACCCAACAATATGCTGTCTTCAAGAGACTCACCTCATGGGCAAAGACATCCAGAGGCTGAAGGTGAAAGGATAGGAAAGACTTATAACTCATATGGATTGTGTAAACAAGCACGGTTCCCATCTCATTTCAGATAAAGTAGACTTCAAACCAAAGTTAATCAGAAGAGACAAAAAAGGACATTTCCTACACCTTAAGGAAAGAATATTGCTTTAAGCAAGACATAAGAATTATAAATATTTATGCCCCAAACAATGAAGCATCTATGTACATCAAACAAACCCTTTTCAATTTCAAGAGTCAAGTAGACAACAACACAATAATTTTGGGTGACTTTAACATATTTATCTCACTACTGGACAGATCTTCCAAACAAAACCTAAATAAGGAATCTATAGAACTAAATAATACAGTCAACAATTTAGACATAACAGACATATATGAAATATTTCATCCATCAACAAGTGAATATGCTTTCTTCTCAGCAGTACATGGTTCCTTCTCTAAAATAGACCATATCTTATGCTACAAACCAAATCTTAGTAAACACACACACACACACACACAAAAAAAAAAAAAAAACAGGTAATACCCTGCATTCTATCAGACCACAATGGAATAAAATTAGAAATCAATGATAAAATAAAAATTATAAGCTACTGTAATGAATGGAGACTAAATAACACTATTGAATGATAAATGGATAGTATAAGAATTAAAGGATAAAATAAAAAATTCTTAGAGGTAAATGAGAACACTGAAACAACATATCGAAATCTCTGGGACACTATGAAGGCAGTACCAAGAGGACAGTTTATTGCATTAAGCACATTCACTGAAAGAAGAAAAAGTCAACAAATAAATGACCTAACACTACATCTCAAAGCCCTAGAAAAGGAAGAACAAATCAACACCAAAAGCAGTAGAAGACAGAAAATAATTAAAATCATAGTGAAATCAATGAAACAGAAACAAAATAAACAATTGAAAAAAAAATTGACAAAACAAAAAGTTGGTTTCTTGAAAAAATAAATAAAACAGATAAACTCCTGGCCATACTAACAACAAGGAAAACAGAGAAAACTCAAATTACTAATATACAAGATGAAGAAGGAAATATGACAACGGACATGTCGGAAATACAGAAGATAATTAGAAACTATTTTGAAAATTTATATTCCAAGAAAATAGAAAATATCTAAGACATAAACAAATTTCTAGAGAAATAAAACCTAACCAAAGTTATGAGGAGGTCATACATAATTTAAACAGATCAATTTCAAATAATGAAAGAGGAAAACTCCATCAAAAGCCTGTTAACCAAGAAAAACTCAGTACCAGATGGATACTCAGCTGAGTTCTACAAGACTTTCAAAGAATAATTAACTCCAATACTCCTCAAAGCATTCTGTGAAGTAGAAAAGGAGGGAACCTTCCCAAATTCATTCTATGAGACTAATATCACCCTGATACCAAAATCAGACAATGACACAATAAGAAAACTTCAGACCAATATCCTGATGAACATAGATGCAAAAATTCTCAATAAAATTCTGGCAAATTACATACAAAAATATATTAAAAAGATAGTGCACCACCATCATGTGGGGATCATCCCAGAGATTCAGGGTTGGCTCAACATACAGAAATCAAAAATTTAATTCATCATATTAATAGATTTAAAAATAAGAATCATATGATCTTCTCAATAGATGCAGAAAAGCCATTTGACAAAATACAGCATACCTTTTTGTTCAAAACACTAGAAAAACTAGGGATAGTAGAAACATACCTCAACATTTTAAAAGCTATATATGCTATACCCAAGGCCAGCATCATTCTAAATGAAGAAAAATTGAAAGCATTCCCTCTAAAAACTGGAACAAGTCAAGAATGTCCTCTTTCACCACTTCTACTCAACAATTATCCTTGAAACTCTATCCAGAGCAGATGAAAGAAATTAAAGGGATACACATAGGTAAAGAACAACTCAAAATATCACTATTTGCTGATGACATGATTCTATATCTAGAAGACCCAAAAATTCCACCAGAAAACTTATAGACCTAAAAAATGAATATAGCAAAGTAGCAGGATATAAAATTAACACCCATAAATCAAATGCAGTCCTATACATCAGGGATGAATCCACTGAATTAGAAATTAGGAAAAATACCTCATTCACAATAGCCTCAAAAAAAAAAAAAAAAAAAAAACCCTGAGAATCAATCTAACAAAAGAGGTGAAAGACCTCTACAATGAAAACTACAGCATACTAAAGAAATTGAAGAAAACCTCAGAAGATGGAAAGACCTCCCATGCTTCTGGATAGGCAGAATTAATATTGTCAAAATGGCCATACTACCAAAAACTTTATGCAGATTTAACACAATTCCTATTAAAATTCCAATGACATTATTTTAGAAATTTTTAAAAATCATAAAATTTATTCAGAAAAATAAGAGATCCAGAATAACAAAATAATCCGTAGCAAAAAAAAAAAAAAAAAAAAAGTGAAGCAGGAGGCATCACAATACCAGACATTAAACTATACTACAGAGCTACAGTAAAAATAATAGCATGGTATTGGCACCAAAAAAACACTTGTAGACCAATGGTACAGAATAGAGGACACAGAAACAAACACACATAAGTACTTTTATATCATACTAGACAAAAGTGCCAAAAATATTCACTACAGAAAAGATAGCCTATTCAACACATGATATGGAAAAAACTGGAAATCCATATGTAGCAAAATGAAATTAAATCTATGTCTCTCATGCTATACAAAAATCAACTCAAATAAAATCAAAGACTTAGGCACTAGAACAGACACTCTACATGTAACAGAAGAAAAAGTAATCCCAAATCTTTAATATGTTGGCCTAGGATCCAATTTCCTTAACAAGACTCCTAAAGCTCAAGAAGTAAAATCAAGAATAAATAAATGGGATGGGATGGATTCAAATTAAAAAGCTTCTTCTCAGCAAAAGAAACAATCAATAATGTGAGGAGAAAGCCTACAGATTGGGAGAAAATCTTTACCAAATGCACTTCCAATAATGCATTAATCTCTAGGAGATATAAAGAACTCAAAAAAATTAACAAAAGAACAATAACCCAATCAATAAATGGGCTAAGGAACTGAGCAGACACTTCATAGAAGAAGAAATACAATCAGTCAACAAATTTATGAAAAAGTGTTCAACATCCCTTGTAATTAGAGAAATGCAAATCAAAACTACACTAAGATTTCATTTCACTCCTGTCAGAATGGCAATCATCAAAAATACAGGCAACAATAAATGTTGGTGAGGATGTGGGCAAAAAGGTACCACAATACATTGCTGGTGGGACTGCCAATTGATATAACCACTGTGGAAAGCAGGATGGATTTCCTCAGGAAACTTGGAATGGAACCACCATTTGACTTAGCTATTCCATTCCTCAGTTTATACCCAAAGAACTTAAATTCAGCATACTACAGTAATGCAACCACATCAATGTTTATAGCAGCTCAATTCACAATAGCTAAACTATGGAATCAACCTAGGTTTTCTTCAATATATGAATTGATAAAGAAAATGTGGTATATATTCAATGTAATATTTAAAGAAGAATGAAATTATGGCATTTGCCAATAAATGGGTGGAGTCAGAGAATATCATGCTAAGCAAAATAAGCCAGTCCCCATAAACCAAAGGCCAAATGTTTTCTCTAATATACAAATGTTAATTCACAATAAGGTGGGGAGCACTAGAGAAGAATAGTTACCTTAGATTAGGTAGAGGGAAGGGAGAGGAAAGGAGGGCAAGTGGGAATAGAAAATATAGTAGAATGAAGCAGACATTATTACTTTATATAGATATATGACTGCATGACCAATATGATTCTACAATATGTACACTCAGAAAAATGAGAAATTATATCCCATCTATGTATGATATATCAAAGTACATAAATGCATTTTGCTGTCTTGTATAACTAATTAAAACAAATTAAAAAGGTATAAAAGAAGAAAACAAATAGATCCCCTGAACCTTTCCAGTGCTCAGATTTGATCAAATTACAATCAGAAGCAGATATATCCTATAGAAAACATATCCAAAAATTTTAAACTTTTATTGTTAGCTAAAACTAATCTATTAGGCTGATTAATGATTAATTTTATTCATGGTAAATAAGCACAAATAATGAATGCTTGAACAAAATATTAAAATGAACAAATTAGGTTGTGCAAACGGATATTCCCTTTGACGATCAACAAGCTATAAGCAAATATCAGATTTTAACACTGTGCCCATATATTGAATGTTCACTATGCATCTGGTTTATTTGTCACGATGTTTACTAATTATATTATTCCATGTCTTTTATGATATACTTCATCTGTCTATTAAAAAAATCCTGAATTTTTGTAAGTGTTCAAAATCTAAAAATCTCCTATCTAGTCATCAGAAAAAAGCATAACAAACAAACATTGAGTTATGTTCCTCAGAAAGAGCTGGCCAATACTTCTCAAATTATCAAATATACATATATATATTTGAGAAGGAAGTGAGGCACTGGATTCAATTCTCAGCATCACATATAAATAAATGAATAAAATAAAGGTCCATCAACAACTAAAAAATATTAAAAATAAAAGAATAGATCAATATTTGATCATTCCCTTTGATAAAAAATACTGTTTTAGTTTAGATCTGGAATGTTCCTGAAAGAACCACGTGTTAAAATTTTGTTACTTAGACTAACTCTCCTGGTAGCTAGTGAAACTTTTTCATGGGATCTAAGTCAAGAGATTTTAGGTCATTGGAGACATGCTCTTAAAAGGAAATACCTCATCACAGGCCAAAATGCAATAAGGCTAACTGACCATGTACTGAATCCTCCAACACTATTGGCCAAAATAAACTTTCCTTGTTTTAAAGTCATTATCTCAATTATTTTGCTATAGTAATGGAAAACTAACAAAAGGTACTATGGCAATATAACAGATTAATAACAAGAGAAATTGATGTGAGTATATAGGAACTACATTGTATTCACAACTCTGGAAAAAAAAAAACTTATGCTGATTCCCACAATTTACACATGAATAATTGCTAAGAAAATTCAGAGCTAGTCTTGAATTCAGAGTTCATCATGTCATCTACAAAGAAAACAAGACTAAAAATTTCCCAGATATTAGAACATTTTAAAATATATCTTTTATTTTAAGTATATCTATGTCATACAGATATTTTGTTTGGAATTATATTTGTCCATGTCAATTGCAAGGGTGTTCCCTAATTTATAAAGTACTAGGTAACAGTCTTATAAATATGAAATTGCTCTAGTCAGCTTCTGTTGCTGTGACCAAAATATTTAACAAGAACAACTTAGAGGAGGACAAGTTCATTTTGGGCTTGCAGTTTCAGAGGTTCAGTCCATGGTCAGCCATCTCCATTGCACTGGGTCAGAGACAGAGGCAGAATGTCATGGCAGAAGGGTATTGTGGAAGAAAGCTGCTCAGCTCATGGCAACTGGGAAGCAAAGGGAGCAAGAGTCAAGGACAATATATAATCTCTAAAGGCATGACCCCAGTGACCTATTTCCTCTAGTCATGCCCCCTTGCCTTCTAACCAGTAATCCATTCAAATTGTTAATCCATCAAATGGATTAATACCTTGGTTAGGTAACAAACAGCTCTCTTACTCTAATCACGTTACTTCTGAACATTCTTACATTGCCACATGACATCTCATGTCCTAACCATAATAGAAGCAAATCTTGAAAGTTAAAAAAATATATATCTATTACAGATCAGAGTTGGAAAACTACATCTACTTTCTGATTATTTATTAGTCAAATGATATTCTTCTTCCATTAGATTTTTACTCTTAGTAATTTTACATATCTGTTAATATTTCCTGTTTTATCATGAGGTAGAAGGATTTAATATCCTAGTTCATTTGGAGAAATCAATTATTTCTCAAATTATACACATAGAAAACTTATTTTGCTTCTGAACTCTGTCATTTGTGTCACCAGTATGAGCTATTAAAAAATCGTTTTTGTCCTTCCCAACTTTATATCAGACGTCTGTTTTAGTTTGACCAGGAGACCTGACCGGAAGACAACTTGTTCATTTCTCTCCCTTCTTTGGGGAATTGCTTTGTTTTCTTGTATTGGCAGGAGAGGAGAATGCTGACAAGATGATATTGAATCAGACTCAAGCCAGTCAGTTTGGGTCATTAACTTCTGTGCCAAGTAACAGTTTCACATTTGGCCTGCAAACAAAGTCATTTCTTTTAAATTGCTAGTGCCAAATCGCTTTAATAATTTATCAAACTTATCACCATCATCATCATTTTAACACCACAGAGATGTCATTGTAATAAGACTTTAATTTCATCTTATGCATTTTACAGTTTTGACTCTAAATAAGAATGGTTAGTGAAAGTAAACATAATTAAGCTCAAAAGATAATCTATCTAAAGAGTTTTTTGCAGTAACTCCTTTTAATAAAGATTCTATTATATTGAGCCTATAATGTTTTTCAGATAATTGTTTTAATTATTTAATGTATATTTCTTAAATTGTTGGCAAAATGGAACTCAATTTTGAAAGATTCATGAACACTTGTTTGATCTCTGGAAATTTTCTGATTTGACTTATGCATGTTTTTAAAAACAAGAGATAGACCTAAATCAGGAAGTTCATTTTGTGTATCAAAAACTTCTTAAAGCAAAAGGAATTATTTCTAGCATACTAATTTACAAAATGTGGCAACCAATGTGTTAATCTGTTTGGCAATGCACCAAATTACATCGAAACCCCTATGCCAGGATGTTAATGCTTTTGTGCTTATAGTGATCCCTTTTAATTTTTCATAATGCCAGGAACAAATCTGGTAGCATCTAATGGTTCTCTACAGTGTAAGAGACCGTGTTCTGACTTTGTTCCATCTGTCTGCTAAGCCATTGATAGTGATTTATTCATCGTAACCAGTTCAGTGTGTTTACAATGCTATGATGATTGCTCTGCAGGAACACACATGTCACAGGATCACCTGAAACATAATTTAAAATTTTCAATATTCATTTATACTTAGCAGCTAGCATCCTGGCTTATAAATAATTTGTACAGAACTCCAAAGACATTTAATATACTGGAGAACTCTTCACTGATTAAATGACACTCAATGGCTTTACTTCTATTATTAGAAACTATTGATTAATTAAAATGGAAGACTTGGTGTGTTAATACTTATTTTTGGATTTATTTCTACACATTGTACAGTAAAGAGTACTATACACTTTCTTCAGATTGGTTTTTACTTAGCCTCTCGGTCTTTTGTCACCAGCATCACCTATTCTACTATAGCACCTAACAGCTGACAGCTTTAAACAATATTTTAGTCATTGTCCAGTTAAAGTTTTTATGGCCAGGTGACAAGGCAGCCACTGGGCCCCATGCTTTTTACTGTGTTTCCTTGTCTTTTTACTACATGTTTCTTCAGAAAAATCTTGGAAATGTAATATATATCATTTTCCTATCTAGTTAATATCTAGTTGTGGTCAACTAAAATCAGTTAAGTCAGAGGAAATTTTCAGTTTTGTTCCTTGTAATGAGTGACATCAGAGCCATTATGTCTCTCTTTGCTTCTACAGAACAGTCTCTGATAAACTTCATGTGGCTGGAATTTCTCACAAGTCAGGGCATATTTATAGTCATCTAATATTTATAATTCATGAAATGCAAATACATCTGGATCCAACATATTTAAATTTAGTCCAATATAAATCAAGGGTTAACCAGCCTATCTACACATCAGAATTTCTTGTAGAACTTCTAAAAACCTACAAATCATCAGGTCTAAATCTATAGAGTTAAAATTTGAGGAAAAATTAGGCAGTATAATAGAAATATAAATATTGTTTAAGCAAAAATTTCACCAAAGTTAAGCAAGAAAGGAAGATTTCTTCCACACAAAAGAGAAGATTGAGCTCACATCTGTGAAACAAAGGGCAGGGATATTTTTAAGAGCTGGAGTGAGGGGAAATGTAAGATACTTATGTTTATTAGTGGGGCCTTACCCAAAGGAAAGGAAAACATTCCCATGTTATATATTCATGATAAAAAGTAGTTTTATACCTTTTGAGCAAGGAACCGCCCAAAATTAGGTTCCTAGTCTACCAAAGAGATGGGTAGACTAGGAACCTAACCTAGACTAGGGTCCACTTTCGAAGAAGTGGACCCTGGGTTTTTAAGAAAATACATTCTTGTGTTCTAAATCTTGAAAAGCTTTTAAGAGGATTTACATCTCAAATGGGCCTGGAAAGAATTGACATTTAGAAATTTTCTAATCATGCTCTATGAAAAGTGAGGTCAGAAAAAAAGCCCCTTTAGAGTTTTGTCTTGCTGAGGAAATTGTAAGACCACCTTGGTGGATGACATCAGAATCATCTTGGTGAATCTGAGAGAAATTCTCTGATCATTCTGACATGTGGCAAAAATTGAGGACTACTGTTCTGGAGCAAGTTCATCCTATGGCTTTATGAAAATATATTTAGATTTTTCAGGAGAGAGAAATAGTGAACAGCCTGAGGTCAGGAAAGGGACATGAAAAAGTGAGCACAAGTTACACAAAAGGCAAATCCTACCTGTTCTTAAAAGTGAGGTGAATTTGGGGAACTGGAAATATTTCTTTGTTGTCATCTGCTTTAACTTCCCTAAGATCTAAAATCCCACATTGATTTTTCCCCCATAAATACCCCTGGTATTTGCTGATATGGCAATATCAGATCCTACCAGTTATTTATTGTCTTCATTAAGTGAACTGATTAGAATTTTTAACTTTTGTCTGTTACAGAACAAGGATCTGCTGTAGAGCTGAGGTAGTCACAGAAGTTTTCCATACCCAGTTCTTGTGATCACACTGAGTCATGTCACTCAATAGCAGGCATGAGTATATTAGAAGGGATAGGAAAAGGGAAGGACACTCACAAGGGAGAGAATGGGTCCTTTCAGAGAGGGGTATGGTGCACTCTTTCTGCACTCCAGTTTTATTGGAACTTGCAAGGAAGTTTCCAGAGAGTCCCACCCAATTCTACCTCTTGACTTTTGATTGACAGCAAAATTGCTTCAATTTTTCAAGACCCTACTACACATGGTAAATATCCAAGACAACTCTGAGTAAATTTAGCCCCTGATGACCAGTTCTAATTATCATATCCCCTGAGCTCCTACATCTCATCTGTGTAAGAATCACAAAAGTGCTCCCCTCCTCCTTTTCAGTGTAACCTATGTTCTCCTTATTGGCAGGGAGGAAGCAGCAAGCGAGGAGACTCTTGGGCCTGCATTTCTCATGAAGATGACAGGTTGTTTGCTGAGGACTGTAACATATCATATTGAATTAAGCCAGCCAATGCTACAGGCAAATTGCTTTTTAAAAGAAAGCAGCAGAGTACAGCATTGTAGATCCAGTCTATAGAATTATATCCTTAAACATGAGCAGTGGGAACATAATGTTATCTGGTACCTATCATGTTGAAGCAAATACGGTCAGAATAAATTCACAGGTGAGTAAGACAGAACCTAAGGAATGAGAAATAGAATGCCTAAAGGTAAGGCCACAAGAGTACTAAGATTGTATATTTTGCACATATTATTGTTGTATTCGGGGTGGTTGTTTCTGCAGGTTTTGGTGCTAAAAGTGATGTGATATCTCAGAGATAAAGGTTTTATATTCCTCAATTCCTTTGTCACAGTCACTGTGAAGTATCCCTTGAAGTCATCCCTACCACGAGGGGGTAGAGGGGAGTACCTGGCTAACCATTTTCCCTTTACAATTCCTGTAGCTTTGTGTCTTATATGTGTACTCCATCCAGTTATTTCATTTATCCATTCATTCACTCCCTGGGAGTTAAGAATAGAATGAAAAAACCTAGTCCCTGCTTTTCTGATTCCACAGGGAAAACCCACTTATTGGGGTTTTGAAATTATCATGATTATTGCAACAATGTGATCATACTATTAAAAAAAGCATGGGCAAAGAGATCAAGAAAAGGAAAATTGTGCTTTTCATTGAAGAATTTGCTCTACTAAAAATTGTAATTTTGGTGGATCATTACTTACAAGTAAAGGAATTTACTGCACTATAATCAGATGAAACAAAACAGGCAGACCAAAATGAGGAAATGACATGTGTTTTCAAGGAACCCAGCTGAGCAAGGCATCTCAGCAGAATCCTTGTTCTATAGCATTGTTATTACTATAGAGCTCAACCCTGTCTTTTAGTGCTTTAGGTATCAGACATTTGATGAAGATTAGCAGATAAGGAAGAACTACTGAATTACAGGGCAGGAAAAAGAGGAGAGATTTTTGTAATTGCACAGCATTGTTTAGATTACTGGCTATATCATTTTTAGGCAGATACCTTTAAGGAAAATTTACTTAATCCAAAGCCAGTATTTTTTTTTCCTATAAAAAAGGACTGTCATTGTTCTTTCACAGAATTGTGATAATTGGATATAAACCACATATAAAGGACTCAGTAAGAATATTGGCACAGTCAGAGCTAAAAAAAACTTTCATACTGTACATAAATCCCATGGATTAACTTGGAGTCCTAAGGGCTTGGATGTAGCATGTCTGGCGTAAAATATGACATATTTTTACTAAATTATAGTTTTGCCTATGGCTAGTCTTTCTGGGAGAAAGCCACTTTCAATTTAAATGTGATTAATAAAAATGCATGTATGAAGGAAGACTAATTATTTTAAAAGTTCTAATTCTCTTTTATTCAACATATAAGGGTTTCACTATATAAGATGACTTTATGGTTATAAGTTGAACTTTAAATGACGTAGAGAATGTAACTCAGTGAATATCAGACGGTTTTATGAAAATATATGAATGCCAAAAAATAAAAAATTAAGAAAATATATAAATGCCTAAAATAGAAGTCTAAAATATTGACAATAAAAAATAATTTTGACTTACATTTTTAAAAAACTTTCAGAAAAAGCTTTAATTCAGTAATGCTTACTAAAATTATAAGTCCTTATTTTTCCTGAAGTATTAAATTTAACATTTTTTAGATACTTCTACCTCAAATACTGTGAGTGTACAGTCTTTGTTCCTCTGTAATTTAATAAGTTGACCAATTACTTATAGTAAACCAAAAATATGAACTGTAATGTAATTGAGTATCTAATAGGCCTCTTCAGTGAAATAATTTACTAAGAATATGTGACTCCCAAAACCCTTATGAACATGCAAATATATCCAATAAGGTGACCACATTTAGACATCATTAATATTTGATGCATTCAATCAATTCCAAGGATTTTTATGGCACTATAAATCTGCCTGTCCTCTAAAACTATGAGAGCTTTTTTGAAAAAATGCTTTTACATTTATTTATTGCCTTGTCAGAATAAACTGTAGTCAAATATAGTCTCTCACGTGTGTAATTGTTATTTATATAAAAATATGATAATCCAGGCTCTAGTGTTTAGGTCCTTCAAACTATTTCAATACACAGATATTTCTTTTACTGCTACCACTCATGAAAATTAGAGAAGGAAGAGGTACTCTTGAACAATGTGGTATTCAGCTTTGTTTAACTTTCCTTGCTAGAAATTTACTAGGCAAATTGGCACAATATAAGATATCATTTTCTGTTTAAAATGATGACTCTGGATTCTTCTGTCTGCCTATGTAAAAAGCCTAAGTAAAACAAAGAAATTGCCCTTTTACATTATGCCTTAAAGGACTGTTGCAATTCTTTGTTTCCTGTGTACCTACTTAGAATATGTATCTGGAAAGAAATGTTTAGGGCAACAGTCTTCAAAACTGGAAGTGATTTTCTTGGTAGCCATTCTCTTTCATATACCTCTGGAAAAAAAAACATTTGATATTATAGATTGTACAAATGCTTACCTCTTAAAAAGACACACATTTTCTCTAAATTATCTTATTTTCTTTAAATTGAATCTAAGTATAAAAACTCGCCTATGTGAGACCAAGAATACAATAACATTTTGACAGCCAGGTATACTTGATACAGTAAGGTAGCCTATAAAACATCTAAAACTACTTTCTTACCCACACTATAGCTTATTATAACTATTCTACTAAATGTCTAGTTCATCTGTATTTGCTTCAATACACCTGTCTTGCATGCCTCCCTTTCTGTCTAGAACTATATTATAAAATGTTGCCCACCTTTCAAAGTCTGCCTTAAAAAAAATGAGCTCTAGACTTACAATTTATTTAAATTTAAATTTTCTGAGAAAATATAGAAACTAATAATAAAACAGTGAAATTATGAGAATTGTACAAATTCGAAATTCTCAATATTTTCATTGCAGCATAAAATATAAAGTTTTTATTGTTAAATCTTTATCAATAAAGCTCATAATTTGACTTATTTTCTTTCCTATACCTCATTATGATCTACAGTCTTTTACTCTAAGATTTATTATTGTGTGTATGTAAGTTGGCTAACTGGGTTTCAGTCCATAAAGTAAAATAAAAAATGCCAATTGCTTTCTGTGAAAATTAATTGTCTGAATTTGCTGTCATCTTAGACTGATTAAATATTATTTAGTTACTTGGTTATTCAATTTTGAACAAAAATTTATTTATTACAATAATGTCTCCATTTGGATATTCTGTTCTTTAATCATTTAAGAATCTGTCATTGTCTCAAGTGCCCTAGTTTCAACATATTTTCAAATAGAATTCCATCAAATTTAAAGAGAACCTACAAAACCAAACTATTGCTAATAATTTTATTTAAAAAATCGTATATATAGCATATATATATATATATACAATATATCATTGTATATATATCAACTTCAATTACCTTTTTCTAGATTTAAAAGAAACCCAAAGACCCATCTGCATGTATTTAATTTAATTCAACATCTGTGTTTCAGCCAGCTTTTTCACTGCTGTAACTAAAGGACAGAACCAGAATAATTGTAGGGAAGGAAAATTTTATTTGGGGGCTCACAGTTTCAGAGATCTCAGAGAGTAGGCTCCATAACTCAGGGCTTAAGGTGAGGCAGAACATCATGGCAGAAGAGAGGGGCGGATGAAAGCAGACCACATGATCATCAGGAAGCAGAGAAAGACAGACTCTAATCTCCAGATACAAAATATATACCCCATAAACCACACCCCCAAGGAATCACTTCATCCAGCCACACTCCACCTGCCTCCAGTTACCACTCAATCCCATCAGGGATTAATTCACTGATTAGGCTAAGGCCTAATAATTTCTCCTCCAAACCTAATTGCATTGTCTCACACATGAGCTTTTGGGGTACACCTCACATCCAAGCTGTAACAATCTGTATTATTCTGAACCCTATAAAGTTAGTACGCTTTGGTGTGAATCAGTTATCAAATTCCTACAAACTTAAAAAGTTTTTTCTTTAGAAGTCAGATATTCTGAGAAGATATACAAGTCACTGATATTTTTTATTAAATTTACAACATCTACATAAGTAATAGAGAATTTTTTTAAACAAAGTGCAGATAGAAAGGCATGAACAAAGCATTTCATTTTCTTAAAATTAATAGAAAAGAATTTTGAATGATTTATTTTAGATAGGAAAACAGACTTTAACATTTTATGAAAAAAAATAGCCCTTAGCTCTTAGTAAAGATGCTGAAACTTAAAATTTCAATTTAGAAAAGAAAAAAAAAATGTATCGCTTCTTAAGGAAAAAAAAAATTAATGAATATGTTTTCTAGAAAATAGTTTGTGTGTTTTGTTTAGGAAAAATAACTAAAAATAATTTTTTCTCCCGACTCTGAAAATCTCTCCCCAAAAGCAATATAAAACTTGTATTATTGAATAAGCATTAAGTCACAATGTAATGCATATCAAAGATAATTCACCAGAAGAGTTCAAAGTTAGGTAGGAATTTCAATATCTTATATCCAAGCAGGCAACATCTGTGGCATATTTTCAAGATAAATGGTACTTATTGCTCAATAAAAGACTTGATAACACTACTAATCGAACATATACAAAAAAATCATCCTAGCTACCTGTAATTAGGGTAATCATCTCTGTTAAGCTTTCAATTACTGTAACGAATCTCTCAGAAAATCAACTTATGAAGAGAAACATTTGTTTTGGCTTACAGTTTTGGCAATTTCATTCAGGTGGACCTCTTGCTTTTAAGGCTTCTCATGAGAAAGGCAGCACCCCATTAGAAGCATATGACAGAGCAAAACCATTCAACTCATTGTCAGGATAAAAGAATGAAAGAAGAAGCTGGTGGAGTCACACTTTCCCTCCAATTTCATGCCCTAATGACCAGAACACCTCCCAATAGGTTCCACTTGTTTACATTTATACCACATTTCAATAGTGCCATGGTCTAGGGACAAAGGCTTTAACACATGGGTATTTGGAGGACACTAAAGATCCAAACTATAGCATCACCTGTTAGCTAATTCACTTAATTTAAAGGAAAAAAAATCATCACTTTATGGTATGAGGTAGTTTTCAAGGCTGGAACAAGGACTATATCTAAGACTCTTAGTACCCCACAGACGTTTGGAGATAAGAGTACTATCTCCCTTGATGTTGGCATTTCAAAGACACAACTCCTTGTTCTTTTTTTGTTGTTGTTTTGTTAGTTGCTCAAGACAATACAATGATCTTGACATATTATATATTTGATTCAAATAGGGTATGAATTCTCATTTATCCACGTGTACAGAAATTCCCTGTTCTTGAGAAGTATATTTCTGGGTTATAAAGGAGAGAATAGGCTAACTGAGGAAAGAGTTAGCCAATTTTTGAAAGGATTTATAAACAATTGTAATTTTCTTAATTAAATGTTCTTAGAAAATACAGGAAAGAAAATCTCTTCCCCATTTATTACAGGGAGCATTGAACTTCTTATTTTTAATTTGTATTCATCCATAAAGTTTCCGTTTACAAAAGATATCTAAAAAATCTCTAAGAACCCAGATCATCACAGAAGCTGACCTCTATTAGTAAGAATGTTTAGAAAGATAACAGAGGGCAGATTACTGTAACCCAAGGCCTTTTTCAATAGGAAGATAATGAAAAGACTCATTCTAACTATGTTTGGAACAAAGCAGAAAGGAACAAATTTGAAGTTTTTTGTTTGTTTGTTTGTTTGTTTGATGTTTTTGTTTTTTGAGGAAGACAATGTTTGTTAAAACATTTCATAGGAAAATTCAAGCATTTAATCATAATGTTTTTTGAGGAAGACAATGTTAAAAAATTTCATAGGAAAATTCAAGCATTTAATCATAATTTTGTTTTTGAGGAAGACAATGTTTGTTAAAACATTTCATAGGAAAATTCAAGCATTTAACAATAATTTTAAAACGATCATTTTTCTTTATTAAGGATTATGGTCTTCAAATCATAAAAGGCAATATCCAAGAGATATTATACCTGTCTGGTTTTCTGGCACTTAAATAATGCTAAAACATTTATTCATTTATTTGTTTAATTATTTATTTATGAAATTGGAGCATACTACCTTATGGAATTTGAAGTTTATCACATTGCAAAGGGAGTCATTTTAAACAGGGGATTGACATCAGATTTATATTTTTAAATAGAACTTTAAGAAGGCAATACCTAGCCCTGCTGGTAATCTGGATTCTAAATGAGTAAGACAGAGGTTGGAGAAAAGCTCAGAAGACTTTTAGAGTGGGTAATATAAATTCATGTTTTTCCTTAGGTAACTAACTAGCTAAGATCTAGAAAAAAGAAAACATCTTACAATCCTAAAGGCACCCTAATGGGTTTCTTCATACTTACATTTCTCCTAGTAACACCTGGTTTCAATGTTTGGTTTCTACTGAATTCTCATTATCCTTTCTATATTTTATGGCTGATTTTTGTCTCTTCTATGATATTGACAAAAATAAAAATTATAAAAATAATCATTAGTCAACATTCAACTACAGAAGCAAAACTGTGTTTGTCTATCTGCTTGTGTGTTTGTAATATTATATATATATGCATATATATACATACATTTGCATATATATGTTAATTAGTTGTAGGAAAAGAGTCAAACAAAATCATGGAAACTAAATAATAGATTTCTCTAAACCTGCTTTCGTATCTGAAAACATATCTAACTCTTTCACTATGATGTTCTGCCTTACCTTGAACCCAGAGGAATGGAACCATTGAAAACATGAGCCCCCAAATATACTTTCCCTCCTCTAATTGTTCTTGTCAGATCTTTTGGTCACAGTGACAAAACAGCTGAGTAAAACAAACAATAGATTTTAAGAAGAATTATTTCAATTTTGATTTATATCGTCCTGAGTTTTCACATGTAATCCATATATACAATAGTGAATAAACATATTACTACAAAACTATACATGAATGAAAATTAAGAGTTTACCATAAAATATATTTTATCTCTTTTTGGAATTGTGAATAAAGAAAAATCATGTGAAATCATTAAAATAATATACACAAAATTGCCCAAATCCCAAAGTCTGAGGAAACCTCAATATTTAAAGATTCTAATCTTTAAAAGATTATTTCAAAACATAAACAGAAATATGTACAATAATATGTACATTAAGATGCCTTCAAATAGAGGTAGATATGCACATTTTAAAGTATTCATCATTATTTCAACTAAAAGGGGACAATGGGCTCTTTTCTCCCACACATGTGTTTCACAGGTAAGTTGTGGGTTCAGCAGTTCTTACCAACAGACTTAGACTATTATTTGATTTGCTGTTATACTCTCTCTATTGGCATAGTTTGGAGCTATTTGAAATTTCTACCTTATTTCACAAACTGTACAATACTTTCATTCTAACTGAAAAAGGTATTGCATACTAAATTAGATTCTAGATTTTCTTGGTAAAGAATGAGAGAAATATCCTCCATATTCTGTACACCTCGAGAGAGTGATTTTAGTAAACAACACATTATTCTTTCTTAAAATATTTCTAATTTTTGTATAAATATCAGAAGTGTACATGCTCATCTTTATGTTTCAATAATATTTAAATAGTTATAAATAGATCCCATTAGTTTAGCTATAAACCAACACTCCATTCGTTACCAATGAAAGTGACATTACAAATTCTTAATTTAAGTTCTATTAGAATGCATTATTAGAAGTAATTTCAACTACACTATTGAATTACAAAAGACTTTCTTCATTAGAAGGTTATACTTGGCAATACCTAGCCCTTCTGGTAAAGTTTAATAGTTCATAAATTAGCAATTGTCACTGCCTTGTACTATATCATTTATTTTTATTGCATTAAAAAAACTTGGCTTGTTGGTTTAGGTCATAAAACATTAATACACTTAACCTTCTCAGCACTAAAATCCATGATTCTTTGGCAGTCCATCAACAGACTGTAAATTGCTTAATATTTTTGTCCTCATAAATTGAAATATAATTCAGTAATATATACTGCTTATCTAAAATTGATCTGACTCTGGAAGCTTACAAATTAGTCACCTCATTTAAATGAGTTACTGCCTAATATGACAGAAAATTTCATTCATTTTCATGGTTTAATTACATCAATCAGTTGCATCTGATAATTTTTAAAGTGGGCCTGCTATGAATCAGAAATATATGTAGAATAAAATTACATCAATCATCGAGGCCCAGTTTTATCAACTGTTATGCCAGAATTATGTCATAGTCATTTTACTCATGTAATTAATACTCTGTTTTAAGTTTGCCAATTTACATTTAATTTTAAAGACTACTATGCTTCAACAACAAGGAAGAATGTTTTTAACAATACTATCTGGACATAATTTTTCACTTTTAATTTTGGTTTTCAGAGTAGATGAATACTTTCCAGGGAAAAAATATTTAGATTGAGATAAATGAAATAAAATTTAAAATATTCTTGCAAGTTTTAAATACCTGTGTCAGTCTCCATTCAAAAACATTCTTTCACTTCAATGGAAATTTATTCATTCTGTATGGATATATACAATGTTCCTTTCTACATTGGCAGAGCTGGATTTGTGTGGTTTTCATTGCTGCAAAGATCTTGCAGAAGCAAGCCTGCTAAAAGGAATGTTGGTTACTCAAAAGGAGCTGTGGAAAGCATCTTTTAGGAGCAATCAGTCTTAATTATGCTAGATCCATCTTCCTCATGATTTCCAGTGAATTATATTTTTATTGAACACTATCTTCTTTCCTTACTCATCTCCTCATCAATCATTCATGTGTTATTTTATTTTATTTTCTCAACATCTAGATTCTAATCTGCTTGTTGGTAAAGATAATTTTATTTGAACAAAGTGCTCAGCACAATGTCTAGACATGATTACTCAAATAATGCCTAATAAATATAAAATATTTTCCAAAAGTGCATATTTTTATTTTTAGCCTACAGATGATAGAGAAAATACCTAAAAGTTTAAACAATATTTTCTCCATTTTTTTTCATGGTCTAAGGTCTCAATTCCATATGGGGATTGCTGTGGAACAAAAATATTCTGTAATCATGTCTTTTTGTACCCTCATTGTGAAAGGGAATAAAGCAGAATTACTGCTTCTGCTTCCATGCTGGGATGTGACATTGTTCCTAGACAGCAGTGATTGGATGGGTAGAGGGAATTACCACACATTGAAGGTGTAAGTTAAATGAGTCTTAGATGAAGCAATAACTGAAACCAAGAACATAACAAAGTATTAAATGAAATCTGTGCTTTTGAGGTATGTTCTTGTTTTTGGCTTATTTGTATGGCTTTGTTTTGGTTTGTTTTGTTTTTAGATTTTGACTTTTTAAGTTTAACCAGAGTTAAAATACAAAGAAGTAGTTTGGATGAAAGGAATGCAATGCAGAAACATTTGTTGCCTAGAAAGAGTTGCAGACAGTGTAGAGGCTCAAACTTGTGAACAGAATGCATTTTGCTACACTCATCCTATGGATAAATAATATTTCCTCACTGTTGAATTTTCTGAGGTTCTGAATATTTTCATATTTCATGAAAATGGATATTTCATATTTCATGAAAATACAGGTTTAGAGCATAAAAAACCTGTATTTTCAATGCCTGCCGTTAACTCTGTTTCTTAGTATCATAGCTAAATTGTATTTCCTTCAGGATGGAATCTGTTTGATTAAGCAGGAAAATCAATTGCCTCACTGCAGAGCTACTTTGACGAGGTTTTTGTAAATGTGAAGGCATAACACACATAACATTACAGTGTCTAAGATGGTTCAATGTAAATAAAATTGTTTTATTGAAATAATTTTGTTTTGTTTTGATTTTAGGTTAGATTTTAATCACAGAGCTATGCTATTGTTCCTATTTTTGCCTAGTATGAAAGAGTATGTAACTCTTTCATAAAATTGACTCTTTGCTGCCAATGTGTAGAAATGTTCAGTTTAAAAAATAATATATATTATATAACAACAAGTAGAAATCTTGTTGCAAAGAAAGAAAAGTGCTGAAGATATGAAACAAATCATTATGTAATTTAGATAGGGTGCTGAGCAGTGCAGAGGTATTTGTCTACCCAAGGGCATTCCAATATTGAAGGGTATGTGTGTACCGACTCATCATGCATGGATTTGGAGGGGAAATCAAGGCTGTGTTTATAAACACCTTATTCTGAGAGCCATTCTGAATCACACTCAATGAACAAAGCATTTTGTAAACTTATTGGAAGATGCCACAATTTGGGCAATTAAATATTAGAAAGAGCTTGTGAGAAAACATGCACTTTTAGATATTGAAAATGAAGTATTCGAAACAAGATATTGACTACCTAATGTTTGACATTGAACATGAAATATAAAATATACAGAAAAGTTTATACAGGTGTGCAAAGAAATTTCATGTGTAAGAAGAATAATTCTGAGATTGACTTCCCAAAGATTCCGTTCCTTTGCTTATTCAATCCAGTATAAATCTAAGCACTGCTATGAGGAGGCTACACATGGAAATATGGCTGCTAGACTAGCTGGCCTTTAAATGGGAAGATTGTCTTGGTTTCTCCTAAACTCATCTCAGATACAATCTGGAAAGCCCAAACACATGGGTGATTTTCAGCCTGTATTCAGTAGTGAATCTTGATTTCTTCTTTACCTCTTCTAAATACTTAAAACTATTGATCAACACTGCAATTCTCCTCCTTTTCATTTAATTTCATTGCTTCTGACTTTTTCCTGTGCTATTCCCTTCACTGTTTTCTACCCTTCTCTCTAAAACTATGCTCCTTAATTTACTTTGTCTTTCCCTTTCTATATCAAATGTTTTTCCTTGGTCTCATGAAATTCCTTGTCTTTATGACATTTTTGTTTTTTTGCTATACATATACTCTGCATTTCACAAAATTAATACGAACCCAGTTAAATATATTTTGAATGTCTACTGCTAAATCTGAACAGGTATTCCAACTGCTTTGTCTAAATTTTCTGCTAACATGGCCAGTTCAGCAGGCTCGAAATTCCATTCCCAATGCATTCAGTTCCTTGAATTTACTAAATCTACAAAAAGAACCAATACTTAAGACAAATTGTATGTTATTTGGAAAGTGTTTGGTATTTTATGAGGTTTTCCTTCTAATTATTTTTTAAGTGAGAGCAGCATCTACCTCAACTACATCACTCACATATCACTCCCCCTTACCATTCTAAGTGTTTCTCTTACAAGGACTATTGCAAAGATCTTATAAATAAGTTTAAAATTTCCTATCTCATCCTGTACAATGCAGGAGTTTTTAAAATATTACTAGTATTGTCACTTACTTGGTCACAAACTTTCCAACCTCCTTTCATTCAAATTTCCCCTTCTTTCCTTAGGTCCTACCCATGGTCTCATTTTAAACTTTTCGTTCATCTAATATCTTTTATAATCATAAAGGAAAACCTCTTCTTTCCTAATGTGTTACTCTCCACCAACCAGGAATCTCAGCCAGCCTGGCCACATCCTATCTTTTCTCCATGAATCTCCTTTGAATTTCAAAATTCCGTGATACCTAGAATTTTGAATATCCTGTGGGTTTCTTTAATGATATGTATCAAGTTTGCCTTAAATAGAACTTTGTTGTGTTTACATACACCTTACATTCTTCTACTATATTCTGTTTCCTTTTATAAAAACATTTTATGTATCTTTACACGTGGCCCTAAGCACAGTACCTCCTTTCCAGAATATGTTGAAAACACATTTACCTATTTAATTTGAAGAAATAACGAGGAAGGAAAAACTGCTAAATGTATACTGTAACAATAAATAATGTATTCACATTCATCTTTAAAACGTCCTATGTTTTCCTCAATGGATGTCATAAGCCACGTATCCATTTACAGCATTCCATAAAAATTTCAGAACAATGGCAAGTGAAGTGACATAACTATTGATGTGTCTTGACTTCCTGCAAAGCAGAGCAGTAAACGCTTTATTATTCTGTCAATTATTTTCAAATAATGACTATTCTTTTCTTGAACTGGTTTATGTGCACTCTAGCAATTCTAATACAACCTGACACTAAATGGAACTAAATGACAGAATAAACTAATATTAGGAAAGGACACCATGTTTCTGTTGACTTATACAGTGAAACTGGCTCATAAATAAAATGCAAGAGCTGGAATTCACTTTCTACAATTTGATATTTACTGTCATTGCCACTTTACCATGTTAGGGGGAAATTTTTCCATCAAATAAAAGTGTATAATGTAAGAAAAATAGTGTGTGTATGTGTGGGTTTCAAAAACAATTGAAAAAACAAAATACCATAACCACTAAAAGCTCTTTTTAAAGTATTACTTACTGGTTATCTTTATTTCTTACATATTATAATTGTTTTCTTTCCATTTTTAAGGTGTATATTATGCAGAGTTTCTCAGAATTGTGTATTACGTAAGTTTTTTTGTGATATTGAGGCTCTGGTGTAATAGATCTGGGACAGAGGCTGGCATTCGATGTTGTTTATATGCTACTTTAATCCACTACAGTAGAATGACAGTTAATGCTAGTGCTACTAACATGAGAACTAAGATAATTAAGAAAGTGAACAGCTAAGAGAAATAAAAAGTTAACCAGATTACAAATTAAACATACTCAGAAAACCCTAAAACTATCTCTTGGGATAACATGAAATCTGACAAAATTTGCAGAGAGAGCCTACGTCTTTCTCATATTTTAGGATAATATCAAATTGCTATTTTTTAAAATTAAGTATTCTCTCATTTGTAGGGTGATTATTAACTCTAATTATTTATTATAACTATGTGGTGAACTTCAAACATAATAATAAGGAAGTTTGTTCTGTCCATGGTGAAGTAGCTGGGACTAGTTATAACCTTTCATCCTAAACAACTAAGAGATTAGACAAAACACATACAACAATAGTTTTCAGTCATTTTCTGCATAATCAGAGTGCAGCTGAGTATGTAAATTGACCTGGATGGATTTGGTGACTTGAAGACAGAGAGACACTGGTATTTAAAAAGTATATTAACAAAAGTTGCAAGAGTTTCTGGTACAGAAGAGGTGTATACAAAAGAAATTCCAGAAGTCTGCATGGGGAGATGAGCCTTTGTTTAAAAATGACATGTGCATGTATGCCAAGGCCAATGTCTCGGCTTGGCACCAGAATCACGAGGCACTCACAGCTTTGTAGGTTCAAACAGCAATTCTTTATTCCCGCTCTCACACCGCCTCCACACAGGTCCAGGGGCAAAACACGTTCTGCCGTCTGCCTGCACAATTCACCTACTCCACGAGGCTATCTCCAAATCCCATTTTAATCTCACGAGAACTCAACGGGAACAAGCAGCAGGAACACCCTAATCCCAGCAATAATCTTCAACTTCCAACTTCCCTAAAACCCATTATCTTAAACTGGCAACGCCTTAAACTCAAGGAGCCGGTTACTTCCTCAAACCTGATCAGCTCTAAACTCGAATCCGCCTTGGTCCTTGAGCAAGGTCACCTTATTAAAGCATGCATGCAATGTTCCATCAAATGTCCTCTAAGCAGCATGGGGTACGCTTGGCAAGGAAATTTCGATGCGTCATTCCTACTTGGTAATGGCCCTCAGCATCTCCCCCCTTCTGATTAATTAAACAACAAGCAATGCGGCTTAGGACCGTGCCTGGTAGGTTGTCCAATTCAACATATGGTTCTTACCCGTCATCGGATGAACTGACCTCTAGGCGTCAGTCCCCTGTCTTAGGTTGAATCCACTGCAATCAGATCAACCCGTCGCTGACTACCGGTCCAGCATTCAGCCATGCTGTGGATAGGCCTAAGCACCAGTGGGGGGGTGAGGTTCTTGCCTCACCTCTGTTGGCCCCCAAATTTAACCTTGGTGCCAGTGGGGGGGTGAGGTTCTTGCCTCACCTCTGTTGGCCCCCAAATTTTAGACCATCACTAGTAGAAGGGAGGAAGATACAGAAATGCCACGACACCAAGCCAATTGACGGCTCCTTTGGAAAAATTGCATCACTGGTGACACCATCAGCAAAGATGTCAGCATTACCACAATTAACATGGGGTGCGCTGGCAAGGAAATTGCATCACTGGTGACACCATCAGCAAAAATATGCCAGCAGTACCACAATTCGCTGCACCAGACGATAGTTCACAATGCATGCAACTGATATATAGTCCAGGCAAGTTCTGCAGGCAGTTCAAATCGGAGGAGTCTATCAATATGTCCATTTCCTCCCAAAGTAAATCAAGTCCTTGATTGAGCATTACTTGTTGAGTTATAATCATTGATGCATCAGTTTATACAGTTTACTGTGGTAGCTATCATAGAAGCTGTAGTTTGGTTTTCTTTGTCTTCACCGGCACTGGGATGGAGATGGGAATTCTGGCAATGATGTTAAAGAGACATTATCCTGAACAGAATTATTAAATATGATGAAAAGGAAAAGTGAAAGTAAACAAACAGATCTGTTAATCACCTTTAAAAACAATAGTAAGCAAACAGATCTATTAACCACCTTTGAAAACA